>NW_025767687.1:0-337340 GCF_003918875.1 Haliotis rubra
TTCCTACAAAGGGCGACAAAGCGACAATGTTCAAGGTCAAAATATGTCGCGTTGTCGCGCGTCGCACTATGTAAGATGTGTAAAACAGCCTAAAAATTATTTCTCAAACGCGACGACGCGACAATTGCGACAACGCGACATTTTGATGAAATGTCCCGTTGTCGCATTATCGCGTGTCGCGCTATTGTTAAAATATTGAGTATAGGTATGTATTATAACATATGACTAAAACGCGACACGCGACAATGCGACAAAATATATGTCGCATTGTCGCGTTGTCGCTTTTCGATTACCAGTGTGCATGTGTAGAAAGTCCATTAGTCTACGCATGCGCGAAACTCTTATACTCTATTTCAGACTTCACTGGTCTTTTTGTTACCTCAATGGTTTTACAATGAAGTAGTGCTCGTAATGGCAATGGGGGCTGCTTTTCTTGAACTTAATGGAAATCTTTCATTTATTTGCTTTATTATTTTATATATTGTAAATGTGTTAAGCCAATCAAGTGTGTTTTAAGCAGCCAGGTAAAATTATTAGGCGCTACTATTCATTGTAATGACGGCACACAGTGTCCCTGTCCAGTCAAGGCGGGGCAATTTGCTATGCAGGGTTGTGTCTCTTAGTCACATTAGATAACTATGATCATGGGGTTCGAATCCCAGCACCATACACATTAATCACTTTGGACATTTCACCCATATCAAGCTCACAGGTTGTGAAAAACTGAAATATTGTTAAAATTCAGGCCACATTGGCTTAAACATCAGGTGAAAGTCCTCAGATGGGTCACTATGTTCGACAGTGTGGCTCCTGACAGAGGTTCTTGGTACAGTCCTGTCCGACGCTGATGAATTTGTCCGACATCTGCCTCTGTTCAGCCAGCAGTGGATGGATACCAGGTAGAATGAGATGGTAATATCACTTAACCATCCAGCACCTCGAAGACAGTTTAGGTCGGCTTTGAACGTGATATTCTTCTTGGGAAAACGCCATACAAATGGATTGTTATCATTATGGTATTAGAGAACGATGAAATCGCTTGGCGAGTTGCGTACCCTTGGCGTGCCAGAAACCAACCCTCCCTCTCTCACTCCTCCGCTCCACTTCACTCCACTGCGCTCCGCTCCGCTCCTCCTCTCCTCTCCTCCTCCTCTCCTCTCCTCTCCTCTCCTCTCCTCTCCTCTCCTCTCCTCCACCCACTCCACTCCGCTCCACTTCCACTCCTCACCACTCAAGGTTTAGGGAACTTGGTAAATTAGCAAGATATTTCATTACAATAATGTGTTGTGATGTCTGTTTTTCAATTCTATTTGAATCCTATATTATTAATCCTGCACATGTCATGATTCACAATATATCGATAATTTTCTCATACGATACTATACCAAGCGATACACATGTACTTGTTTCAAACATACACCTACTCAATAATAATAATAATTTTCAGCAAAATGGCCAGTTTCAATACATCCATTCCATTAACCAAGAACTCTTAACCCACAGACTTCACGGCCACATTTATTATTACTCTGAGTTCGATCCCTGGGTATCTTCGCCCTTTAAAAACATCTAAACATAATCATCCTTGTAATAGTTTTGAAATTCCGCGGTAACTAATAAAACGCGACACGCGACAATGCGACAACGCGACATTTTGATGAAATGTCGCGTTGTCGCTGATTGTCGAGCGTCGCGCTTTGTAAAAATATTGACTATAGAATGTATTATAACCACAGGGGTTCGAATCACTGTTTGGCCTCTCTTCCATAAACATCGACAGTTTCCGTGGATTTTTAATGACTCGGAAACAGAAAACGGCTCAGCCTGGTTCCAAGGGTCTGCTGCCCTAACTTTTCGACACTGAAAAGCCATTTATTATCTAATTCTTTTCTTATGTATTATGAGGAAATAATTGATAATGTTCAAACCATTGTTTTTAACTGCGGGTGTGCTTGTAAAATTATCGGCTCTCAGTAACTTAATACAGAAAAATATATTCCTTATCTTGAGTTACTTTGGTACATAATATTTGTAATAAATTTAAACAGATCCATCCATGTACAGACTTTTTTCGAAGAATGTGTCTGAATCGGTTTGCAAAACAACATGAAAAGGTTTTACCAATATTATTCAGAAATGTTTATGATTAAAATAAACATGGGGAATCAAATGATCTGTACAGAAAACACACACAATTATCCTGCTGAATACAATGAATTTAACCCACTATTTTACTAAAAATGAGTATATAATAATACACAGTATGATCAGTATGCTAATACACTACCATAAAAATACATACATTGCCTTAAAAGTACACATTCTCTCCCAAAAGAAACGCATCGTGAAAATAGCAATTTCATGTAGCAATGAATTAAAACGTGATTCATTTTACAAAAGGTTTTGCTCTGTTTATGAGTCCTATGGTGTTTATGTTTTGAAACATCACAACAAAACGCACCATCCGTAAAATACCCGTATTTAACAGCATGATTTTCAATTTCGGCGTGTAGTGTCACAGAATACACAATTCACATACAATGATAGTCTCAATGATGAGTATAAAGGTTGATCGCTGTCTGTCGATTATTCACTGTATTTGCAATACATCCGGGTACATCACCTGCGTCATCGAACAGCTACGGCGACCAGTACCGCTCGACAAATACCCGGATTGAGGAGGCTTTCTGCACAGACCGTCAGGAACAGGTTGAGAGAGGCTGGTTTACGTACCAGAAGACCTTATTTTGGCCCTGTGCTTCGACAACAACATCGTCGACATCGAGTTCAATGCTGCACCAACGTTCAGGCCTGGAACCTACCGGAATTGGCGTAGAATCTGGTTCAGTGATGAATCACGATTTCTATTGGAACGACGCGATGGAAGAATGCAGGTGTACAGACGTCGACGTGAACGTTTCGCCGACGCTTGCGTTCCCCAGGTGGACAGATTCGGCCGGGACAGTGTTATGATGTGGGAAGCAATCACCTGCTGTTGGAGAAGTGATTTGGTGATGATCCAGGGCAACCTGACAGCTCAACGGTACTGTGACGAAATTCTACGCCCACACCTCCTTCCAATCATTGATCGCCAGAGGAAGTTGTTTCAATAGGACAATGCCAGGCCCCACACAGCACGTCACAATAGAGACTTCCTCTAGAACCACAACATCAATGTGCTCCCCTGGCCCTCAAGATCACCAGACTTAAACCCGATCGAACATCTGTGGGATGCCCTGGACAGACGGGTGCGACGCCGTAACCCTCAGCCCCAGACACTTCAGCAACTCGCACAGGCACTACAGGCAGAGTGGGCTGCGATTGGGCAACACGAGATTCTGAGACTTATTCGTTCGATGCCGAGGCGTTGCCGTGCAGTTCTGGATGCCCACGGTGTTCACACGAGATATTGACTTCAGCTCTACCACACGTCTCCATGTGACACTCACACTGACTTTCCTCGAGTTGGTGCCAAAGACTGATGCGTCTGCATTCCCAGTGTGCAATTTCGCTATATATTTTTATTGACTCATAAAGCCTACAAGATGTTTCCAAAATAAACCTAAAAATACAGTTGAAATTTCTATATGCGATTCTTTTGGGAGAGTATATATTTGAAGATTAACTTTTAAGACAGATGTACATTCCGCTATTTGAGATTTTACCAATGAAACTTGTCCTGAGTAGTGTAGTTTTTATGGCTTGAAGCCAGTATCAGTGTATACATTTGGTATTCATGTATATTGATCATTTTGAGCATGATAACCCTGGTGATATTAGAATAGATCTGATACATGTTAATAATCATATAATTTGATATCAGCAATTATTCAGCAGTTAACAAGTTTGATTAAATGCTGCAATGGAGTCTTTTGCGTTACTTTATTATACTTTGGGGCTGTGCATACCAACATAGTTCAACACATAATCAGTGATTTTACATTGAATTTTGGGAATGACAGTGCTCTGAATTTGTTAGCCAGTTCACTATTGATATTTTTTTAAATTGAAACTGTATGGTTTGTATCTAGAAATTGTGTCTTTTGATAGAAATCTGGGTATTGCGTTAACACCTATCCTTATTTGGACTAAAGCACTAACTACTCTTGGTGTAGAGATTGAAAAGGCTATTATGACATTGTACAGATATTAAAAGAAAGTTGGAAATATACCATGTCCAGATTTATATAAGATATTTAGGGCTCCTTGCCTCTAGGCAGGAGATCTATTGTAATCGTTCGATTATTAGGGCTCCTTGCTGCAAAGCAGGAGACCTATTGTAATCGTTAATGTTTTTATTATTATTACTATTTATTATTCCGCCGTATTTTGTACCAGCACTACAAAGAGCACCAGTTGAAAGAATCGCTTGAGAAAGGTCACCTAGATCCCCACCATCGAGGTGTAGATATTCCCATTAAAATCTCAATGCTCTAGACCCAATAGCAAAGGGCAGATAATTCAACATAATTCAAAAAATTCAATTTCAAAAGCAAGTATGTGCAAAACTACTGATCTAATAAGTGCCAAAGTTCTTGAGCAGATGCGCAATCAAAATGCCTATAAATTTGCCTGGAGGGGTCAAGTCGCTAAAATGTACCGTTTGGCAGTTATTTCTGTTTAACTGATGCCCAGTACAAAAAGTACCAGGACGATAGACGAAGTCTTGGTGATTCCAGAACACTAATTGTTTTGACTGTAGACTGAAGAACAACTCTTCTTCTTCTCAAGAACTTCTTAAAGGAACATGACCCCGCGACCCCGGCTGCATTTCTACGATTCGCTCCCGTGTCAAAAACGTGTTCTGGCTGCGTTTGGGGGCGATTTCTAGCCCTCAAATACAATTCAAACACCCGTAATTCTGAAACCAAACGTCCTATTTCGACCAAAGTGTACCTGTACAAGTGGGCTGTTAGAGTGGATTATAACTAACGATTGCAGTATTGTATCTCCAAAGACAACAGAGGGACAAGTGGAATTATATTTTTCCACATTTTAGTTGCTATCTTCATCGGTTCTCTAGAGAACACAATGAAAGTTAGCCGTATGTATCTCAAACGTTAGCTGATCAGTTTCTGTTCTTCGGTGCATGTTCTGTTTTAAGATTCATGATACCCAAGTGATATTTTCTAATCTAAGAAAATAGGTTTTGTGATGAGTTTATCGAAACTTAAACACCTTCCAGTACTTCCAGTCGAAGAGCATTCGACTAGCAGTGATATGATTCATATTAACTAAAACTATTACTTTCATCAGTTATGTGACAGACACAATAGGCCATAAATACGTTATAATACATACTGTACTCAATATTTCAACAAAGCGCGACACGCGACAATAGCGACAACGCGACATTTCATCAAAATGTCGCGTTGTCGCATTGTCGCGTCAGTCGCGTTTTATTAATTACGGCGGATTTTATAAACTATCACAAGCATGATTACTTTTCGATGTTTGGATTGGAGTGGAGTGGAGCGGGTGGAGAGGAATGGAGTGGAGCGGAGTGGAGTTGAGTGGAGCGGAGAGAGGAGCGGAGGGAGTGGAGTGGAGTGAGTGGAGTGAGTTAATGGGCGGGAAGCGGGGTGTGAGTGGGTGGGGCGGAATGAGTGAGGTGGAGTGGAGTGAAGGGAGTGGGAGTGGAGCCTGGAGCGGAGCGGAGTGGAGTGAGTGAGTGAGTGAGTGGAGCGGGGGGCTGAGGAGGTGAGGAGTGGTGTGGGAGCGGAGCGGAGTGGAGAGGGCGCGGAGGAGTGAATGGAGTGAGTGGAGCGGGGAGCAGGGGTGGAGTGAGTGAGTGGGTGGGTGAAGTGGAGTGGAATGAGTGAGTGAGTGAGCGTAGCGTTGAGTGGAGCCGGTGGAGGAGTGAGAGTGGAGCGGGAGCGTAATGAGTGAGTGGAGTGAGCGGAGTGGAGCGGAGGTGAGTGAGGGAGTGAGGAGTGAGGGAGGGAGGGAGGAGCGAGCGAGCCGAGCAGAAGGAGGAGTGGAGCGGGGAGCGGAGTGCAGTCAGTGAGTGGATGGAGGAGGTGGACTGAAGTGGAGTGGAATAATTGGAGTGGAGTGGAGCGAAGCGGTGTGGAGTAGGAAGTGGAGGTGGAGTGGAGATGAGTAGAGCGGGGAGCGGAGGCAGTCAGTGAGTGGATGGAGTGGAGTGGACTGAAGTGGAGTGGAATGATTGAGTGGAGTGGAGCGAAGTGGTGTAGAGTAGAGTAGAGTGGAGAGGAGATGAGTGGAGCGGAGTGGAGTGTGGTGGAGTGAGTGAGCGGGTGGAGCGGGGAGCGGAGCGGAGGGAGGGAGTGAGCCAGCGAGCGAGGGTTGATTTCTGGCACGCCAAGGGGTACGCAACTCTGCCAAAGCTATTTGACCGCTTTTAAAAATCATAATCATAACATTTGTATGGCGTTTTCCCAAGAAGAATATCACGTTCAAAGCCGACCTAAACTGTCTTTGAGGATGCTGGATGGTTAAGTGATATTACCATCTCATTCTACCTGGTATCCATCCACTGCTGGCTGAACAAGTTCATCAGCGTCGGACAGGACTGTACCAAGAATCTCTCTGAGAAGCCACACTGTCGAACATAGTGACCCATTCGTGGACATCACTTGATGTTTATGCCGATGTGGCCTGAATTTTAACAATAATTGAGTTTTTCACAACCTGTGAGCTTGATATGGGTGAAATGTCCAAAGTGATGAGTGTGTATGGTGCTGGGATTAGAACCTATGATCATAGTTATCTAATGTGACTAAGAGACACAACCCTGCATAGCAAATTGCCCCGCCTTGACTGACAGAGCCACCGTGTGCCGTCATTACAATGAATAGTAGCGCTAATAATTTGTCTTGCTGCTTAAACACACTTGATTGGCCAAATACATTTACAATATATACAATAATTTTCAAAGCAACAATGAAAGTTCAAGAAATACAGCCCCAATTATCATTACGCGTACTACTTCATTGTAAAACCATTGGAGGTAACAAAAGACCACTGGAAGTGTGAAATAGAGTATAACATTTCCTGCGCATGCGTAAACTCATTGACTTTCTACGCATGCGCACTGGTAATCGAAAGGGCGAAAACGCGACACGCGACATTGCGACATATAATATGTCGCATTGTCGCGTGTCGCGTTTCAATCGAATTTTTAGGCTTCTTTTCACACATCTTAGATAGGGCGACGCGCGACAACGCGACATATGCTGACCTTTGAAAATTGTCGCTATGTCGCGTGTCACCCTTTAGAGGAATAGAAAAATATTATTCAAAACGCGACATCGCAACAATGCGACAAATGGGCGAATTGTCGCGTTGTCGCGTTTTGGTTTATTTTGCCTCACTTTGCTTGTTTTGAGAGGGCGACAATGCGACATAGCGACAATGTCCCTTCTCGGTTAACATTTCTTTGATGACGTGGTCGCGAGTTTACATTGTGTGGACAAATTTGTAAACAAACATGGCTGCCCCCATTCTAGGTACGGATTATGAGGCACGAGTGAAAGGCGATCGTCTAAGAAAGTATCGATCACAATACAGACGACAAATCGATTCCGCCAGGTATCAGAAACTGATATTGATGAAGTGATTACCCGCAATGAAAATAGAAACGCTGCCAAGAAAACCCTACCCGATTTTATTGTTCTTTTAGACAGAAAGATCTTATTTTAAGCATGAGTTATGTCTGCAATGTATCAGCGACTAGTCACAACATATGCAGCCGTCATGAACGACCTTCACCTTGGTGTACCGCTAAGTATTCTTACGCAAATGCTCGATTCTCTTCATATACACTCAAGCACGATTTGATTCCTTTTTAGTAATTATTAGAATGACATGATATGATAAAGAGGTTATTAACCTCGTGTGTTTCCGTATTATGAATATCATATACTAGGAATAAAATTAAGTATTATGCTCTCCCAAGGCTCGCATAATACTACTTTTATTCCTAATATATGATATTAATGATACGGAAACACACTCGGTTAATAATTTCACGTAATACCGAAAATTAAACTCTAACGGCTTTATATCGTCGTAAATTATCTTAATATAGCAGAAATATGTCTTGCAAGATGCTGGGTGTATGCCAGGCTATTGGGAATTGGGAGAATGTTAACTGTGATAAAGAAATCATAAACTTTTGCACAAATGGTTACGAACCATTACAGGTTTTAAGAAAAAAGAGTGGAAACTATCAAGTTATTTGAGCTTTTGCAAGTTTTTTATAGCATGTGTATTGTGTTGTGTTTTAAGATATGTCGTGTTTAGTGTTGTCAAATACGCATCTGTTAATACACATTCTAAATCACAAGAAAAGTCATACGCATTCTTGAGTAAGGTTTCAGCGGGACTGGGCCTTTCGTCTAACTATGTGCACGCTTAATCATTTTGGGGAAAAATCAGTCGTATTTCAATTTTATGCCGTTGATGATTTTTGGCTAAGGGAGAATTTTTACCAATTTTGTTTGGTTGAGTGTGTGCGTGCGTGCGTGCGCGCGCGGTGTATATTGTTTGTTAACGTGTGTGTGTGTGTGTGTGTGTGTGTGTGTCTGTTTGTTAACGTGTGTGTGTTTGTTTGTTGACGTGTGTGTGTGCGCGTGTGTGTAATGACTATAAGCTGATTAAGTAAAATGAATTAAACTGGACATGAACAAACGTTCCGAAGTGCATAGTTTGTCCTTCCACTCGGATGGATGTAACACAGTCATGCAGCGCCGTCCTTGTTATCCGGTTCATCAGGCGCCCAGGACGCGTAGACAACCGGCGACCCATCCAACCACTGGTACCGGCCTTCTGTCTTGTTATAGAACCACCAATGAAGAGGTTGGCCGAAAGAAGTCCTGAGCGAAATATCATTTTAATCATAATCTACAATTACAGAGAATAAATTCAAAATTAACGTCGCATTCTTATTGATAAATAATGATGAGTCATCAATCAGAGCCATAACTTACTATTACTCTACCTATAACCACTACTTACTCATTTGCATGCATTTAAGCATGCATGTCTGACGCGTGCATTACTCTGAGCTGTTCTCAGTCATTAAAATCAAAATCAGTGATATACAATGTATTTTTTATTTCGTTTGTTTATTTTTAAAGGGACGAAACCAGAAATATATATCATGGGACGATTATTCGGGGGTTGATCAAATGACCTGGATATGGTCTCTACCTTGTGTGTCGTTTTGTTGACTATTCTCTTATGCCACACTCAGCAAATATTCCAGCTATATGGTGAGTGAGTGAGTTTAGTTTTACGCCACATTCGGCAATATTCCAGCTATATTCCAGCTATATGGCGGCGGTCTGTAAATAATCGAGTCTGGACCAGACAATCCAGTGATCATCAACTTGAGGCATCGATCTGTGCAATGGGAACCGATGACATATGTCAACCAAGTCAACAAGCCTGATCACCCGATCCCGTTAGTCGCCTCTTACGACAAGCATGGGTTGCTGAAGATCAATTCTAACCCGCACCTTCACGTGTATCATCTTCATATAGAATTACCGAATGACATTGCGTTTCCCTGATAGGCATCGTCGGGCATGGCGCCATTCGGTCCTGCTAACTCAATTCTGGTAAGGGTAACGAACATAATGAAGAGTTACTTTGGTGCAGCTATAGAAATCCTAATATTCATTTTGATCTCTTAAACTATTTTCAACTTTATTTGGACGTCTGTAAATTTCCCACCATCACGGTTGAATGTTTCTGTGGTAACAATGGAAGCGATGACATCGATACTTCTATTTACAGGTCGATATGACAAAGTCTGTGTTTGTTTAAAACGACGTTGTATGAAAGTTGAGCAATCGATGGGTTCAGGACTTAGAAACAAGCAATTCCATTGTAAAGCATTCAAGGGAGATTCGACAACAGTTAAAGAGCTATCGATCATTTAAAAGCCGTCGTAGAAAATACTGTTTATGCTGTATCTTTCTTTATCGCTCTACAAAGTGGCGTATGCAGAAGGTCTCCCTGTCCATAGCACGTATGAGGAAGAGGAGGAGGAGCATTGCTTCAGAACGCCTAATTAAGTGGTGGGTGGTCTTTTACATAGAGCCCAGCTCATACATCAGTTGAGTGAGTGAGTGAGTGAGTTTAGTTTTACGCCGCACTCAGCAACATTCCAGCTATATGGCAGCGGTCTGTAAATAATCGAGTCTGGACCACACAATCCAGTGATCAACAACATGAGCATCAACCTGCGCAATTGGGAACCGATGACATGTGTCAACCAACTCAACGAGCCTGACAACCCGATCCCGTTAATCGCCTCTTAGGACAAGCATGGGGTACTGAAGATCAATATTCTAACCCGGACCTTCACGGGTCATACATCAGTTGAAGTTAAGCAACGTTGGTCACGGAGATTCCTTGGATGGGTGACCGTGTTTGGCAGCTTGGCTCCTGAGAGTTTCTAGGACTTCAGTCCTACCCCCACAAGGAAGCACACGTGACATATGTTTTTGTTTCTGGTCACCTAGCAGTGAATGGGTACCAAGTGGGATAAGTCATATGGCTGTTAACCTTTTAGCGTTTCACTGGCTTGAGAGATCCGGGGGTAATAATGTGTTAGCGCCTTGAGCATGCGCAAATGCGTGGAAACAGGCGCTTTATAAGTAGACATTATTATTAATGGTTAAGGTACAAAAATTACTGACTTTTTGATAATCCAAGAACGTATACAGATATCTGTTGAAGATGAATGTTTTCACACAATGATATTGTACAGTTTGTAAAAGATAACCTGTCTTTGATTTTTGTGTGGAAATCATACTGAACGCAGAATTGGGTAAGAAATCGATTCACATCAAAATTACCTTTCCACGAATACGCTATGTCATTTTGAAAGCGGTCAAACATAAGATATGTTGTATTGGGACTTCACTTTCTCAGTAAAGTACAGATTCTAGTACTTTTGTTAGGTTGAGTCTAATCCAGGATTCGATTCCACACTACCAGAGTAAGCACCCAATCGCCCTACAGGGGCGTGTCGCGCTTAAAACTGCGTTAGAAAGACACATAGGTATATAGACCCTACCCTAGTACTATATAAAAAGGAAAGGGATATAACGACGAAACCACCCTCCTCAATCAAAGTTAGATTTCACCTCGTAAAGCTATTTTAAAGGCCCAGAGAGGCCTACGGATCGAAAGCTAGATGATTTCCCTATAAAATGAGCTATAAATGGGCACAATCGGATCACTATTTCTAAAGTTATACGCCACGACTCACCGAAAACAGCTACCTCCGCAGTTCTACGCCAAACTCATGCATCAGCTGAAGACAGCGAAAACTCACCTTTTAAATTCGTTTATTAATTCCGGGCACGTTGACAGCACCTATGCAGGACTAGATCGACCGGCAGCGGTATTCCAAGGATCTAAAATCTTTTGCATCATCAACATATCATTTCCTCGACAGTAAGCTGTCATTTTCTCAAAAATCATCAGCAATCATACTCACTTGTCGGCCATAGATGACCTTGACACTCCGCTAAGTGACATTTTATAACCTCTAAAATTATTCTTACCAATTTATTCTTCCGTACATCATCCAAAATAGAAGGAATATTGCAAACTTCATATTTCGCCCATTAACATACAGACAAACTCTTACAGTATATTATTTTCCACCAATTGGATGGCCCGAGTCGGTTTGTGCGCAACTTTTGATTGGAACCACTTCGGCAAACACCGACAACACCGCGCGCGACCGTTTTCGATGCAATTGTTTCAATTCCATATATGTCAAGTGTTTGGAAGCTGTTCGCCTCGAAGTTTCAATTACCGATTTCAGGCTAGTCGTAAGGGATACTAAGTTTTTTTATTGTATCAATAGGAAGCTAAAGCGAGTGCATATGCCCCAATATATAAGATATAAACCAAAACATTGTCGAAAATGTGTGAAATTGTGCCTTTAAAACAAACAACACGACACACAAGGTGCCAACCATTTCATATGAACCAAATCATTGAGTCAAACCACCTGGTCATTCGTCCCATATTATATATGTTGCTGGAGATTGGTTTCGAGAGAGAATTCCTACGGGTCATTCTGAGCCAAGTCCTGATGTGGCTCACGTTTCTCATATTTGTCTGTAGTGTTCTTACCGAAAGCCAAAGAAACTTCTTCAAGGAAGTTATTCTGGATGACATTCTTGATTACGGCCAGATGCCCTCCGTGTTGCTGACAATAGTCCTGGCGTCCCCCATGCTATACGCAGGCGAGGAAATGCATACGTTGTTCTGACGTCGTTTCCAACATCCCTGACTATCAGAGGTTCTGTAATGGTTAAGTGTTTTAAGAGTTAAGACATATATGTCCTCCTGAGCGGGTATGTAAGTCCCAAAACTTTCAAAGTAACTGTTACATATAAGCTTACCAGTTTTTAAACCCAGTATTTTGTTCTTTTTAAATTTCGGCTAATTGTTTCCTACAATCGCCAGCAGCTGAAGGGATGGTGTAAAATCCAACTAGGGTCCATGCAGGTAGCAAAGGCACTGTAAGTCCCCATGGTGCCTACTATGGTGATCAACCCTCAGTTGTTGGCGATCAACATCCATTCGTAACTACTCGTGTCATTCCGCCAAGCCGCATGGCGTCAAGTACCCTCTCATGGCCATGTTTACGACTGGGTCCTGTCTAAGCGCAAAAGAGCATGGAGATGAAAATAGTCTAGTACTATTACCAAGGAAAGATAACTCTGAATTTCCAAACATGGCTCCAAGAATATCCTATATTCCGCGGGCAAAACAGCAATACAGTCATTCCCTTTGTATATATGTTTCAGTGTTTACAGTTTCTGATCCTTTAGCTCAAGGCTTATGTTTAAACTGTGCTTTGCATAGTTTAGCGAAGTTTCAAACTTCAACGATGCCGCCATTTTCATGCTTCGAAATGCGTTTTACTACGCGCGATTTGATTGGTTTGCCACGATTCTTGGCAATAATGGCGTACGATAGGGGTACGAGTAGTTACGAATGGATCTACATCCTGGTTTTATAGTGTGTTGTCCTCTATAGTTAAAATGTTTTAGATTTAATTACTGGTTTTACGTTTCTATCTGTGATAAGCTTGTTATTTTACTGCCCTGACAGGGTTTTGCAAGTTAACTCCATCTATGATGTTTTCCTTATGTGCATGATACGACAAAATATTGAAATTGATTGAAGATGAAAAGTTACATCATACTCAACGACACGCTGTCTGTCTGTTTCAGTAGGTGGTGCATATGTCTGTCGAAGGGCAAGATTTAGTTGAACATAATCCGGATATATTCTGTAAAGTATAAATTGGCAGATATGATGACGGGGATTTCGAATTCCCCAGAACCTGAAGGTGCAATTCTGTTAGCGAGCCTGACCAATCTATCCTGTTAGTCACCATTTAAGTGTCAAACCTTTTACTGCATTTCACGGCAGCTATTATTAATCATACAGAGTGTCAGAATATATGCAATATATACTTCCCATCAAAAGTTTAGACCCACTTAAAAACACTCACTATATGTTATGTATGGATATATATGATTACATCCAAGAGTAATTTCTCCACTAACTTGAGTGGAACCAACTGCAAACCTTATGCATACGAATGAAAAGCATGTGCAAATATCGTGCATGTGAACAGCTGCGTTCTGATGTAAAGATTTGTTTAAAATTCGCCAATTTTCACTGATTTTTATCAATTACTGATCCCATGACAATAATTATTTCAACGTTACGAATTTGTTTTACAATACATCAGTTCATGCGTCAACAGTACCTTTTAACAGTATGGAATATTTTGCAAAATTTAGTTTGGAACAGTTGCCTGAAGTAATTGGCTATATTTACACAAGTGAGTATAAACTTTGGTAGGAAGTATATATCAACAACAAATGATGATGAATGACAATATTAAAATCAAGTAGTGAGTGTTCCCTATTGAGAAGTGTTCTATAAGTATCATCTCAAAACATATTGCATTTCATAAGGCACAAGTGACATAATGATATGGGGGTTAGGATTATTATGGTTTACAGATTAAAGAATAGTATGCAACAGAGAGGGTTCGGGTGATCCTGGCACAGTCAGGCTGGTAAAGGTTCATCATCAGGTCAGGGGCCTCGCCCCTCTACACGCAACCCAGACAGCGAATGGGACTTCTCCCAGGTAACACTGCCTAGTCGAACCCACCAAGAACTTTCGAGGAGAATACGAAGGCTCCCCAACACTGCAGCCTTCTGCATTACACAGAGTGTCAGAAGGGCTGTGCTCCCGGTGGAAAAAACCGGGCTCTCTCCCTGATCTGTGTCAAGAGATCAGGAGGTACCAAAACCAAGGGCACCGAGAACAATGGGGAGCCTGACGACAGTGTACATGGCATGCAAGCGAGACATTTCAAAGGCGAGGTCCGCATGCTTATCATGCTTTTCCAGAATCTTGCCAATTACATTGCTGTCAAAAGGGACAGAAAATTATATTATTATGTTTTACAGATTAAAGATGAAAATGCAGCAGAGAGGGTTCGGGTGATCCTGGCACAGTCAGGCTGGTAAGGCTCATCATCAGCTCAGGGCCCTTGCCCCCTCTACACGCAGCCCAGACAGCGAATGGGACTTCTACCAGGAAACACTGCCTAGTCGAACCCACCAAGAACTTTCCGGAGAATATGAAGGCTCCCCAAAAAGCTGCAGCCTTCTGCATTACCCAGAGTGTCAGAGGGGCTGTGCTCCCGGTGGAGAACCCGGACACTCTCCTGATCTGCGCCAAGAGATCAGGAGGTACCAAACCAAGGGCACCGAGAACAATGGGGAGCCTGACGACAGTGTACTTGGGATGCAAGCGAGACATTTCAAAGGCGAGGTCCGCATACTTATCATGCTTTTCCTGAATCTTGCCAATCACATTGGTGTCAAAAGGGACAGAAAATTCAATGATGTAAATAAATTCATTGGCTTTATCAAAAAGAACAAAGATCAGGTTTGTTGACTGGAATTCGTCTGAGGCTGTATATGGGCCTATTCCACAGAAGTTTGAAAGCCTCATTTGCCATGACGCCCTGGACATGTTCAAGGTCGTACCATAGATGGACCTCGGAGCCAAATCCACAGGAATGGCGAAGACGGTAGTTAAAGCAGCGAGCGATACCATCATGTCGTTTCAGATATGATGTTTGTGCCAAGGAAGGGCATCCACTAACAAGGTGTTGGACAGTCTCTGTAAATTCATTTTACAGTCGGCATTTCATGTTAATATTATCTTTAAGAATCACATTTTGGCAATTACGAGTGGAAGGTGACTGGTCCTGATCAGCAAAAGAAAACCCTCAGTTTCACATTTAAGGCCAGCCAGCTTCATCCAGGCAAAGAAGTCGGTGAGATTGCTATTCTGTACCACGCACTGCATGTACACATGATGCAATGGCTTCTCAGAAAGCTTCTTCACAAATGATCGACACTGAGCAGACTTGGTGAATAACTTCACCTGGTTTACTCCCATCCAGCAGTACATGGCCCATCAACAAAATCAACCTCAAATTTCATATTCTGTTACGCTTAAAATAGCTGTGGAATTCCTTGCTTTCATCATGAGTCTTCTCATGCATCACCAGAGGATCATCTGATAAATAAATATGTGCAAAAGTACACAATAAAATTCTATCATGAAGCTTCAACATTAATCAAACCCGACCTCCAGAATTGATTGGCATGTATAAGCGGTTAAGAGAGGAACGAGGGTGGTGGGCTCTGTTATCAGACACACGATCCTTCTGGTCAGACGGTCAAGACTCTGGATGTCTTGTTTTGTCCAATCAACTACTCCAAAGGAATAGGAAAGGACTGGCACAGCATAAGTATTGGTGGCTTTGACTTTGTTTCGATCATTTAGCTCTGAGGCTCCAGATGTTCTTTAAACGAGATTTGTACTCGGCCCGAAGTTTGTCTTGAATCTGGGCATTCTGGAGCTTGTCTCGAACTTGCATTCCAAGATAGGTGTAGGCCTGATCTTCCACAAGATGCTCAATAACTCCTCCCCTTGTAACTTGACTGATCTATCATTAGTTACCTTGCCACGTTTCAAATGAAGAGTATTACATTTGTCGAGTCCAAATGTCATGCCAATATCATTAGAAAAGGACTCGACAAGGAGAACCTGCTCTTTCAAATTGGAATCTCCTTTGGCAAGGAGCTGGATGTCATCCATGTAAAGGAGATGAGTAAGCGGTGTTGGGGATCTGTGCTGAGGAGGTCGGGGATGGTAACCTTCCTCTTTATTGAGCAGAAAGCTCAAAGGATTTGAAGACAGACAAAAAGCAAAGGACTAAAAGAATCCCCGAAATATTCCCTTTTTGATTGGAATAGATTCCGAAGTCTGCACCTGCCCTTGCGAGTACATCTCATGTTGAGTCGACCAGCAACTCATTAAAGACTTGAGTAAATCAAGTAGTCGCTCAGGGAGGTCAATACAAAGAGGAGACTTCAGAATCCATTCGTGAGGGACAGAGTCGTATGCTTTTTTGTAGTCAATCCAACACATGGAGAGGTTGCGGTGATATGTTTTAGCCTCTTCCAAAATCATTTTCTGTACAAGAAGTTGATCCTTGCACCCCTAACATCCCTTTCTTGCTCCCTTCTGCTCTCTGTAAATGATATCATTGGAAGAGCAGTAAGACGACACGAGGTTTGTCAAACACCCTGTGAATATTTTGTATTGTGTATTCAAACATGTGATAGGGCGGAAGTTTTGGGATCAGTCAAGTCTCCTTTCTTGGGGAGAAGTATTGTGCGACCTCCAGAACCATGGAGGAACATCACCTGTGTCCACAAGAGTATTGAAACAGTGTAGTAATGGTGTTTGGACACAGGGGAACAGTTTCCAATACCGGTTTCGAATGCCATCAGGCCCTGGAGCTGTATTAGATTTGGACTTTTTATGACACTTTTCAGGCAATCTGGTGAGATGTAGCAGACAAACGACCTAGTTACTTTCTCATGCATTGCATGGTCATAATCACGTACCCATGGTGCGAGGTAACAATCGCCGGGTACAGACCACAACTGTTTCCAGAACCTCTCGTTGGCACCCAAGGGAGGACGCTTATCATGCTCACCATCACCGTTTGTTTTTAAGTTGCCTGAAGAAGTGTTTCTCATTATTTCTAAAAAGTATATTTTGTTTGATGAATTTATTTTTCTTTCACATTTTTCTTTCTTTCAGTCCAAACCTTATTTTTGCCTTAAGGGAATCGACAATTTGGAGAAGTATCTTTTCTGTTGTTGTCTTATACTGTAAGTTTAGTTTTCTCCAAATTCACTTTAGTCGTTTAGACATGGGATTCCCTGATGATCTTAGTTTAAAGGCACAGCTCTATCAGGAAATGTATTTTCTTTCTTTGGAAACCGTGTAAGTTCCTCCAAGCTTCGAGCGGCAGCATAGACAACAGTGCTTCATGTGAAGGAGTCCACAGAAAGTGTAATAAATTAATTTCATTTTTGGGGAAAAGAGCCACTTGTTTGTTTGATTGGCCTCTGTTTTCTAAAAGGAATGTCAGATATTTCATCATAAAACGAAGATAAAACAGCCATACACAGGATTTTCAGAAAGATCTACCGGCTGAGGGAGAGAAGGAAGATAATAATAATAATAATGATAATGATATAATTGTCCCTTATACAGTGCTTAACTCCACGCAGCAGGGACAACATGATGGACGTGTGCCCCAAGTGGCCAGAGTGAGGCGTTATTGGGCTAATAGTCGATAATGATCTTTTCTGCAAGATTTACCCATTTTTCTGCTGGTGAAGAATGGAAGGAGCAATTAAGGCATTCAAAACATTTCAGAACTATTTATTCTTTCATATATGTTGCAATGTGTTTATCATTATACAAAAATACTAGAAAAATCTATAGGCGGCATCAGGAAATGAAATATTTGTCAACATATGTGTTTACTGAAGGATGTGGGGTGAAGGTAGGACACTTCATTTATTGTAATACAGAAAGGTCGCTAAAATAGTTTACGGCATTCTTAACGAACAAGTGATGGTCCCATATTGATCCGGTTGAAATATAGGTCTCCCAACAGCCTATGTTTATCGTTATAGTCGATCAAAGTGGTACCTTGGTGTTTTGTGTGTTTGTTTGTTTAGCACCGTATTTTGGCCTATATGGCTGCGGTGGCAAAATATTCGTGTCTGGACCACACAATCCAAGGATCAACAAATATGAGCATCGATCAACGCAACTGGGATTACCCGATAACATGTGTCAACCAAGTCAGCGAGCCTAACCACCCAAATCCCGTTAGTCGCCTCTTACGACATGCTAATTGGGTGCTGAATAATTCACCAATTCTAACCCGGACCCTTCTTAATGGGCATCATCTTCATATAGGAGGTACGCTTTTCGTCTCTGGAGTGAATGAATGCTTCACTGCACTGGTTGTACTGTGCTCCCCACGGTTTGTTGTTAGAATTATCCAACTATTGAGAACCAAATATCCTTTCATGCAATTTTAAAATTTTAAGATGTTTCCTAGTAGTCCCTTGAAGTGGATATTAGTTCTGGAAAGGCACAAACAAAAGGATCTAACGGAGGGCACCTGCTATTATCTAAACAAGCGCACGGCATTTCGGGGAAAAGGAGAAGAGGAAGTTGTATGCGATTATCCCCCTACTTGTGAAGAGTAGCTAATAATACTGTAAAGACATTTTGTTTTCCATCCAGTGGGGAGGGTTATTCTGCTTTCATCTTAAAGGAAATATACGAGGTTCATGAATACATAATACACACCTCAAAAACGGCTCATATTGTTTTGCATGTAGTTTTACATAATAAATAATTAGGAAGATATGTATCACTTCTTTAAGGTTAGTTAATAAAAAATCACGATGAATACTGGTAGAAAATACTGGAAAATCAGAAATTGTGTCCATTTTTAAGAATATCGTAAGAAGATGAGATGCCATTTTACGCTAGAATATATAATGCCAGAGGTTTCCTGACTAAAATACATCCTAAATATTCAATATGTTAATGGCGTTGTCTAATAAATCTTCTTCAAAATGCAACCCCTAAATTTATAGCTCTTTATGCAAACTTTTCAAAGAAGCTTTTCATGTTACGCTGTACATTACTGTAAACATGGTGAGGTGAAATTGGGTTTAACATCGTTCTTGAGAATATTTCGCTCATATGACGACCTGTATGCGTGTGTGCATGTGGCGGCTGCTTGTTCTAGCCCAGACTTAAGCTGGTTTTATATGAATACTTCCACTCAGGGCATTATACTGACTCTGAGCCGACCAGTCCTTACTGTACCCATTAATACGAGCGCATAGGCAGGGACCAACAAGTACCATATTTTAACGTCTTTTGGTATGACGCGGCCGGGGATCAAACACGCGATCTACCGCCTCGGTCAGACGCTCAAACCACTACACCACACGGAGGCTATCTAGTGTAAATGTTTTCGTACATATTTTCAACGTATATGCTCTAAATATATAGTATACATATGTTGGTGTTAAGCGAACTTAAGCACCTTGTATGTGCATATCTTGCATTCATAAGTGTAGCCTTTATACTGAGATAAATATGTATTTCTATCTACATGCATGTAACTGCCTAAGAAATCTCTGCCCAAAGCAGAGTCGATTATACAGTTGTGATTATATCATGAGCAGATATCTGTGTTTACAGCTGTATGATGTTGTTTGTAAACAAATCGAGTCTGGACCAGACAATCCAGTGATTGCCACCATGCGATACGATGACAGAGCTTGTGTTTATGAATCACTATGAAATAGTGATGATACCGGTGTTCGCGAAAAGGTGAGCGCATCCTGCCCCACCGGTGGCACCCGTCATGAACATATGCTAAATCTAATCATTTGTTAACCTGAAATAATTTGGGAACGTATGGTATATGTCAAAATAGAAATTGCAGACATCATTTTTGCCACTGATGCATCAAATCTGGAAACTTCCTCCACATGTCGACTACAACTTCTTGAAAGATTTACTGCGGCCTTGAATGTTGTAAGTCTTGATCAAACAACTTCTGGGCAAGAGTGGCTGAAACTGTTTTTTTAATTCCCTGTTGTGTTGTTTTTTAATTGGTCAGCATTACACACAGCCAATGGTGACCACACTGAAGATTTAAAATCCCACTACAGAAATGATACGGATGAAGAAACGCCGCGATTCACCACCAATAAGGTGATCTAGCTTTGGTTGCTAGTGGTCTATAGATTAGTTTCATTCATAATAAAATAATCTGATAAAAGTATTTGTTTTAATATTCATTTGGTTCGTTTAATACCTAAAGTGTGATACCTACCTAACTGTTTTGCTGTCCTTTAAAGACAGGTATTTAATAATAACTATCTCTACGCGTTATGACTGATCAATCTATTACCGAACTTTTAACTGGAACCTTGTCATCATGTATCAATACTTTCCGTCCATGCAAGACGACGCCCATTCTCTCTCCTTTAAGCGGCATTTTAGAATTTGCGAAATACAATAATGAAAAATATATTGATGACAACTTCTCTTTGTGATTGAGACGCAAGGTAAGAATTGAATCAACTTCCCAGTGGACGTTATAGACAAAAATGTAGGGGAAGACATGAAATGAGAAAGCTGCGTTCGAGACCTAACAGCAATAGAAGTGAGTGAGTGAGTGGCTTTACGCCGAGTTTAGAAATATTCCAGTAATATCACGGCGGGGGACACCAGAAATGTTCTTCACACGTTGTACCCATGTGGGGAATCGAACCCGGGTCTTCGGCGTGACGGGTGGAAGCTTTAACCATTAGGCTACCCCACGGCCGTAACACTGAACAGAAGGATGTTACCGAAAACAATAATGTATACATACACTATCTTCGACCAGTTGCTGATGCCACTGTGTAGAAGATATGGACACCTGGTGTTTGCGAACTAACAGTCAGTAAGTGAGTTAAAATTCCAAGTCACATCGCCAGTAATTCAGCTATATCGTGACTATGAAAGCTGTAAATTTGTAAATCCCCAACTGACAGCAACACTGAACAGAAGGAAGTTACCGAAAACAATAATGTATGGATACACTACCTTCGACCAGTTGCTGATGTCACTGTGTAGAAATCCAGATTAGGACACCGGGTGTTTGCAAGCTAACAGCAACAGTGAACAGAAGGATGTTGCCGAAAACAATAATGTATGGATACACTACCTTCGACCAGTTGCTGATGTCACTGTGTAGAAATCCAGATTAGGACACCGGGTGTTTGCAAGCTAACAGCAACAGTGAACAGAAGGATGTTACCGAAAGCAATAATGTATGGATACACTACCTTCGACCAGTTGCTGATGTCACTGTGTAGAAATCCAGATTAGGACACCGGGTGTTTGGTAAGCTAACAGCAACATTGAACAGAAGGATGTTGCCGAAAACAATAATGTATGGATACACTACCTTCGACCACTCTGCTGATGTCACTGTGCAGAAATCCAGATTAGGACACCGGGTGTTTGCAGAACTAACAGCAACAGTGAACAGAAGGATGTTACCGAAAACAATAATGTATGGATACACTACCTTCGACCAGTTGCTGATGTCACTGTGTAAAAACCCAGATTAGGACACCGGGTGTTTGCAAGCTAACAGCAACATTGAACAGAAGGATGTTGCCGAAAACAATAACGTATGGATACACTACCTTCGACCAGTTGCTGATGTCACTGTGCAGAAATCCAGATTAGGACACCGGGTGTTTGCAAACTAACAGCAACAGTGAACAGAAGGAAGTTACCGAAAACAATAAATTATGCATACACTACCTTCGACCAGTTGCTGATGTCACTGTGTAGAAACCCAGGTTCTGGCTTGTGGGCAGCATTTGACGAATCATTAAAATTAAGGAAACACATTTTTCTTCTTTGGTCGAAATCAAATGAAGTACAAATGGGTGTCATGACGCAGGTGGCAGCACAACTGAAAACACTGGATTTAACTTCAAAGTTGTAACTGACGTTTTTCAATCTGTAGCCTGTCTCCATCAAACTGCTCACATAGCAACTGTCAGGATTTCCGGACACAATTACGAATCCCGACACCGTTAGACAGGCAACGAGGGTGTACATGGCCAATTTCATAACAGACATTTTCTGCTTTTCTGCAACAGATGTATTTCAGAAACACGCTTTCAGATTGAAGGTAACCTCAGATCTCGGAGGCCAAATGTAACAATATGAATCGTACTTGCTAACATCCGAATATTTTGATACGTCCTGATCAATATCTCATGTGAATTTGTACACGCAACTGTCAATGTGTGTCCATATTGATTTCCATGCTGAGTGTTAAACAGCCATAAAAACTCCTGCAACATAATAGGGCATTATGACGAAATAAAATATCAGAAACAAACACAGCCCTGTATCCAATAAGGATATGCACCAGGATATCTTTTTGGTCGCTTTTAAGTTTCATAGACTGAGATTGTTGTCGTTGGGGGTTCAGAGCAAATGTGTTTGTTGTTTTGGGCCCATAATCTGCTAATGAGAGACTGAGAACTTGGCATCAAATATTTGAACGTGTTCCCATCTTAACCTGTCTTTGCAACATAAATATTCTTCGTGTTGTATTTGCATGATCAATAATGTTCCTTCCTTAATGACTAAATCGTCTTTTTCATCCAATATTTTTGAGCGATTGGTTATAAGAATACAATGTGCGTCATTCACAATCGAATCTGACTGGCAATGGTGAATCTGGAATGACAGGCCTTGCACGGGCTTCATGGCTGTCATAATGTGTTTTGAGCATGATTTCTTTGGAAATAATCTCATCACATAAACAACTTTGTTTCGTTGCTAGACATCGTGTGTGTTCCCGTGGTTTCGCATGCAAACAACATATCCCCTATTTCCCAATGTGCTGTTATTGTAGATTTCTTACTAATATGGTAATAGTGTTTGTGATGTCATATTACGTCAGCTGACCAATTTGCTTTGAGAATCGCGGAAAATGCACATGTACATTTATGTATTGGTAATAAGAAGAGCAAAATACTCTTCATGAATATGTCGACCCGTGAAGGTGCGGTTTAGAATGAACCTTCAGTAACCCATGCTTGTCGTAAGAGGCGACTAACGGGATCGGGTGGTCAGGCTCGCTGACTTGGTTGACACATGTCGTCGGTTCCCAATTGCGTAGATCGATTTTCATGCTGTTGATCCCTGGATTGTCTGGTCCAGACTCGATTATTTACAGACCGCCGCCATATAGCTGGAATATTGCTGAGTGCGGCGTAAAACTCAACTCACTCACTCACTCATTCACTCATGAATATGTCTACGAGTAATGATTATGTCAAATGTTTTGGCGTGTATATAACTAAGTGGGAGGAGAGTCGGTCGGTTGGTCGAAGACAAAAAATCTTTATAAAACTAAAATTATCTTAAAAATGTTCTTGATACTCATTTATGTAATTCTTTTTTACATTATACTCCTGTACTTTAGAGTTGTGTCAGCGACTGATTAGAAGATAAACATTATATATGACACGACCGTTCGAGTCTGCGGTGTTGGAATGTAAAAAAAGAGTTGTTTTTTGTTTGTGTTATTTTTTTATTTTTTTTATTTTTTTTATTATTTATTTATTTTTTTTTTTTGGGGAAGAAATTAAAAGGGTCGGTTGAGCGATGAGAAACACAGAAAATACAAATGCGGCCCTTGCTCATGTCTGGTGTGAATGTGTAATTGTTGGTATACAGATATACGCTTGATTAGCCTAATTGTTGATGCGTCCACTCGTCACGCCTGGCGACCGTGTTTGCTTCTTCACATGGGAACACATTTGTGTCACTGGTCGTGATATTGTAAAGGATATAGCTCAACGCCTCATTTTAACCATACCCATGGACTCACAGCAATACAGGTTATGGCTAATTTATGACAAAGTATTCCAAAGTACTCATAACACTTTATTACCCTTAAGATGAACTGGCCGAATTCTGATTGGTCAATAGCCAAAGCATACGAAACCATGTAGGCGGATTTGCCAGGATGCACGTGACACAATACACTGGTTCTACAGATGACCTTGACCTTACATGGAATGTGGCTGCCAAGCGGTTGATGGCTTCGAAGTTTTAGACTAGGTGTATACAATTGTGTGTATAAACAGACTATTAAAATTGTTATCATATTTTCTTATTAAAAAATTTGTTTGTGTCAATAAAAATATAAAATAAAATAAAATGTTTCTGTATTTAACTTGTTTAACAAAAACCTCAAATTCGATCATTTTAATCACAAACTAAGCCATCCCTTTATGACCGTTCGGAATAAATCATGGCGTTGAACTTTTTGCGTCTTATTCTGCCGAAGATTGAATGTTGTTTTTAAAAGATAATCTGAAAAATGGAGATCGTCAGAGTAATAAATTCGTCACACGGCGTCTTTTTAAAGGATATACGGGACTGTAAGACCCTTGTAAATTCGGTAGTTCCATTTGGCGCGCCTCAGGAAATACGGAATCTCCATTTGTTACACACCCTTATACAAACAACTTTACAGATGATTGCACATCTAATCTCCTTCCTATTACCCTGAGAGTTTAGATTGGAATGACCCATACTTGTGTATGACAAATAAGATGTGAGGTGAGGTGAAATTGGGTTTAACGGCATGCGTGTGTATGTGTATGTGCGGCTGCTTGTACTAGCCCAGTCTGAAGCTGGTTTTATAGTGCTAGCCAACTGAGATACCATGCCGCAGTGAAGCATGAATACCCCACTCAGACACATTATACTCTGACTCCGAGCCGACCAGTCCTTGTTGTACCCATTAATGCCGAGCGACCAGGACCAACAAGTACCATATTTTAACGTCTTTTGGTATGACGCGGTCGGGGATCGAACCCGCGTACTTCCGCTCTCCGGGCGGACGCTCCAACCACTACACCACGGAGGCGGTCTGACAAATATTACAAAGCACTATAAGAATAATATTTACAACAATATGGACAAATCTAGAAATTCTAGCGGTGACTTAGCTCTCTGCCGGAGTTGGTCTTTTCAATCTCTGGATCCTGTTCTCTAGCTCCTTGTAGACCCGTTTCTGTGTAGGTGGAATACTACTGAGCGCCGCGAACAACAACAACAACAACAACCAACAACAACAACAACCAACAACAACCCTCAACACTGTGCCGTCTAGAGTAGTGCCCCTGGGCGTCCCTGGAACCTGTGTTGGTGTGATCGAATCCCACATCTGATTTCCTTTTGTAGTTTTATGGGCGCACTGTATCCAATCAGCGCTTCCAGTAGATGCAGAGAAACACGTGAAGAACCGGAGTAGGATTGGTCTTCAGCAACCCATGCTTGTAAGAGGCAACTAACGGGATCGGGTGGTCAGGCTCTCTGACTTAGTTGATACATGTCATCGTACCCCAAATGCGTGGATCGATGTTCATCACTGGATTGTCTGGTCCAGACTCGATTATTTACAGGCCACCGTCATATAGCTGGAATATTGCTGAGTGCGGCGTAAAACAACCAACCAACCAGATAAAGAGAAAGTGGATATAGAGTGAAACACGTTTGACACAAAATTACGATACAAGGTGAGATTCTACTGATCACTTCAAATTAGTCCCCAGACAGTTATAGATTGTCAACACAAATAGATAAACCGCTCTAGTAGTTATCGTTTTAATGTCACCGTGACTGTGATAGCATGGTCACGATGACGATTTGAAAACACCCACTGCGATTCATGTTCATAACCATACTCAAGCCAATTTCGGATGATTAAAATACACAAATACTTACCAAACCTTGATAATCAGGACTATTTGTTAATCTGGGCATTCTCCATGCGGGCTGACAAGGGTTCGCTGAACACGAAATAAGGATAGCGTAGTGTAAGACTTACCTTTAAACTGTTGGCAGACCGTGTTCGCCTGAGCTGTTTGTCACAGAAAGAACATCCGGTTATATACACACCTATTGACCCACTACCAACCTGTCTCGCCCGCTCATACATCAGTTGATACGTGAACGCCAAACCATGACACACAAAGAAACGTTAGCGGATATAGAGAGACCCGTGAAGATCCGGGTTAGAATATTGATCTTCAGTAACCCATGCTTGTTGTAAGGGGCGACTAACGGGATCGGGTGGTCAGGCTAGCTGGCTTGGTTAACACATGTCATCGATTCCCAATTGCGCAGATCGATGCTCATGCTGTTAATCACTGGATTGTCTGGTCCAGACTCGGTTATTTACAGACCGCCGCCATATAGCTGGAATATTGCTGAATGGGGCGTAAATCTAAACTCACTCACTCACGTATATTCAGATTGAGGAGTGAGGTTTAAGCAATATTCCAGCAATAACACGGCGGTGGACACAGAAATAGGCACATGATTGTACCCATGCCTCACATGGGTCTTCGGCGTGACGAGCGAACCACCGGGCTACCCCACCGGGCTCCGTATATTCAGAGAGTGACAATCATCTACAGCTTAGTTACCTAACATTTGACGGTAACAGTAGTGTCCTTTAGCATAGAAAGTCGGTTTACAACATTGATAATTAATATATAAGACTAACAGTATTGTTACCTAATCATGATTGCGTAAAATAGAAGCAAAATTCAATAGGTACATCGATAAATAGCATTTACCCCTCTCCTCTCTCTCTCTCCCTCTCTGTGCTGTGAGAGAGAGAGAGGGTGGGTGGAGAATTGTCACTTAACATAAAGTTACAACAACAGTGAGTGAGTGAGTTTAGGTTTATGCCGCAATATTCCAGCTGTATGGTGGCGGGCTGTAAATAATCGAGTCTGGACCAGACAATCCAGTGATCAACATCATGAACATCGGCCTACCCAGCTGGGATACGATGACATACCCGTCAATTGAATATAAAATTTCAAAATTTTTAACTTTGTTCAAATTAAAGTATATCCAAATCCTAATTCGGCTTTTATTTGAGCCGGAAAATATTTTTTACAAATTGACCGGTATGTTAGTCTTCCCCTGTCAGTGAGTCTTGTCCGTCTGTAGTAGATGGTTGTCTGGAAATTGCTTCTGTTCCTTGATGGCCGGTGCTGGCGCATGTAGCGTCTACATGTTTATAAACATCTCAGGGGAATACAATGTAAACGGCGTGGAGACCGATCATGATGGCAAGATAGTGCGAGTGGTGACAACAAGAGTCGAGTCTTCTTCGAGCTCAAGTCGACGCGCACGCTCGCCGACTCCAGAGGAGAGGGAACGCCTAGAGGAGCCTCAAGGCTTGCCTGATCCTAAACCTGTTGAGGATAGAGTTGAGGAGGCCAATGCTGCCCCAAACGAGAGTCAGCCGGGAGAAGATGGTGGTGACAAATCTCCCGGCGACAAGAAATAAATAGGGTGTGAGGGTGGTAGCTTCAGTCCCACACCGATGAGTTCTGCTGACTATGTTGTGACTTGTGGCATATTGGTGTCTTCACTGATTCGTTCTCTACTCTTTGCTCAATATTTATTTTGTTTTCATGCACTCTCTCTCATGAAGGCCATCATCCTATATGAGCTCATCCTCATGGAAAACCAGAGTATCATCTAGTTCTATGTCGAGCCAGTCAGCAGGCCAATCAGGGAAGGAGGAAGAGGTTAAAACCAAAATGGAGGAAGAGAAATCTGGTAGTGAGCAGACCGTGTCGTCGTAAAACCAAACCACGAGTCGTGTCCCAGTGTGACGCTGTGCCCACAGTACTAACAAGATTAACATGGGCTTATGCGCAACTAACAAACGGAAACGTCCTTTACGCATGTCTAATCTAAGGATTGTGGGATAGATAACTGTGCATGGGCATTTCTTGATATCTTGCTTCCAATTTATCCACCAAGTAGAAGTTCCTAGAGACTTTGCTTTTGCTTCTAATGACGCCAGCATTTTTTTCTAATGTGCCAATTTTTCCCTGTCAGTTTCATGATCTCAGAAGCCCTAGTGGAGTGTGTACCTCTTTGCCACCTTCTCGCGTAATGAAAGACGTTAGTAGTATTTATCGTGGTGTATGATAGCTGATCATATGTTATAGCTAGTCGATGTGTTTATTGTTATATGCTTCAAGTTGTGATAAGCTCTATTGAGCTCATATGCATAACTCATCTGTGATGTACCATTATTCTTATAATACTCAAGGAAAATCTTTACATTTTGCATCACTATACCCTCCCTCATCACCTGTTTTTGATTTTGTTTATTTTACATCGCCTTTTAGGCACATTACGATTAAGAATATCACATTATTCCTCGGACATGTGTCGCACGTATGGTTAGTGATTACTGAAAACCAATGGCATAATTTTTCTCATACACTGCCATTCGATCGCTGTATCATCTTCTTCTACTTCTTCTTCTCTTCCCTTTAGATTTCGTAGATCCGGTGATAACATCATTATAAATACAACTTCGCCTGTAACGTCTGAGTTAACTCCCTTGTTGTCGATATGGTTTCCATGGCAATAACCCCGTAGATTGCTGCGATCTAGGGAGCTTCTGTAAGCAGCGATTCAAATAAACTAACACATCTAACATGTTGTTATTTCACAGAGGGATGACGATGAGACGCTCTTAGAAACACCGTTTCTGACAGCGATTTATCGATTTATCGATACGATGAACGAACATGGACGCCATACAAACAAATGACATCCTCGATTATACTACCCAAAAGAAGATAAGGAACCTGATTTGTTTCATATGATTATAGTTAATCTGTCATTCCATGTAAAACACCGGGTCCCGTTATTCTGTGATAGCATGACAGGTTAACTTTTAGTCAAATGGAAAAAGGTGTTAACTTCTTTAATAGTATTGTTACAGTGCATATATTTCTTCATACATTTTATATTTTCACAAATTATTCATAACAAAGAAAATTCGTATACGTCAAGTTGCAGTGCATAGTGTGTCTTGTTTATAGCCCCGCGTATCAAGCGCAGTAGTAGGCAAATTAGCAAACGCGTCCACGCCAACCTTAAACTAATTAATCAAAGATGAAGCTAGCGAGCTGTGTCGGCCCGGCCTTTCTTCTCGGGTACATCCCTTGGTCAAGCACAGATAAATAGTCTCATCCCAGCAGGAGCATATCTACCACCAACTAAGTCGTAATCGAAAATCAACCTTTGTTGAACAAGATCGAGATTACCATCATGCCATCCTCTTTGTCCTGTCGTAAATGCCATGGTCAGGCGCTGACAGATATTTTGTTAAGCAGCTGGCGCAAGCTGACCGTGGCTACACCACAAAGAAAAATCAAACCTTGTTAGGGTAATCATCTTCTTACCACCCACCTCGTGTAGTATACTTTGTCAGCATAGGGTAGATAACGCATATGGAAACTTCAACTTTATAGAAACTTGATAATGACAAACGAGCAGAGCTGTGGGGTATAAAATCCTGGGTTCTTCCATCTCAGGCACACTTGCTTGAATAAACCCTGGATCTCATAGCTCTGGCTCCTTTCTTGTTTCAAGGTAAGAAACATTTAAACTTTAGTCTTGTTTAACTTGTTATTTCTTTGCAATTATCGACTAGAAAATGTTAGAGTTAGGTTAGAAACATTCCTACAACATTGAAGCACTTTGTCATTGCAAATGCTAGTTCTAGATAACCGATTAATTATCAGGCTATCCAGGGATATTTATTTATGCACATTGCGTCGTGGGCTCCTCAAGTTTATGTTTTCATGTACAAACGAATAGTTATTTTCTATGTTTTGACACACATGTGTATTCCCAGTCTTTGTCTTGTTTTATTCATTTGCGTGTGTTAGTTCTGTTTATGCAGGTTAGATTCTCGTTCAGTAGTCTAGATTCTAGTAGCTTAGTCACAAAAAACAGTTCCGAGTTTATACAATCAATTCCAGCAAAGACGAAGTTTATGTATTTTACTATAGTCCGCCGATCAAATGATATTCGTGTAGATTTACCTCAGATACGCGCACATGATAGGTATAACAGCCAACATTTGTATTTTGACATTTCACCAACACTATAATAATTTGAATAATGATATATTAAACGTTCCGTTCCGCGTGCAGTTGTATACCGTACAAAACAGTTTATACGCGAATCACATTACCGTAATCAGTAGAAAATGGTATTGTCTACTCTTCATATTACCAGAAAATATACATTCAAATCCGTGTATTTTCCAATTACAGTCTTCGTTCCGTATTTATTTAGCTCCGTAATTTAAAAATACGCGTAGCCAATGACAACAGCGCCGTCCTAGTACATATTCATTTAACTAAGTTACTGTCTTGTTTTGTAAAGCACAAAAATGTAGCACTACAGCATTACATATATTCTAGGTCATGGCTTAACTCCGTATATGTCGAAATTACACGTTGCCAATAGCAACATCACCGTCGAAATACATTTACCGTAGTCACCCAAATAATTCAGGATGGGACAAAGTAGTAGTACTCTAGCTAAAACTATATCGTCTGTCCCCGTAGTTACACATATTTATATCACTCTCTAGTTCCACTTACCGTATCTACCGAAATTATTGTATTGAGAAAATAAATGTTAACATTACAGTTAGAATGCGTACAGTCAATACCGGAGTTAAATGGTATATGTCAATTCTGAGCACTTCGCGCCGTTTACCGTATTTGCTCAAGGCATGTTTGTTGATAACGGAAATTACTTACACAAGTCATAAATCGTTACCGTAGCTAATGCATTAAGCGCGACATACCGTAATAATAGTAAATTCCTACCGTAGTCAATACACTAAGCGCAACATACCCTAATAGTCATAAATTCCTACCGTAGTTAACGCAATAGGCACTACATACCGTAATAAATCGCTACCGTAGTTAACGCATTAGGCGCGACATAACGTAATAGTCACAAATCCGCACAATGAACTAGGCACTACATGCTGTAAGTAAACTGTTGGGCGCTCCACTCAGTATTTGTTCTTTGCAATTGTTGTTGATGATTAATTTATCCGTCAGGTTATGTTATTTATCAGTACCGTAGTTACTCAAGAAAATGTTGTATTATTTGTATTATGTTTCTGTAAGCAGTTACCGTACATACCCTGTTGTACCACACATTGCTTATATTACCGGACTTAGATATAAACTGTATTAGGATATCATTGATTACTATTTCTATTATTGTATGTCATTATTATGTATGAATTGATGTATTTTGAATGTCATGCAAACACACTTGCTTGAATAAACCCTGGATCTCATAGCTCTGGCTCCTTTCTTGTTTCAAGGTTTCAAGGCTTGCTCCCTATAGCTAATTCCCAAATCGAGGCCTGACAGCACCTTTAGTGCACCTAGTGTTAAAGGTCGTCCTAACAGACCACAAGCTGTCTTAGTATATACGCTATGGCTGCTGTAGTGACATCTCGTCAACTCGAATTCTCGATATCTCGAACTCTCAATATCTCGAACTCTCGATGTCTCGACTGTGTATGGGTTCTAGACTCAGTATCAGTAGGTTCTTTTCCTTCTTTTAAGTGATACAGAGCTCTGCTGTATAAAAGAAACACGTCCTAGTTAAATTTGTCATTTGCTGGTAAGGTGGCATTCGTCTGGGTGAGAATGAAGTGTCATACATTGCATCAAGGTAGCATATCATATCTTCATTGTTCGCAAGTACACTTTGTTAAAAGTATCATGTTGGTAACGCATGCTCTTGAATATGCATCACGTTAGAGAATTTAACACATGTATAACACAATGACCATATCTTGGAAGGTATTTCATTTCCAAGAGTAGTCTGGTCCTTTAAAGCTCTATTCAAAAATCAGACTGTGACTCTTAGCGCATTAAAAGGTGGGAGAAATTGTCAAAATCTTCAACACATTTTCCAACTTTCTCCCCAAATCATCCCAAACCTGCTACCTACACCTAACCCTTACAGTGAATCTATTGATATATACCTTCCTCTTGTTTATTACGGAAACAGTTGTATGGGTTTTATTAACTATTTATTAATGTTAAATATTAATCACGGCAACTATATTTACAATCTCGCATTTTAACAAGGATAGTTATAGATATACTTTGGTAAGTATTGCATTGACCTAACCATTTATTCATAATTGTTTTGTCAATTAATTATTCTGTAACCTACAACATAAAGGCTATGTCTTAAAGTAAACAAGTATGAAGAATATATTAAATGAATTGTAATCATATATGATAACATAAAGCAATTTTTTTGTTGCATGTACATTAATGATAAAAAGGTTATATTATAAGATGATTTGTTTTCTATTGGAATTTGTTTGGTGAACATTGACCATCTCACTACATTGTAGACGTTTTCGTTACCAGGACATGCATCCCAAGTGTCGATGAAGATGATGCGAGGTGAAGTGTCGGCCAAGACGACGTATCAGCGCACCTCCTCTGGACCCGTCGTAGTCGCCTCCGTCGACCCTGAGGGCAAGTTCATCGTCCTCGAGAACACATCGTCAGGAACATCACGCAGGGTAAATACAAACTTTCTGTGTTCCAACTAACTGTCTCCTATAAATTTACTATCATTTCAGATGTTATGATTTTGGAGTCGATACATTTGAAAAAGAAGTGAATGTTTCATACCAGATTTTACCAATGCAAAAAAGGACGTATAAAGAGATTTTGAGTACATATCAATGTTTCATTTAAAAAAAGTACTAATACAGAAGATATGCCAAGACTTGTTGCACATATTCATAAAAATGCATTGTGGAAATAAAGGGTATATGATATTCTGATGTCGCCAGTAATTAAGCATCCTAGCCCATTTGTAATATGGGTTACCTTTAACTGTCAAAACAGAAATGTTTGGGACCATGAATACCTTTGGATGCATTTTTATGAAGCAAAATACCAAAATGTTTTGGGTTTTTTTTCAGGATGTCGATCTCGACAGCTACAGACTTGAGAGGGACTTGGACTCCAAGAGAAAACTGTCATACACCTTCAGAAACTATTCACTGAAGGCCGGGAAACAGGTCAAGGTAAGGGACGCGTTGGTAACGTCTGTTGCTGTTGGCAACGTCCACTATGTGGTTAATAAAGGTCCTCTTTCTGCTCTCTGTAACCATATGGAATAGGGCCCGTATGTAGGTCACGGCACTTCGCGAGACATTAGTACTTCCGGTGACAAACGTTTGATTCCTTCTCGAGTGGTCTCATGGTTATCAGTTTTAATTTTAAAGGAACTGATAATCCTTACAGGATTAACAATTGTCCGATCTAACCATCCCCCGAATTAGCCAACCATTACGACTGTCAACAGCTGTGACAACCAAGGACTTGGTCCGTTCTAAGTAAAATCATATTTGGTTGTCGCGCAATTTGGAATCAAAACTGGTTCTTGAATATACGATTGACACCGGAAATCTGGTACCGAAAGTAAGCTGGGCCCAGTCTCGAATGTCGTAAGTTGGCGCGCGTAAAGGAGCCGGCAACCAGCTTAGTACCGGAAGTACCGCCTCGCGAGGAGACTTACAAGCCCTATTTGTCAGCGTGACGTGCCGGGAATGAAGATTTTTTCTTATCCGTAGCTTTACACTGCCTGGTAATCCATATTATTTTTGGATACCTTATCCTGCTTTTTTGTTGTTATTATTACCAATATAGCTGCTTTCCTCAAAAGAATCACAAATATTGTACGTTCATAGAGAAACATTAGTTTTACTGAGATTTATACTGTGCAATGAATTTACCTTCTATTTTAATGAGTATTAAAAGAGAGCGATCTATTCATGACCGAACATTTATGACCTAATTGCACCTATTTACGTTGTTACCATGTCAACAACATGTTATATAACCAGTATATATTTAACAGTGCTACGGGTTTTTTCAGATTTGGGCCAAAGGATCCTCGGCGAGTGCCGGCTTGAACGACCTGGTGTTCCGCGACGCCGACTCCTGGGGAACCGGCTCCAACATCACCACCACCCTCCTCAATAACAAGAACGAGGTACGTAAACGAGTGGTTGACAGTATGAACGACATACGATAATTTGGTAATGAGATAACTCATTGACGCTGCTTACACGTTCAGTAAAGCATCTTTGCTTGAAAGGTGAAGGACACATCGCAAATACTTCGAGTTATCCGAAGTTTGACACACCCACTAAAAGTCTAAATGAGGAATTGCTTTTCACTTCGACACAACCGTAGGTTCGACACATCAAAGTTCGACACAACGGTGTTTTGTAAATTATATTAACTCTATATCATACACATATATATAGGGACATTATCAACCACAATGGGAACCTTTTTGCTATTTCCTCGTTACCCCTTAGTCAATGTCGAAACTTATGTTCATTCCGCCCTTTGAAATTCTCTCCAATGCATTTCTTGTAGGAGAAGGCCTGCCACATCCAGAACGCGTCCCCAAGCACTGCCATGTCACGCCACCAGAAGGCGCACCGGTTAAATCTGTGGGCGTCGACAGCCCAAGCCACCTATCCGCTGTTTATATTGACTTAGAATATAGCTAAAGATTTTTATGACAATACTCTCTTGAACAATTTTTATGTTGATTAGTTTAATTTTTTTGGTTTTTTTGAAGTTTAGAAAAGCGTATGAAAATAATCTAACAGCGCTTGTGTTTACGTCTTTCAGTTCAATACTTTATGTGGTGCTACCGTATCAATTGGATGGTTACATTCTGGTTGTGAAACTGACTATTCACACAATGTACCCTTGTACATCAATGGATTCAAATTCTTTGTTTAAAAAGGGTAGATAACTCTGCTTTCATTGTATCTCAGGCCTATCTTGGTGTATCAGATCTGTCTGTAATATATTAAAGATTTTCAAAGAACACATCTTATATACTTTTGCAAACTATTTTTCATAATATTTACCTTTATATGATACTGTTTTCATCTAGCCTTATGCATTTAAAGAGAAATACAGTCGTGTTTAGGCAGCATATCATGTAGAATAGATATAGGGGAGGTCACTCTGATTCAGACAAATACATCACAAACACGTTCTTGGTGTTGCCATTACGATTGCTGTCTTCATTGATAGACAATTACAATTTTTAATAGAAATATTTAAGGTACAGCGTGACATCAACCTCACTATGAGTTCACTGAGGCACAATTGACAACAAAACCTTCTTTGTGATCAGTGTTTGGGAAGCGCCATAGTGAAAGTACCAAGAAACTCCTCCAGGAAACAATTATACGGAATTGTTACCACAACTGATTACCTTCAAGAAGCAGCGGGACACTTCTTCATCCCTCATCACTAGGGTCGTTCATGTGGAGATTTGCTAAATTGGAGATGCCCTCGCATATAATCTCTCTCCCTTGCAATGGCAGTTTCGCCTAGGGTAACAAACAGCCCCGAGACTTGGGTAAAGGGACGCTTATAAAAATGGTGGTTTGCTCACTTGGACATTGCCTCAGAGAAAGTGATGTCATTTCTTCTTAAACCTTTCTTCAACGATCTTTCCCGCAGTTGCATAATACGTGTGTCTTCATGAATATATATATATCTGAACGTTTCACTGAACATCTGAAAACTTTACTCCAAATTTGGTAGTCGAATCTTTTCCCTAAACCCAATGTATGTGTTACAAGTCATTTCTTGGTTGTTATTCGAATGATGTCATAATCGGCACGTTGTTTACAAGTTGCATTCATTGGCTTGTTAACCGTTAACTTGAAGTGTTAATACCTATGTTGTGCCCAGGTTTGATCTGTTGAGCGCAGACATGCAATTAAACTCAGAGCAGCTAATGGCGGCGAAAGGTATCCATTGTCCGAAACTAAAATGCAGGATTTACATTCGTATTTTCAAAGTTTACCGATTTTGTATTTTTCTTTTTAGCGCCTATGTTGCCTGAAGCTTTTAATAGGTGCACCTGTTGAAATATGCATTGATAGTTTATGTAGAGGCAATGCAAAGACAGCACGTATTGCAATCAAATTTAATTATAAATTCATTGCATTTGGGGAATTGGACAATTTTGAAAATTGAGTCTATAATGCATTGTGAATTCATATATGTTCAAAACACTCAAGTGATGCGTGCTGTAAGTGTGAATATGGTGATAGTGCACTTTACTAACCCATGTGAGCTGTTTGTAGATACATCCCATTTCGTACGGCCGTCAGAGATGGCTCTGCCTGCGTGTTCTTTGCACCCTGTCGATATCACGTAAGGCATCTGCCGGTAATTTTATTGTACCTATGCTTTTTAAGCATAATAAACTATTAACAATATATACTCTGTGTTATATATCTTCATATATTAACATTTCACGCAGTTCAAAACCTCATTGACTTCCTCATTCCCTTGCACAACAAACCTCTCGTCTTAAAAGGTTGACTTTGCTCTGAAAACTTGGCAGCCCCGGCAAATTTGATTCAAGTCAGTTACATTCCACTTTCTTTATTTGTGCTAATTCCCACCAGCAGGTACACTGGTCAAGTTTAAAACTACATTAAGTAACCTACTGGGCCGATGGGGTAGTCTAGTGGTTAAACCATTCGCACGTCACGCCGAAGAAAAGGGTTCGAGTCTCCACATGGGTACAATATGTGAAGCCCATTTTAGGTGTCGACCACCGTGATATTGCTGGAATATTGCTTAAAGCGGCGTAAAAACTCACTCACTCACTTAACCATATCTGTAACGTCATTACGAATTTGACGTCAGATTCAGCGTGTGCAGTCACTGGTATTGCAGTGCTAGGGAACCCAAACCCTTAACCTGATGACTTAAAGGAGGCCTAACGCTTGAAACCAAGATTAGCAATATACAGAAGAATATTTAAGGGATATTTGATCAAATTTGTAGTGTCTTCACAACAAAAAGCCCACTCAAATAATTCATGATATCTATTTGGGGTGGGGGTGGTGTTAGTATACACACTGTAGTGTAGGATGTACACTAACCCAACAGCTGATACACTTATTTAACACTGCAGTGACCCTTGCCATTCCCCAAATAAGACCAAAGGGGCGGCAGGGTAGCCTAGTGGTTAAAGCGTTCGCTCGTCACGATGAAGACCCGGCTCCTATTCCTCACATGGTACAATGTACGAATCCCATTTCTGGTGCCCCCGTGTATTGCTGGAATATTGCTAAAAACGGCGTAAACTAAACTCACTCACTCACTCTAACCAAGACCAAAAGATCATGACGAATGGTCAGTACCCAATTTCAGTTGTTTAGAGCAAAAACATACATCAGGTCCTAGTAATACACAGCTATTTCAAGACTCCTTATATGGTCTTACAGGCGTTCCAGCGATTCCAGCTAACTACACCTTCATGTATAGCACCGGACAAGAATTCGTTGGCAAACAGATCTTCATACTAATAAAGGAATTACAGAATTAAAAAGAAATATTTAACTTTTATGAATTAACTGTGAACTGGCGACGTTACAATTTGTTTTTACAGCCATATGTTTATGATTATCATGATAGTTACATTTCTAGTGGCGATCTTTAACATGTCCTATGTTATTCAGACTATAGTCTGTTTGCAACGAAAACGTACCGATGAATTTCAATTAAAACCAAAAGTAAAACATATAAAGTGAAATTAAGACTGCGAATCCTCGTAATTTTACCTTGCCAAGTGAACATTGAAATTTCAGAATTTTATTCAACTTAGGATAAAAGTTGTTTAACAAACGATCATAATTTCACAATCGCTATTATTGGTTTTGTATTACAAGGGGTATGCACATCAAATGAAACACCAAGAACGACAAGGGTTGTTCTAAGTTAACGCTCTTCACGTACCGCACCTGCATTTGTTTCACTGTTCCAACTACTGCGCTTACCCCATTGTAATACAAACCAGTAATAGCGATTTCAATCTATGATCGTTTGTTAAACAATTTTTATCCTAACCGTAGAATATATCATTATCTCGTATTTTTTGTCAACCACTGTTTTTGTTAAAGCTTTCGACGAAAAGAGTCGTGCACCGTCCTGCTGAAGCACAAAAGAATTCACGTTATCTACTTCAGACTGCCCCCTGAAGAATCCGAACAAACGTTTCTTATTTAAAGTGACTCCTGTTATACAGATACTGCCATACGCTCAGAGTCGGTGACTATGCTGGAGTCATTTTCGCAGAGTTCCTAATTCTGGATGATCTGTTCACAGATGTTCTGTTGACCTGAAAGTCTGACTCATCTGCTGGTTGTTTTCTAACGTGCCACTTAGCAATATCCCAGGTAACTGGCGGCAGTATGTAATTATATTGAGCAGGGTTTTTGTATGGTGCAACAAGGTTATCACCTAAAGGTTGCACAGGGTGCAAGTAGGTTTTATTTCCCTAAATTGAGATCCGCAATATATTGCATAATGATATTTGGCTGTCCTGTTTGGGGCTAGTTTGTTCAGATCTCAATTTTATTTCGCAAAGTATTAAACACTTTCAACGCCTGAACGAAACATTGTTCAAGGTGTGACATTTATATATTCAAAGAAAACTGTTCTTGGCATTTCTTGTTTCATAATGGTAGAGGAAATTTTATTTCCTGACATCTCAACAAACAGCAACAAGCATGGAAGGCTCTGTAGACTTATAACATATTATACCATTTCTCAGAAACCCAGTGAAAATAGAAAGGTAAAATAGTTTCCATTACCTTTAACAGTAAAAAATTCGACATAAGTGCCCTGTTGACATCAAATTATAACATTTTCCTTTAAATATATTGTTACCCTCAGCAGCATAACTGACGCCAGGTATTTTCGGTTGGAAAGAATTAACAAAACTGTTGAGAAAAAATATAGATCACCAATTTTGTTTTTAAGGTATATTATAGGACGACATCGTATGAAAACCAAATGAACAAAAAAAATGAGAAACACCTATTCGTATATTTTCATGGTATAATTGTACAAGATAATTAGGTTAAATAGTAAGTTTTCCAAACAACTGATATTCAGATATCAGATTGATAGGAGATGAGTTATTTACACTTTGCTAATGCATTAAATAGATTCTCTGAGTCATTACCCATTGCAATTTGGGAGAGAAAAAGACTAATAATGTGTATTAATAACAATTCACATATGAACATATTGAAAGTAGTAACCATTGACAAATTATCAACCATTGTCATCAATATTAAGCAGGAATATAATTTATTGCTCAAATGTGTATATATTAATCAGACTGTTCTGAGTGAGTGAGGTAGTTACTATTTAGCGTTACATCGGCAATATTTCAGCCATATCGTGACGAGAACAAGTTAATTTATATCAATATTAAAATCAATAAATTTAGAAGATAAAACCTGTCATCGAAGGACAGTAAAATACTAGCGATTGTCTGGTCTGGAGTCGGACTCGATTATTTGCAGACCGCCGCCATATATAGCTGGAATATTGCTGAGTGCGGCGTAAAAACTAAACCTCACTCACTCACTCACTCACTACAATTATATGTGTCTTATCTACATAACAGGTGTAGAATGAACTGATGGCCCTTAAATCAAAGTTCCGATTGAAGTTTAGATACAGGATACCGGGAAGTGTAAGTGTCAATACATCAAATACAGTACAAGATCAGGAACATGTATCCACTGACAAGGCCTCAAATAGCATAACCATTACATTTGAACATGCAAATATCATTACGTAAAATCTTTGAGTGAGTGAGTGAGTTAAGATTTAAAGTCACACCGGCAATATTTCAGCCATATCGTGACTAAAACAAATTCTATATTCATGATAAAACTAATAATCTAAAAACCCTGTCAACGAAGGACAGTACTATGACTAAATTATCATAAAATGGATTAAAACAGCTAGCATATATCTTTAAATGTAGACAACTATTTTGGACTATGTATAAAATGTAAAAATGGGCTATTTATTGCCAACAACTGAAGGTAGATCACCATGCTCACGCCGTAGGAGCGGTGAACGGCAGGAAATATTTCATAGCATAAAAGTGAACAATTCATCACGCGAGAGGTGAGCAGGTTTTACTTTTTAGGTGTAGGAAAATTGTCAATATCTATATTTGTATAGGTCACATTGTCCCCAAACTTCATGCTGTAAACTAGAAGACAAATGTGCGTAATCATACAAAATATATTTCCATTCCGTCACTATACAAGCCCATGAGCCTGCAAAACAATGTCTAGCTTCGGCTAAGTTTCCGTACAGATGCATGAACATATACAAACCAAAAACAGAATACACCAACATTTAGAGTAATTATCGAACTATCTTTGTGCCAAATTTGAATGCTTAGTTTTGTACCGTTTTCGAGCTTTCATCCTCGAAAGACCATCACCATCAAACAGTTAGTGAACGATTAAAGAACATCATGGTGAACGATTTCATGTCGACCTCTAATTTACACAGTGAACGCTTTACGGTGGTTATTCAATAAAGTTTCTAGTGACAAGGTGCGCTGTACTGCCCCAAAGTAGTGTATTCACAGACAAACCATACAGAGACATCCGTATTTCAGTCACGTAAAGTTGAATTAACTTGATAATTTCTTTTTCACAATTTTTTTTATTACATAGCAGTTATATTTCTTTACGTACGGATTCTCTCCATCAACTTCTATAAGTGAGTAAAAGTGGCAGTGGTTTGTATTCTTAACTATTGTTTCAACATAGTGATATCAGTCGCAAAACATTTGCAGATAGAGATACTAAAAGTGAGTAGCATCACCTTGGACGGCTTATTACACGAGACATGCTCACCCCCGTGTGAGTGAGTGAGGTTAGTTTTACGCCGCACCCAGCAATATTCCAGCTATTTGGCGGCGGTCTGTAAATAATCGAGTCTGGACCAGACAATCCAGTGATCAACAACATGAGCATCGATCTGCGCAATTGGGAACCGATGGCATGTGTCAACCAAGTCAGCGAGCCTGACCACCCGATCCCGTTAGTCGCCTCTTACGACAAACATGGGTTACCGAAGATCAAGGTAATCTGGCCAAGAAGGTATGCCCACTTCAACTTGAAATACATTAGAAATAACTGGAAATATAATAGTGACACAGCCTCAACTGTTTCATATTTAGATCTATGCAAAAGGCCCAGGTGACAAAAACTCTCCACAAGGCTGTATAACAAAAACTGAAGATTTCATCTCTCCAATAGTCGAGCAATGTTCCATGCATCAGTTACAGCTTTTGGTGTTTACATTTAACAACTAATCGAGTGGCATAAGAGTAATGTTCAGAACTTCTTTGATCAAGATACAAACATTCAAGGTTTCAGTAAAGTTTCCAATATTTTTATGGTTAAAAATGTTGGGGACATTTCAAAATTTGATGCAGCAGGGACAAAAATGATGTATGATGGAGCTACCCATTATGACTTGTACCAAACGTTCCCGATTGTTTTAGGTCAACAGTTGACAATCTTTACAAACCTTGATTGGGCAGGATTCGCTCTCATTTTTCGGTCCTCCTGAGTCCGCAAACATTCAAAGTAACTTCAAACTCTCCACTAGTTTTAATCGTAGAATATCTGTCTTTTTAAACGTATGACTAGATGTGTCTAAATTGCTTACGGCTGAAGGGGTGATGTTAATCCAGCTAGGGCCCATGCAGGAAGCAAATGTACCGTAAGTCCCCATGGTCCCTAGTATGGTGATCTACCTTCAGTTCTTGGCAATCTATAGCCTGTTTTTTTATTGTATTGTCATGTATAGTTAAATATTTTAGATTTAATTGCTAGTTTTATATGGATATCTGTGATACACTAGTAGTTTTACTGTTCTTCGTCAACAGGCTTCTAATTTCTAACTTTATTGATGTTTAATATAATAAAAGTGTTCTCGTCACGATATGGCTGAAATATTGCCGATGTGACGATAAATATTAACTCCTTCACACACTCTCTTTTTCGAACTCAGAGAAGCAAACCAGTGGAATTCTAATTGTATTTCTTTTTACAAGAGGATGGAGACTAAGGGTCATTCATGAAATCCTGACATCCAATGTTGGCATTTTGCCCAGAAAGCATAAATGTACCGTTTTACGTTCGCTTGATGTTTTCTTCTAGAATCTGTTATATATAAGTTGGCTCGAGGGTGGAATTAGGGAAGAAACTTCAGCAAGTACGAGTGAGAGGTATTTTAGATTAAAAGACTTATTTTCAAGAGGGTATTTCCTTGTGCATATGGTCTATCTTAGATTGTATAGATAAAATTCGGCATTCGACTGTATTCCATCTCAAAACAGCACGGAACGGAAAGTTTTAGAAAGTCGCCATAGGTGTTATTTTAGTTGTCTCGCTTGTTGTTTGGTCGGATCACGTGATCAGACAACAGCAGACGACTCTTTAGCTCTTGACTTTGATGATGTCATTTTCATCCGTTTCCCAGTTTTTAACAAAGCATCAACTGATAGATGGTCACGGGCAGGAACGTCTGTGACAATGATCCCACCATATGACTGACTGACTTCGGTTTTAAGCCGCTTTTAGCAATATTCCAGCAATATCACGGCGGGGACACCAGAAATGGGCTTCACACATTGTACCCATGTGGGGATTCAAACCCGGGTCTTCGGCGTGACGAGCCAAAGCTTTAACCACTAGGCTACCCCACCGCCCCAACCATCAAGAATGCATTGTGTTTCACTGGTCGTATTAAATGGGATTACCATATTGGCAGAACAAAACGAAACGTAAAATATGTGAAGCAGATTTCTGGTGACCCATGCCGTGCTATTGCTAGAATATTGCTAAGGGCGTCATTTGTTTATGTGTTTCACGTAGCCACCAAATTCTGAACATGGGTCGGCCGGTCTGTAAAAACACTAAGAAAATATTAATTAAGACAAAATTATCTGAATAATGTTCTTGCTTCTCATTTATTGTAATTCTTATTACAATTTCTCGTGTTCTTTGCACTTGTGGCAGGGAGCGATTAAAACATTTTAGGTAGATTAGCATTTTATATGCTGAGGCGCTACGTTTTAGGTTTCAAGTCGGCGGTGTTGGAATGAAAACATTTTGGGGAGGTCGGCAATAAAATTAGAAGGGTTGGTCGGGCGATGAGAAACACAACAAATAGAAATGCTGTCCTGTAAGCGTATGTAAAACTCACTCCTTAATCCTAACAGCTGGGAGTGTCTAAAGCTTAGCAGTGTCAAGACAGTGTTAGACTGACCTTTCAACCAACACTCATCTATCTCTCGGCAAATAAAACCCGTGAGGATCCGGGTTAGAATTGACCTTCAGTAAACCCATGATCCCATAACGGATCGGATTGTCAGGGTCGCTGACTTGGTTGACACATGTCATCGTATCCCAATTCGTAGATCGATGATCATACTGCTGATCACTGGATTGTCTGGTCCAGACTGGATTATTTACAGACCGCAGCCATATAGCTGGAATATTGCACAGTGCGGGGTTAAACAACAACCAACCAACCCCTTGCTAAATAACAATCACCATACCCACAACGGAGGGGTGTCAGTGCGCTCGCTCAACAGCGGGACATCGCCACATTACACTGAGCCCCGATCTGTCCGGAAAGGAAGACACAACGAAGACAAGAATATCAGGTCACGACACCCTGGGTACAGTGGGTCTTGGATCAATATTGTTCAGATATGTTTAATGTCAAGTGGCATATATTTCATGTGATACAAGCAAATTCATTCATATTTAATATTTTATTAACTTAATAAGTGTCTATAAATCACATTGTTATCGCTAGTGTTTGAAGCTGCAACGTGCAAAACACAGGTAACAGTAAGAGACTAAACACATTGGCAGAGGCCAAGGGCTTGTTTTCAAACAAAACCGGGTAAGAGGTTTAGATCCAACTTATGAACCGACCGATGATATACTTTAGTACAGTGGTCTTGGATCAATATTGTTCAGATGTCTTTAATGTCAAGGGGCATATATTTCATGTGATACAAGCAAATTCATTAATATATAATATTTTATTAACTTAATATGTGTCTATTAATCACATTGTTATCGCTAGTGTTTAAAGCTGCAAAGTGCAAAAACACAGGTAACAGTAAGAGACTAAACACATTGGCAGAGGCCAAGAGCTTACGTTTTCAAACAAAACCGGGAAAGAGGTTTAGATCCAACTTATGAACCGACCGATGATATGCTTTAGAGATAATTTTAATATTTGGTATTTACTGTTGAAATCAACTGTGATGTGACTGGGATCTGATACCTTGCCTTGAACGCGCAATAACGTGCTCTGCACGCACTACCCGTGTCCTGCACGCACTACCCGTCTTGTGAGGAACACACTACCCGTGTCCTGCACGCACTACCCGTCTTGTGAGGAACACATGGTTCATGCTGACAAACAATCACGTTTTTCACAGCGATCCTAGCGGATAAAACCGCCATGCTGTTGCAGGTTCGATACCAGGTATCGTCATAATATATTGGAAGATTTCAATAATGTGTTATTTTACGATCGTATTGAGTAATAACAAGACAGAGTTATATCAATCTTCAAAACTTCTACAAACTAAATCAAAGTCAAGGGCTGTTCCTCACAAAATCCCAAGGATTTCTTGGAGAATGTCCGCGTAACTGCCTAAAGAGGTTTACTCGGTAGTGGAGAACCTGGCGAAACAATAGAGTGGTTCTATATGGCGGCGGTCTGTTAATAATCGAGTCTGACCAGACAGTCCAGTGATCAACAGCATGAGCATCGATCTGCGCAATTTTGAACCGATGACATGTGTCAACCAAGTCAGCGAGCCTGACCACCCGATCCCGTTAGTCGCCTCTTACGACAAGCATGGGTTACTGAAGATCAATATTTTAACCCGGACCTTCACGGGTCCTATGCAACATAGAAAGTTCAAAGGTCGAAATATAATGAAAGCGACAAACCTAAGTACCAGCACTCACGTGCATGTAACACTAAACAAATACTGTATGACACCAGGTGTTGATGAAATAGTTGAGTATATTCCCTTATAGTGTGGATATGTTCACCAGATTTGGCCTCAGAGAACATTATTGGACCACCATTCGGAAAAAGTCTGACAATATTTCAAACACGTCAGCCTCGAAGAAAGACGTGTAGACTTGGGTGATGAGAAATGATCTTTATGCCAAATGGCAGGATATCCTACTTGTACATTGTTAACCAGCTCTGGTCGAGTTTCTGTCTTTATAGATTATAATCGTCGTTCCCACAGAAGCTGTCGTCAGTGCATTAACATCTGCCATTCATAACACTGTTAAAAAGATGAGTCCTGAATCTGAAAGATGAGTCATAAAACACATGGGTGAGTTGCTTCAATGCTGATAATGGTAACAGAATGACGTATAACAGTTCTGTTACTACAATCTGTGACACTGACATAAAATTAAATTGAATCCAAGCATGGTAGGGAAGGATTTTTGTCACAGGATTTTGAAGAAACAGTTCGCGGGTAGATTTGGTGTATTCCCAACATGAACAGCAACAGTTTAGGTCTAGAGAACATGGAACAGATGACACATGCAAATGACGATGACTCGCCATCTCTCAAAGTATTGGCAAAGAGGCCGTAGCAGTCTGTGAGGCTGTTGTGCGGTTTAGAATGCTCGGCCGATGGTCACCTTTAAGTATTATAGAATTGCAATATATACATACCAAAATAACACCTTGAAAGCAAAGACTTGTACTTCACAGAACTGAAGAACATCTCGATTGTCACGTGTTTTCGTGCCTCTAATTCTCAAATAGCGACCGGTCACGGGTGAAGTACATGGTATAGCCACCGTCTTGCCTCCTTCGGTTACTGCTCCATTGTACATGAAACACAGCTGAGCCTTACCGTCAGGGTGCTCACGGGGGTCTTTACGGTAAACATCAAGGGCAAAGTCGTGAAGACGTTCAGCTGCGAATGTAATTGTAACTGTAATTGAACCGTATATATTCCAAAGTAAAACGAAAGGAAAGTCCAAAAAGACACTGGCTGTAATCGTTTACCTCTTGTTGAATCAGCGAGCATGGTTTAATGCCAACGAAATATATTCATGCCCATCTGGGAATGGCGCTACCCAGCTCTACAAGAGTGGTCAAGGGATTGGATCAACAAAGGATGTGCTTTGTTATATGCTTCCTCACGCCCCACGCAACAATATTTCAGCCACAGGATAGTGGTTCACACAGGGATGGATCCAGGAGTTAGTGAGGCTTTATCGAAATTTGAGCCCTTTAGTTATAGAGGATGCAGGTTAGATATTAGAAATATTGTAAACGTAATTATGCACTTTAAAACAACACTTATTCTTTGATCTTTTACGTTCAGACTGATATAAACGATGCAGATTTGATAACCAACCCAATTAGATGAAACACAGAGTAGTGAGTGAGTTTAGTTTTACGCCGCACTAAACATAATTAGAAAATAATATAATATAGATATGTTTTATTTATGCTGTAGATGTGATCCTGTAATTTAATGTAGAGATGAATTAGTTCTGTAAAATATTTAAAGATAGTGTTAACAGTCTGTGTTCCCTTGTCGTGCAGACAATCTTATCCAACCTGATGCTTTAAGACGTGAGGCAAGGGGTGTATGTGACAAACAGAAATCTACGATTGCCAAGGCTCCAGGAAGTCAAATATCTTACCCAGAATATCTCTTGTGGTCACACGGACTTCCACGATGATGCAAGTGGTCAGCAGATCCACCTGCCACCAAGGTGTGTAATCACCGGTATCCACATGGAAGCAGTTTCCAGGGGCCCACGCCCCCGACACCTTACCAGTTACAGCAGCACTCGGCGGATGTTTCACACTCAGAGTATAGACAGAACTTGCAGTTGCTGTCTTGTTCAGTGCAATATTTTGCAGAACATATTCTGTTCAGGAAAGATACTCGTAAGCCCCTTTTGAATACTAGTATATATCTTTAATTGGGTTTTTAAAAAAATAAGCATATACATTTAATGAGATATCGAGTTATCAGAGTTCAACACAGCGGTGCTCGACTGGATATATATATATACAGTTTACACACACACAAACATAGGCAAAGTCTTTTTTAAAAGGTTCACTGTTAGATATATTTAATTAGAAAATGAACAGAGCCAATTTCACTCTTTCACATTTCATTCATTTCTTCAGGGAGAAACAAAATTACTCTTAAAAAAATAATTCAATCCTGAAGGAATATATATATATATATATATATTGCATAGATAAATAAAAACAGAATGCCGTTTTCTCCAACATGTTTCGTTCTTTACTCTTCAGGGAGATTGTAGCGGTTACAGTATGACGTCATTACATATATATTGTGACGTCATAATAGGGACAACATTCTAGAGCGACAAGGTCACAGCTTGCAATGGTTTAACATTGGTTTGTACTTGTCTATGAAGTAGTGTTCTTTTAAAATTCGTTAAAATCAAGTTCAAAATTCGGACAAAGTAAAACGAATTTTAAAAGAACACTACTTCATAGACAAGTACAAACCAATGTTAAACCATTGCAAGCTGTGACCTTGTCGCTCTAGAATGTTGTCCCTATTATGACGTCACAATATATATGTAATGACGTCATACTGTAACCGCTACAATCTCCCTGAAGAGTAAAGAACGAAACATGTTGGAGAAAACGGCATTCTGTTTTTATTTATCTATGCAATATTTATGACTGAACACCTGTACTACTTTGGACATTTTGTGCGTATATATATATATATATATATATGCATTAACTTTTATATACCTAGTTCTTACCTGGATACATATTTTCAGGTGTAAACTTACCGCAGTCAACTTCTCCGTTTCTTCTGACAACGCATCTCTCACCGTATCCACATTGGGCTCCTTGACATGGAGTTAGGCTTGTCTATGGTGACAATGTACATACACATATTAAACTTCATATATCCTTGATATGAAGGTTCATGCATACACTCAAATGAGGCATAACACAAAATCGGGAGTACACAATTACATGGCCATACACGACAATAAACACCTTCTGCTGATTGTTATAATTGGCATACCAATCACTGGGAACAGTTCTTTAAGAAACTATAACATTGTTACATGGATTTTGTACAAATTGTACAATCTTTAACGGAGGCGAGCTCAACGCTTTACAAAAACTTAAGAAATAATGGATCAAAGGATAATACGCCCAGCATAGCATACAAAGTATTTACCTTACCGCCATGTTTAATGTACAGAATATCAGAGATCGCTACCGACTATATGACATGCAAACAAAATGGCGTGTGCCTCTCGCCTGGATTTTTAACATCAGTGAAACATATTCTGACAAGCATAACACCGCTATAAAAAATGTTAATTATGTTTAAGCTGAGTGTGCAAACCACTCAATGTATAAAATAGCTTAAATAAAGCAGTCGAAATGCCAACAGGCGAAGGCGACCTCCAAAGCACCTAACTGAAGAAGAAGAAGCAGTGAAAGTCGGTAAAATAAATCTGTACAAAGTGAACAGCTGATCGAACAGTTTTCGAATTCCAGGCACGGCATGCGTCATATTAGACGTCATAGGATTGTTAGCGCTTCAGCTTCTCGGGGGAGAGCTTGGCGGTTACCGTGGCAGCGGGTAATATTTTTTCCAGTTGTCACCTTCCTGGGATGGTGACACGGAAACTTGTTAAACCGTTATTGACCAATGAAATTAAAGCATTTTACATGAAGGTAAGATAATGACTTTTATTTTACACCGAATTTATGGAAGTCACACACTGCATCCATGCCAGGATGTCAGTGCAATGCTCTGCTATCGGCATTCGGATGGTTAGGTTAAAATTACAGATTGACAGCAGGCATGTTTCAGCCCCCTTTCTTCCACATCGTATTTCTGTTAGTGCAGTCATATGATGGGTAGTAGATCATCCTCGTCTACAGCCATTCTGCAGACAGACGTAAAATTGATTTTCCTCACTTAATTTAGTGAGTCTCAATGATTTGTACATGACATGCAGGGGGGTCATTTATTTTGTACATACATTTGGGGGGGTGCATTCACATTGTACATGCTTCTCCATAAAAATCATCATCACACACACACACACACCTAGCCATAAATTATGAACGGTCCCTGAGGGAGATGCAGTGAGTGGGTGAGTTCAGATTTTATGTCACACCGGCAATATTACAGCCATATCGTGGCTAAATCAAGTTACAGATTCGTAATAATTAAAGGTAAATTATAAAAACCTGTCAACGAAGGACAGTAAAACAACTAGTTGTCGCAGATACGAATTTAAATTTTCTGATTTTTTTAATGTTGTCAGCCCCACTAATTGCCAAGGAGGAGAAGAAAGCATGCGGGAAGTAGATATATTATCCACCTCAATACCGGCAGTATTCTGGCCTCACTAATTGCCAAGGAGGAGAAGAAAGCATGCGGGAAGTAGATATATTATCCACCTCAATACCGGCAGCAGAACGGAAAGGTTTTACTCTTATTGCTATATGCGGGACAAGATAAAACTTCTTGTTGTACAGATCCTCATAGAGGGGATTGAAGACACAGTTATATGCAGGGTTGGACTGATTAGAATATGGTTTAGTGATTTACTTCAAAGATAGTTTGATACAGCGTTAGTTAAGAGAAGGCTCGTCTGCTTCAACGTAAAGACTGCCAATAGAAGAAGTTCAGAAAGATCAAAGACAAAATATTAAAAACCTTCCTTGGTAGTGGATAGAATCCAGTATTTTGAGGTTGTTTTTACAGGCTCCACCATATATGTTGGAGCCGTAATCAAGTTTTGATCTGTTGAGTGACCTGTATAAGTGTAGGAGGGTAGTTTGATCATCTCTCCACTTAGAATTGGAAACGACTTTCAACAAGTCTCGTTCCTTCAGGCTTGTATTTTTTAGGTATTTAATATGTGGTAAGAAAGTCAAAGAAGAGTCAAAAATAAGACCCAAGAACTTGGCCTCCTTTACAACCTTGATGGGGGTGCCATTTAAAAATAGTTCTGGATCTTTATGCGGTCTCTGTATTCTGCAGAAATTTCTGCAGATTTCTAACTGCCTCTCTATTCTATGCATATTCAGAGGTACAGATAAGCTGCGTATCTGCGTAAATTACGCAAATATTTATGTGAAAACCCTATTAAGTCTATTGCGTACAAGTACGCTTAATGTTTTGTACATATTCAATGAATTAGATCTTACATGCGTACACACAAATATGTCCAATCTTGTGTACCGGTGAATAAATAAAATAACTGAGGTATAGCTGAGAAGCTTGCAGTCAATAACTTTACAGATCAATATAAATAACAAATACGTAAACCAACATTTAAATCTTATTTTATTTTTACAATTAATGGCAAAATACCCAATTGAGTTTGAGTAAGGTGGGTACAATTTGTTTGTTTACTCACAGGACAATTAGGATACTCAAATGAGAAGAACACAAGCGAGTACATAACTCAATGACCCAAAAAGGTATCTGTAGCTCTGATATTAATCATTGTATGCATAGAAACATTAAACTCGTCCACAAAAAAGTGATCCATCAACTGAATCAGTTAAAACCTATTTATGTTAATACTGAATAACGTGACAGACAAAATACTGTTTTGTGGAACACCTGAAGGGAGATGAATATGTAGGCTAAAGGATCCTTAGAATTGCCTGTGGCAGATTTACGGATTGGGTTGAACTGTACCATATTTATCAGCTTATTCAGAAAGCATAGTGAGATTTCCTGGATGTTGCTGATTCGTGGCGTCGTTCCTTTCTTAGCTTGTAAAATTACGGCTTTAACTTCAAAAATAAAGATGTCACCATTCAAATATGTGCAGCATCACATGTTTACCTATTCTATACTTTTCACATCAGCACTGTGGATGTCACAGCATGCCCAATTCTCCTACGGTCAAAGGAAAATGTATACGCACTTGGCACTTGCCCACAGGAGTATTTAGCGGCTTGATTTCTTCCTTCCCTCTCCCCAATTTAAACAATGATGAAAATATTATCCGCTCAGTAACAGTGATCCAACTTGAATAAAAAGTACATGCCGTGTCCAAGGGTAAAGAGGCATCACACAAAGTCCTCCAACACTGGTGAAGCCTCCAGAGCTCTGTTTTAATATAGCTCAAGTCCAAATGAAGCACACAACTGCACGTTACTGCATCCATAGATACAATGTAGCAGTTGAAACACTGTTGCACAGGGTATAACACAGCCTCATAACAACCAAACAGAGGCATTGAGATCCAGATGACCAGAGGTGCTGGTCCAGGGTTTATCCAACCAGCTTGGTGAAGGGAGGAGACAACAAGATAACCAAGTGTGAGTGAGTGAGTTATTATTTTATGTCACATCGGGAATATTTCAGCCATATCGTCACGACAGAAATTCATAGTGAAAATATCCTGTGGTCTATTAAGCTATCTTACCTTATTCCAGGAGTCAATTCTACTGTATATGGTTGCCGAACTGTTCCTTAGGTTTTCAGTGTCTTCTTTCTCGTTGAGGTTACACGTGTGTTGGTCCAAGTCAAAGTTGAAAGACTTGCACACTCTATATGAAGCACATTCGGCAGCACATGAGAAAAGGGTAGACATCTCAAGCACATCGAAGGTTGACCCGTGCAGACGCTTTCCATATTGAAGTATTTCAAAGGTACACGCGCTTGCAAAAACAGTCGATATCAGGCTGTTGACTACAATTACTAAGTACCTGATATCATGTAAGAGATAGTACATTTTCACAAAGTCCGAATTTCTTTGTCAATGTAATGACCACTTGAGCCAAAAGTCAAGGCAAGTTCCGACGCAACTGTTCAGGGCAAACAAAGACGAATAATGAGCTGACGACGTTGGAAACTTTCTTTATTGTTGAAAGTACTGTATTGTTCATGTAATATTTAACCACTGTAGAACTTCAGGATATCAAATGCACACATTCACTTTGAACTAAACTGGCTTCGAAGGAGTAAATACACTTGTTTTTTAATCATTTTTATAAAGTGACGTCACTCTATTGTCTCGCCAGGTTCTCCTGTTACCAAGTAAAAGTCAACAGGTAGTTTTACGGGCATTCTCCAAGGATTACTGAGGAGTTTGTTCAGAATTGATTTTTTGAGGAATAGCCTAAGGAATAGACTTTGAATAATTTACTTGTACAATTGTAAAATATCACATTAGTGAAAACTTCCAATATATTGTTCCGATGCATGGTTTCGAACCTGCAACACTTCGTTTACTAGCTTGGCGATTTTATCCGCAAGGCTACGAAGGATCGCTGTGAAAAAAGTGCAGACGTATCGGAGGGAATATATCTATGCAAAAAGGTTGCAGTAGCGAAATACAGAGGGAAGAACATATTAATGCTGCTACTCTCTGGGGCTGACTGGAGAAACTATTCCAGTACATGGCTAGCTACAAGAAACTATTCGAGACGACGGCGGAATAGGAAAGCTAAGTTGGTTGGTTGGGGGGGGGGGGGGGGGGGGGGGCGTTTCTGTGTAGGCTTGGCAACGTCTGCTACTCGCCCATTTCGGAAAAGAATGAGAATCGATAGAGTTTGTGTTTCCCAAATGGGAAGCCCTACTACCCGACAGGATGTCCATAGAGCACTGGCTTGGGCTTCTTTCCAAGGGATGTGAGGAAATTGATCGACTGCCAGAGTGGCCAATTGTTTTGTATGTAGCTTTCGCAACTAGCTTTCGCAACTCTCCATGCTGCCATAGCAGCAATAGAAATGTCTGTCCATTTTTATATAGTTTCCAGCATATGTCCAATATTTTTTATACCTTCTTTTGTTTCTCTTTGTTCTTCTACAATCTCTTCCAATTGTTCTTCTTTTGTGTTTGTGTGGTAGGCAGATCGTATACAGTACACCCCGCTTTTGAAGAAAGGTCGCATACAGAAGACAGTGTGGTGGTAGACAGATCGTATACAGTAGACCTAACTCTGACACGAAATCTGAAACTAATGAATAGCAATATAAACAAGAATATAATCAACTAAAAACTAGATATAATACATATAAATCCTTATTTACAGATGGGTCCAAGGATGGTGGCGCGGTTGCATGTGCCACTGTCATTGAATCCCGAACAATATCTTCTCGATTACCAAATAACAGCTCTATCTTCACAGCAGAAGCAAACGACATCTTAACAGCTCTTAAATATATTAATAAACACCGTAGATATAAACAATATATCATCTTTTCCGATTCTCTTTCTTGCCTTCAGGCTGTTAAAAATCTTTCTTGTAAACATCCACTTTTATTAGAAATTATTGAATTGTACAATGAACTTGCACTGGCCAATGCGACATCGTCTTTTGTTGGTTACCAAGCCATGTTGGCATTTCTGGGAACACAATGGCTGATCTTGCTGCTAAGGCAGCACTCAACAAGTCTGTGACACCACTTCTTATCCCATACTCTGATTACAGAGCTAGCAATGGAACCTACATCCGTGATCTGATGCAGACGAAGTGGGACACCCAGGCAAGTATCAATAAATTACATGCAATAAAACCTTATATTGGTTACACCTACTTGGGTTGTCAGTCCAGATTTGAGGAGGTCATTATGCGACGGTGTCGCATTGGCCATACTAGATATACTCACGAATATTTACTGAAAGGCGAAGATCCTCCGTTTTGTATCCCTTGTGATGAAAGGATCGCAGTCAAGCTTGACTGCATTGAATATTCCATCACAAGGGATAACTATTTCAAAGTAAAAACTATGAAGGATCTTTTTAATATAGTCAGTTCTCATTTAATTATTTTTTTAAAAGAATTAGATTTGTTAAGTGATTTGTAAACAGATCAATGGTATGTTAAACGTGGTAGTATAAATTAGTAACTGTGATTGTTAGTGGCTGGGTTAAAGTATCGTAAAATTATTATCCTCCTGAGAGGGTACGTAAGACCCAAAACTTTCAAAGTAAAATGTAATCGTACCAAATTTTTTAATCGTAGCATTTTTGTTATTTTAATATTCGGCTAAGTTATCTTACAATCTCCAGTGGCTGAAGGGATGGTGCAAATCCAACTTGGGTCCATGCAGGTTGCAAAGGCACTGTAAGTCCCCATGGTCCCTAGTATGGTGATCTACCTTCAGTTGTTGGCGATCTATAGCCCATTGTTACATTGTATTGTCCAAACATGCTTTTCTACTTTTAAAGATATATGCTAGCTAGTTTTAACTCAATCTGTGATACTCTAGTAATTTTATTGCCCTTCGTTGACAGGGTTTTATATATTATATGTATGTATTATGAAATTAGAACTAGTTTTAGTCACGATATGGCTGAAATATTGCCAATGTGACTTTAAATTTTAACTCACTCACTCACAAATGCATCCAGACACCTATATGCATGGCATTTGTGGAAGACGTCACTCCAAGCAAAATTTAATTTGATTCAGGCCATCGTGTATTCAATGTTTATTTGTTTTTAAACTCAAATTCATTATATTATGATCGCCACTCCTGTAACTGATAGGTTAGCACAAATTAAAGTACCTACACTGATTAGATTTAATGACATCGTCAAGAAAACTAATGAAACAAACACTCTTTCGGGGCCAAAGATAAGAACTTAGATGCCCGAACTGCGCACAAATATCGTTATCCGCAAGCCCTGTGATGAAATATCCGTTATATACTTAATTATGTTTTTATTCTTTTTTCCTGTGTGAAGGAACACCTTTCTTTTGAATTTCTGTACCAAACAGAGAAAAAGGTAAAGAAAAATGAAAGGTTTCTAATAACAACGAACTCATAACATTGAACATGATCAATTCTGACACCTCAGTAAACCATGTTTGTTTATAACAACTCTCTCTCTCTCTCTCTCTCTCTCTCTCTCTCTCTCTCTCTCTCTCTCTACCGACTCTTATATTCAATGATCACCATAAAACGTGAATGCACAGTGTAATATATTCAATAAACAGTAATTATAGTAATAAGATATATTTTACATACCCAGAATAGAGCACTGGCACAGTTGACTTAACATGGAAAGTGAATATATGATGTATCAATACTTCAACCAGTCTCTCTCTCTCTCTCTCTCTCTCTTTGAAAGTTGTGACTATAAGAACCCGTTGAACTCATAACATTGAACATGACCAATTCTGACACCTCAGTAAACCATGTTTGTTTATAGCAACTCGCTCCCTCCCGCCCTCCTCTCTCTCTTTTTTTGTAAGTTGTGACTCTAAGGACCCGTTGAACCACATTGAGCTTCCCAAACAATACCATAACCAAAGGATAATATAACGTTTTTCTTCCGACTGCGTCTAATTTAACTAACATGTTTTAAACATACCAAGGATTTTAAACCAGAGTTTCATACATCCAGTGAGAGTCTCAACATGAATACCCAAGCGTCCACATCCCTCTAGCTCTGCAACGTTGTAAGACTCTGAGCCAACTCCTGGAATAAATTTACAGAACTTTGCTTTGAAACGTTCGAGAAACAACCACTCAATAACATCCCAATTTCTTAACCTACCCATTAATTCTTTGGTGACATATTTGGCAGTTTATAGCTAAACTTTATAAGTAACAGCAAGCATATGCTTTGGTTCCAAGCCATAAATGGTATGAAAAATGATAAGCCAGTTTCACCATTCACCAAAAACCTAAAGCAATTACTGTCACAATGTTACATTATATATATACTTTTCTGGAACCATATGTATCAGGTTTGCTCATTTTGGATATATTTAGCCATCATGTTGAAATGTCAGCCTGTCAGCCTGTCAGCCTGTCAGCCTGCCATTATATATTTAAGTCAAGTTATAATGAATAGACATTTAAGTCTCTGCTTTGCTAATTCCCAATAAAGCCTTTGCACTGTTTCAATATGCATTTTCTAAAAGATCGATAGAAAGATAGCAAGGAGTGAGTGAGTATGGTTTTACGCCGCTTTTAGCAACATGCCAGCAATATCATGCGGGGGACACCAGAAATGGGCTTCACACATTGTGCCCATGTGGGGAATCGAACCCGGGTAGTGCAAACTGCAGCGACGACCACATGTCCTTTTCAAAATCAACGACCTAACACTTACTACTTAAAAGATCACTAAAACAAATGAATTACAGACAAGAATTTAACTAACTAAACTTAAATAAAGTACATACAAATCCTTATTTACAGATGGATCCAAGGATGGTGGCCCAGTGGCTTGTGGCACTGTCACTGGATCCAGGACAATATCTTCAAGAATACCGGATAACAGCTCTATTTTTACAGCAGAAGCAAACGCCATATTAACAGCTCTTAAATATATCAATAAACACCCTAAATATAAACAATATATCATCTTCTCAGACACTCTTTAAACATACACTGTTAATTGAAATAATTGAATTACATAATGTTCTTGATATTTGCCAATACGATTTTCTACATTGGTAATCAAGCCATGTTGGAATTTCTGGTAACACAATGGCCGACAAACCTGCGACAACATTTCTAACCCATACACTGACTATAAAGCCGTGATTGGAGCATATAGCCGTGATCTAATACAGAAGAAGTGGTGGTGGAATTGGGTTTAACGTCGTGCTTGAGAGTATTTCACTCATATGACGACGTGCATGCGTGTGTATGTGTATGTGCGGCTGCTTGTACTAGCCCAGACTGAAGCTGGTCCAGACTGAAGCTGGTTTTATAGTGATAGCCCACTGAGATACCATGCCGCAGTGAAGCATGAAAACCTCACTCAGACACATTATACTGACTCCGAGCCGACCAGTCCTTGTTGTGTCCATTAATGCCGAGCGCCAGGCAGGGACCAACAAGTACCATATTTTAACGTCTTTTGGTATGACGTGGTCGGGGATCGAACCCGCGACCTTCCGCTCTCCGGGCGGACGCTCTAAGCACTACACCACGGATGCGGTCGCAGAAGAAGTGGGGCACTCAGGTAGATATCAATAAGTTACATCAAATATAACCAAGAATTGGTTACACCTACTTGGGTATTTATAATATTTTAAAACATTCTGAATTGAAATATGAAACCTATCTGAATTTATTACCTATAATAATCGAATAGGGCGTTACTTAATTTCAGAACTTCAAACCATGGCCAATTGAAACAGGACGATGGATCAAAACTCACCCAAATGAAAGAATATGTACTCTCTGTAATGCAAACGATGTTGGAGACGGCCCAAGAAAGGAAACATATATTACCAACTATTTCTGTAGAAATCCGAATATGCACAAAATGAATCAGCTTTTTCACTCTAACAAACTAGGAACAATTAGGAAATTTGCAATATTTTGCAAAATAATAATGTCTCACTTCAAGCAACGCCCCCACAAAAATAATCAGTAACGGACGAGTGTAACAATGTTTATTTAACTGGTTAAATGTATGTACAGACAGTTTATTATTGCAACCAAGCAATATGTTAATATGACCACTTTATGTTACATGCCTGTATTTATAATGTACATTATGATGTAAACATGTACCTCTAATGCCGCAGAACGCGGCCAGAGTGTAAATAAAGTTCAGTTCATTCAGGTTGTCAGTCCAGATTTGAAGAGGTCATTATGCGACGATGTCACATTGGCCACTCGAGATATACCCACGAATATTTGTTCAGATGTGAGGATCCTCCATTTTGTGATGAAAGAATCACAGTGAAGCAGTGAAGTCCTTCTTGACAGAATTGATTTCCCATCACAAAGAATAATTATTTCAATGTTTGATCTACAAAGGATCTTTTTAATCATATTGCTCCCCATTTTTTAAAATGCTTGGATTTTTAAAAGAAATTAAATTAATTAATAGATTTTGACATTGTGTAGATAGTTGATTATTTTAATACTGGTAGAGTCAAAGTTGCAATGTAGATGGTTAGAGGCTGTATGCTTGGGTTAAACTGGGGGTTTAACTGTTGTACAGTTATTGTCCTACTGAGAGGATACGTAATTCCCAAAACTTTCAAAGTCAAACTTTTAATCGTAGAATATTTGTTGGTTGAAATAATAGATAAATCTCACTACACCAGCGGCTGATGGGATGGTGCTATCCCGGCACTGTAAGTATGGTGATCAACCTTCATTTGCTGGTGATCTATAGCCTGTTTTTACATTTTAAGGTCCTAGATAGTAGATACTTTAAGACACATGCTAGTCTTAAATCTTGAACTGTGACATTCTAGTTGTTTTACAGTCCTTCACAGACAGATTTTAAAATGTAACATTAACTCGTATTTAAGCATGACCTTTTTAGTCACGATATGGCTGAAATATTGCTGACTATGCATTTTAACTCACTTTTATCACTGTCATTTTAGTGATTATATTGCACAATCTTCTTCTCTTGCAGTGAGGTCTCTCGTTCCAAGAAACTACAACCCTCTTTAAGCTACCATTAACACAAATATATGGGGAAAGATAGTGAGATGAGGTGAAATTGGGTTTAACGTCGTGCTTGAGAATATATCGCTCATATGACGACGTGCATGCGTGTGTATGTGTATGTGCGGCTGCTTGTACTAGCCCAGACTGAAGCTGGTTTTATAGTGATAGCCCACTGAGATACCATACCGCAGTGAAGCATGAATACCCCACTCAGACACAGTATACTGACTCCGAGCCGACCAGTCCTTGTTTTACCCATTAATGCCGAGCGTCAGGCAGGGACCAACAAGTACCATATTTTAACGTCTTTTGGTATGACGTGGTCGGGGATCGAACCCGCGACCTTCCGCTCTCCGGGCGGACGCTCTAACCACTACACCACGGAGGCGGTCGGTAAAGATAGTGGAGAATGCCTTTTTGAAAAATACTTATAAGGTATTAATTGTGATTCTGTGTTAACACACACTTATATTCAACAGGGGACTCATCCTTTCCTTTCAGGGTACTCTGATTGGTTACCTGGTAGTCGAGAAGATATTGTTGTGGATCCAATGACAGGGACACAGCAAATTCGTCTCCACCCTTGGTTTCAAAGAATTGTATGCATTATCAACTAAAAGAAAGTTGCGTAATTTTTAATTTTTACCCCTTTACTCTTACTTAATTAATTGCGGCAAATGCAAGACCAGTATTACAATAATGGGCCTACCTTTAGAATTCAGCACCACAAACTTTAAAAATACGTCATAATACCCTTTTACGTAATGTAATGTGATTTTGTTCGAAAGCACAATCTCGAAACAATGCCCTATGACGCCTGCATGGCAACACGGTTGTCTGGCTCAGCGAGTGCGTATAAGCTCCGCTCACTGGTGTTTCATCTCTACGAGCTATGTCATTGCATAAGCCCAACGATGTTGAGAGTTTGCAGTAGTTGTATACCGGCGGATGCGCAATATTTTGCAAGCACCAGTTTGAAATAATTTTCTTTTTTCACTAATACGCTCATATTAATTTGTATTACGGGCTGCTGAGGTGTTATGTTTTGTGTATTTTGTATTTTGTAATTTGTTAAATTTACACAATATATTTTTGTCATTCAGTAATTTGCACCATTACATAGAAAAGGGTTTTATTAGTATTTTATTTTTCGAAGCGGTAATAATGGGTGTCCTCTCAGTTGTGAGACACATTAATTAATGGTTCAGTGCACATAGGTGGTGTTTCCACATCCCTACAATGAAAGTGAGAGGAGCCCAGTTGCCGAAGAGTACCCACAGGAGGCATAGTTCATTGATGAGTTGATCAATAAATAGATTATCAAAGATTTTATTTACACAAGAAATAGTTCATTGAATATTTTATTTATTCAGAAGAATATGTAATTATGATAACACATTTTTATTGACTATTATGAAGTTTGAAAGTCATTTTGGTTTAAACATATTTTATTATTATTTATGAAAATGAATTGGGATTGGTGAAGTATTACTGCTTATGTTAACACCGCTCCCATGCAACATAAAATATAAATGAAATGGAGGATGTGACGTCATCGATATTGAATATTGCATAAATATATTTTTAAGTACATATAAATAAATTATATACAGATAACATCAAATACAACTATTCTCTAAGTGGTCATAATTAGAGAGTTACAGTTGTGTGTGTCTAACAAGCTATTGTAGGAATATAAATCAATCACGAGAAGGTTGTTGAGTTAATTTCAGTATTTCCCTGTGAAAATTTGAAGGTTGTGTCTTGATGATATAATCGTGGACGGATTCAACTATTTTCTGGTTTACACAAGGTGTAAATTCTTTGTTTCCGTTCAAAATATTATCCAGGTTATAACGGGTAGTTGATATCCACAAGAGCAACATGCACTGTCTATAAATGTCTGTTATACTTCTCGGCGTTTGGGTCGCTAGATCCGAGCCTGAGGCAGCAATGAACGATTTGACAAAAACAAGAGCCATAATTAAGATCAATATAAATCTTGTTTTCGGTTTTTGTAATTAGGTTTTAAAATTCTTTGAGACTGCATGACTCTGTGGAATTTGGTAGGGCATTCCATAAATTTATTGTCGGGTAGAAAGGGTTTGGCATGAGGGGCATTTCGACTGTAAATTTTAGAGTTATTTCAGAGTTATTTCTTAAACTATAGCTTGTAGTTTCGGAGACGGAGTAAATCTGAGTAGGTAAATTGATTTCTCTTTGATCACGAAGTTACCTACACAAAGTGTTTAATTATTAAAGACATTTACCTGAGTATGTTAATCAATTCATCTTATAAAGTTTCATTAAGTTACCTCCACAAGATTCAGTTACATAGCAAATCAGTAATTAGCTACGGTGAATCCATTCTATCAGACAGGGGTGTGTTTTCGTTGTTAATTACCTACTCCACTGTCTCATAACTGGGAGTCTCACAACTGGGAGTTCTCACAAATGGGAGTAGACCGTAATAATGCATTACACTAGACACGTCAGTCGTGTTTGTGCCGGTTCGGTCAATGCATTCTATACTGAGTCAAAACAGAAACTTCACATTCTTTCTTCAGGGCACTATAAAAGAACAAGAGATGGTAAGATGGTTACATTGTTATTATTTCATTGCTGAGATCTGTGTGATGTACTCGATACACTGACAGTGCCATAATCAGTTCCATTAGGCTACACCGCCGTTCCAAAACATGGGTATACAGAATGTCAAGTCACAAGAATAAAAATGCGAAATTTCTCAGTTCAATATCGTGTATGGCCGCCCCGCGCATTCACCACTGCCAAACACCGTCTCCTCATCGACTGCCTGATGCTTGTGAACACGTGGTTGGGGATTCTGCGCCATTGCTCTTGCAAGGCAGCGCCAAGTTCCTGCAAATTCTGAGGTTGGTTCCTAAGACCACCAAGCCTTCTCCCAAGTGCATCCCAAACGTGCTCTATTGGATTAAGGTCAGGGGACCTCGATGGCCAGTCCATGACGTTGATTCCAGCGTTTTGAAGGCAATTTCGTGTCAACATCGCGGTATGCGGCCGAGCATTATCATGCTGGAACTGTAGAGAAGCAGCAGCTGTGAGGTTTCCACGGATGACCAGAAGTCGGGAACGGTTGTTCCCACAGAAAGCACCCCACACCATGCAACTTCCGCCCCCGAATCTGTCGACTTCCTGTACACAACATTGGGCATACCGTTCACGACGTCGTCTCCAGACTCTATGCCTGCCGTCCGCGAATCTGAGGGTAAACCTGGATTCATCGCTAAAGACGACTCGACTCCAGTCTCTCTGGGTCCATCGGAGGTGACGTTGGGCCCACAGCAGACGTTGACGTTGATGAAACGGCGTCAATATTGGCCCACGATATGGACGTCGAGAATGGAGATTGGCAGCCCGCAACCGATTTCGAATGGTCTGTGAGGACAGTCGACCTCTAAACATCTCAGCCCTGGTTCGTGTAGCCGGCAGAAATCTGTCACGTAGGTGACGTAGGACGATTTGACGGTCTTCTGCTCGAAACGTCACACGTGGACGACCCGACCTTGGGCAATCAGAAGTGGTGCCAGTTTGTTGTAGACGACCTCGCAAGTCATACACAGTACGACGGCTGCATCCCATTGTTCTTGCGACGTCAATAACTGATCTTCCCGCTTGCAACATGCCAACAGCACGTTCACGTTGCACATTTGACAATCGTGGCATTTCAAGTACCGTTAGAAGTGTGGTTTTAAAGTGTTTTTTCAATTCTTGAGGCCAATGCAAACACGTGCATATGAAGAAAACTTCGATGCGAAGATCACGTGATCGACTGCACGTGCAAAACCTGATTTGGCACTAACGTCATTTGCACGACGAATGGATGGGTTTGAGTGGGTTTTGCTAACGTTTTTCTAGAGTCGAAAGATAGGGATCCCATTTCGGATACATAGATGTATCATCAGAGAAAAATTATTCATTTTTTTTTCAAATTACATTTTGTGAAGTTTCTTTTTTGACTCAGTATACTTTAAAAGACAACGCTCCTTTGATAATTCTCCCCCCGAACTCAGTCATTTGATCATTTCAGGGCGGGGAGTAGCCTTGTGGTTCAGACGTTCGTTCGTTATGCAGATGGCCCTGGTTCGATTCCTCATATGTATACTATGTGTGAAATCGATTAATTGTTTCACAGTTGAGAAATACACACATAGAATTATTATAGGATACTTATATAGCGCACATATCCATGCAACTAGTGCATGCACAAGGCGCTGGTATTTTTTTCCCTCGCTCATTGGATGTCAATCTCAACGGCACATCGTGTTATCAATCTCAACTCCCTGGGGAGTATACAACTCTTGCTGCCACAAGGCGCACCAAGTTATTGTGGCTTTCTCATCCTAACGAGGTACCCATTCACAGCTGGGTGGACTGGGACACATAGTCACAGTACTTTGTCCAACTTCACTGCACGTTGCTGTACCCGCTACTGGGTGTTTGCACGTATTCATGTGACCACCATCTGGTCATATACCAACGGATTCGTGGGTTCTTTTAAGTGCACAGGGTTGTGTACTGTACACTAGGGGTTGCGACAGCACTGAAAGAGTCTGCACACAAAGTCGACTCCAAGGGTTTTACACCCGGTCACAGGTAGGCTCGATCCCGTCACCTCAACCTCGCTGGATCAGTAGCCTGGCGCCTTAGCCAGCTCGCCCACCGCGCTCCATAGTACCCATATGGGGAATCGAACCCGGACTTTCAGCTCCTAGTAATTATGAACATGGGTATCAATTTCATTCCCACATGGGTACAATGTGTGAAGCCCATTTCTGGTGTCCCCCGCCGTGATATTGCTGGAATATTGCTAAAAACGGCGTAAAACTAAACTCACTCAGTCAGTCAGTATCTATTTCAATAACACTGTCCTTCTTCGTAACCGGGGTCGAACGCAGTAATCACAGAAATTTAATTACATTTTATGCATTAAAGCCAGAAAAAGACGTTAAACGAATGTAACGAGGACCGATGTGGCCTAGTGGTTAACGTCTGTACGCCACACCAAACACACGAGTTCTATTCCCAAACTGGTATCAACTATTAAAGACGGGCGGATTTTGAAGTCCTATAATAATCATAAAACGTTAAAGTCATATTTAACCTCCCATTGATAGTGTAGATGCAGAGAAACACGTGAAGATCCGGGTTAGAATTGGTCTTCAGCAACCCATGCTTGTAAGAGGCAACTAACGGGATCGGGTGGTCAGGCTGTCTGACTTAGTTGATACACGTCATCGTATCCCAAATGCGTGGATCGATGTTCATCACTGGATTGTCTGGTCCAGACTCGATTATTTACAGACCACCGTCATATAGCTGGAATATTGCTGAGTGCGGCGTAAAACAACCAACCAACCAACCAACCAGATGTAGAGAAAGTGGATATACAGTGAAACCCGTTTGACACAAAATTACGATACAAGGTGAGATTCCACTGATCACTTCAAATTGGTCCCCAGACAGTTATAGTTTGTAAACACAAATAGATAAACCGCTCAGTAGCACGTTTAATGTCACCGTGACTGTGATAGCATGGTCACGATGACGATTTGAAAACACCCCACTGCGATTCATGTTGATTACCATACCCAAGCCAATTTCGGATGATTAAAATACAAAAATACTTACCAAACCTTGATAATCAGGATTATTTGTTAATCTGGGCATTCTCCATGCGGGCTGACAAGGGTTCGCTGAACACGAAATAAGGATAGCGTAGTGTAAGACTTACCTTAAACTGTTGGCAGACCGTGTTCGCCTGAGCTGTTTGTCACAGAAAGCACATACATAAGCATATACACACCTATTGACCCACTACCAACCTGTCTCGCCCGCTCAAACATCAGTTGGTACGTGAACGCCAAACCATGACACACAAAGAAACGTTAGCGTATATAGAGAGACCCGTGAAGATCCGGGTTAGAATATTGATCTTCAGTAACCCATGCTTGTCGTAAGGGGCGACTAACGGGATCGGGTGGTCAGGCTAGCTGGCTTGGTTAACACATGTCATCGATTTCCAATTGCGCAGATCGATGCTCATGCTGTTAATCACTGGATTGTGTGGTCCAGACTCGATTATTTGCAGACCGCCGCCATATAGCTAGAATGTTGCTGAGTGCGGCGTAAAACTAAACTCACTCACTCACGTATATTCAGATTGAGTGAGTGAGGTTTTAGCAATATTCCAGCAATAATACGTCGGGGGACACAGAAATAGGCACATGATTGTACCCATGCCTCACATGGGTCTTCGGCGTGACGAGCGAACCACTGGGCTACCCCACCGGGCTCCGTATATTCAGAGAGTTACAATCATCTACAGCTTTGTTACCTAATATTTGACGGTAACAGTGGTGTCCTTTAGCATAGAAAGTCGGTTTACAACATTGATAATTAATATATAAGACTAACAGTATTGTTACCTAACATGGTAACAAATATGTTGTTTCACACAAAAGTTTATCATTATGATTACATAAAATAGAAGCAAAATTCAATAGGTACATCGATAAATAGCATGTACCCCTCCCCTCTCTCTCTCTCTCTCTCTCTCTCTCTCTCTCTCTCTCTCTCTCTCTCTCTCTCTCTCTCTCTCTCTCTCTCTCTCTCTCTCTCTCTCTCTCTATGTGAAAGAGAGAGAGAGAGGGTGGGTGGAGAATTGTCACTTAACATAAAGTTACAACAACAGTGAGTGAGTTTAGTTTTATGCCGCAATATTCCAGCTATATGGTGGCGGGCTGTAAATAATCGAGTCTGGACCAGACAATCCAGTGATCAATAGCACGAGCATCGATCTACGCAGTTGGGATGCGATGGCATGTGTCAACCAATGAGGCCACCAGATGAGGTTAGTCGCCTCTTACAAGAATGGGATGGGTTACTGAAGATCAATTCTAACCCGGATCTTCATGGGTTTACAAGAACACAGTCGCTTAATGAGTTTATATAAGGCTAACAGTATTTAACCTACCTGCATGTTAACAATGTTAACAAATGTGTTGCTTAACATAGAATGTTAACATTACAATTACGTAATAGACAAATAAGAAAAAATTCACCTAATATGATTTCCGCGCTTCAATACAAAGCATTTATTCCTCTGATAGAAAGATCTAAATACAAAGTAAAGAAACCCAGTACATACTATTTTCAGAAAATCCAGTATTTCCACTCAAACACGTACGCATTTATGTTTATTCAGCTCATATGCGTTCAGATATACGTCGCTCCTGTAGTACACCGTTCAACATATACATTAATACGCCAGTACGTGACCACAATACGTGCGTGACTTCATCACGTGGCATCGTGCGTGACTTCGTGCCCATAGTTTTTTCAGAAACTAAGAAAGTAATGTTCGCCAATTACCATGTAACTATATGTTATTACTCTCAATCAATCACTGACCGATTTGGATGAATCCGACAATACAACTCGTCAATACTTGAAAATATATCTATTATCTCACTACTAAAAGCGGCGTTAAAACATAGTCACTCACTCACTCACCGTCATGGACCGCCTCCGTGGTGTAGTGGTTAGAGAGTCCGCCCGGAGAGCGGACGGTCGCGGGTTCGATCCCCGGCCACGTCATACCAAAAGACGTTAAAATATGGTACTTGTTGGTCCCTGCCAGGGGCTCGGCATTAATGGGTACAACAAGGACTGGTCGGCTCGGAGTATAATGTGTCTGAGTGGGGTATTCATGCTTCACTGCGGCATAGTATTTCAGTGGGCTAGCACCATAAAACCAGCTTAAGTCTGGGCTAGTACAAGCAGCCGCACATACACATACACACGCATGCATGTCGTCATATGAGCGAAATATTCTCAAGCACGATGTTAAACCCAATTCCACCTCTACTCACCTCACCGTCATGTGCCAGCGGAGTCGAGCCTGCTGCGCGTATCCAACTAAAAGTGACTAGAACCAAGAGATGACAAGTATACACTGTATGTTATGACAAACAGCAGAATAACAATAACAACAGCATGTACTCGAATAACAAGTCTATCATATGTTATATTTGGCATTACATATTCTAAGTACAGATTCTAGCACTTTTTGGAGGATTTAGCACAAAGTCATCCGCCTATCCCACTCAGACACCGCGGCTTCCACTTTGTGTGCTGGTGATTAAAATTTAGGTTCCTGACTCTGAGGGTATGGGCTCGAATTTGACTCAAAAAACCCCACCCCCAAGTACTAATACAATATACTTGTCATCACTTGGTTGTAATCACTTTAAGCTTGATAACAGTGCAAGAATCGTCGCCAAGAGCAATAAGCAAGAATTGTTTAACATAAAGCCAGATGCTTTGTTACCGACCCACCAACTTCTAGAATGCCGATCTAACAATAACTCTTGGTGTTCGCGCAAAGATAAGATCTTGTGGGTTTGTCGGCACCATTCCTGTATCTCTGGGTTTTACCAAAGTGATATATGTCTAGGACTTGCATCACCTCGCTCTGTTCCCTCTAACTGAAGGAGGTGCGGTGTGGTAGCCTAGTGGTTAAAGTGTCCGCTCGTCACGCCGAAGACCCGGGTTCGATACAGTGTGTGAAGTCCATTTCTGGTGTCCATATTGCTGGAATATTACTAAAACGGCGTAAAACTAAACTCACTCACTCACTCTAACTGAAGGGATAGGAAGCTCTGGAGAGCTGACAGTACCATCGAGTTGATTCACCACCATCATCACATTACATTGCGTGGTGACTTAAAAGTTCAGCCAGTGAGTATGGTTAAGCAATATTCCATTAATATCACGGCGGGGGGACACCAGAAATGGGTTTCACACATTGTACCCATGGGTTGAATCGAACCCGGGTTTTCAGCGTAACGAGCGGATGCTTTAACCATAAGGCTCCCTCACCACCCCGACTTAATAGTTCAAAATCAAACAAGCACCGTGTCTTTACGAAATGATCTGATACAGAAATATATCTTTTTCCACACAAATAATATTCAAGACGTTTCATGCCGACATTAAACCCGTTCTTGTTGAAACACTGGTCTTGTGGGACAATCGGGGTAATAGTGGGTGGGGTACCCGGGTTGAAAATTTGGACCCGTCCCAGCCTTAGATAATAGTATAACATGAATCACATGGTCAGTGCTGTTTGCTTCAACAAAATGCACTTCAAATGTCTTCAATGCAGTAAGTAATTATTGTCACTGCATGTCAGCGATTCATTCACATTCAACTTCAACTTGAATATGTGTTAGCATGAACTATTGAAAAATGAAACAAAACATGATTTAGGTTTACTGCTTGAGCTTAAAATCTCATGTGACCTCTATTAACTAAGATCCGTGACTAGAATGCTATTATACAGTCCTACAAAGTTTATAAGACTTAGGCCTTTATGATAAATTGATAACATATGTCCTATTAGGAAACAAACCAAAATAACGAAATAATGCGAATTGTAAAATGGTCACTCAGAGCCAGAGGCTCCAAGTCCAAAAACAAAACTGGTCCATTTGAGGCCACTTAATTCCTCCAAACTGTCACATATGAAACCATTCAAACCCACAAACCTTAAAGCATTTGGTAGAATATTTGGCAGTTTTGGAGCCACTAATAAAGATACTTCCATTTGTAAAATGTTACATGAAACCAACAGAAACAAGTTCATTTGCGACTTTTAGAGCACATTTTGTTGCCATGGAAATCAAGGGCAGATAATTCAAAGGGAGCTAACTCTGGATGAACCAATATATTGCAGAATCTGAGCCATATCGCGATAATCGTGTCGCGAGATACTGTACCGGTATATACCGGTTTACCGGTGATATTGCACAGCCCTAAAAATGTAGCTTAAGAATAGCGTGGAAAATGTTTATGTAACGGTTTCACATTTCACGGCTTGACAGGTGCTGCTGAGGACCTCTGACAGGTGCTGCTGAGTGCTGAACATATGTTAGCGCCAGTTGAACATTAATAACTTATTTATTCTATCACTATTAACACTATGGAGACATCTGTACACTCAGCGGCTAACCTGTGAATACTGTTTTGAAAATCGTGAGATCCGGTCAATCTTTGAAAAGGTTACTGAAAGGCCTTGAAAATATTTTATCTTTATCATTACATGATTTTATAAACGCTTGCTCTGTCCCAAATTTCTCAAGTAGGTTCGAATATACAAGGGATAAATTTCAGTGTAAAAACAGTCTAGGGTTATTTAATTGCCTTTTTAAAATATATTGAATTGTATGAAAATGGTTGAAAAATATGTTTTAAATGTGTTAATTGCACAATCAATCTCTGCTGAAGTGATGGTGTAAATCCAGCTAGGGTTCATGAAGGAAGCAAAGGTAGTGTAAGTCCCGATGGTCCTTAGTATGGTGATCTGCCTTCAGTAACTGTTGTTGGCGATCAGTATCGTGTTATATACTCACACGCAAAAGAAACGCAAGTTTCTTACTTAAAGGAGGAATTAAACTCAGACCCCTAACATTATTACAACGTTGGTAAATACTGATGGTTGATGGTGTTGTTAACATTTTCTGTTGCAAAGCCAGTGTGGGAACAGAAAACAAAACCCGAATCACCACAACGCACCGCTTCTATGGAGATGTGGGCATCATGCACACTTTCCTCATGCCATCAAACATGCACGAGTTTTCACCATCTTCAGTGGGTATAAAACTGAGCAAAAATCTTTGGCCAGTCACTCTTTGTTCAACAATGCCACATTTAAATCAACTTGACAGGAACCAGGCTATCGGACGGTTGGAAGCTTGAGAGTCTGTCCAAAATGTTGCCCGTCACTTTAATGTCAACATAAGCACGATCTACCGTCTCCAGCATCGATACAACGCAACGCAGACTACAGATGACCTTCCCCGAAGCGGCCGACCTAGGGTCGACACCCTCGACAAGATCGACACATTACACGTCAACATCAGCGAGATCCTTTCCTGACAGCAATCCAGACTGCTCGAGACACCATAGGAACGCATAATCGACGCATCAGCCGTGACACTGTCATCCGACTTCTGCGTTCCAACAATCTACGATGTCGCCGACCAGCACGTCGTCCTGTCCTCCAACCACGGCATCGACAAGCACGACTTCAGTGGGCACAGGGTCATCAAAACTGGCGTCAACTTGAATGGAGACGTGTCATATTCGGCGACGTCAAGACGAGTTTGTCGACGTCAAGGAGATCGTTTTGCTGACAGAAATGTTCTGGAAAGGGATGCATGGGGTGGACCTAGTGTCATGATTTGGGCCGGAATTGGACTTAATGCGAGACTTGGACCAATGTGCTTCCAGAATGTGGGTCAAGGTCGAGGACATGGGGTCACAGCTCAGCGTTACATTGACCAAGTCATCAGTCCCCATGTTGTTCCATTTTTCGCCCAACATCGTAACCACCTTTTCCAGCAGGATAACGCTCGTCCACATGTTGCAAGAGTTACCATGGACTTTCTTCAACAACACAACATCCGTGTCCTACCGTGGCCAGCTCTCAGCCCTGACCTGAACCCCATCGAGCACTTGTGGGATGAAGTTCAAAGGCGCCTGAATGAAGTGCGACCAGTGCCTACAACTGCTGATGAACTTCGTACAGCTGTTCTGGATGTGTGCAGGAGGATCCCCAGGGCCTTTACGAATCGTCTGATCCACTCCATGTACAGGAGATGCGTTGCAGTGATCAATGCTAATGGTGGCCACATCAGGTATTGAATGACGTCATGGCAATTGACTAGAATCTGCGCAACTCTTGCTGTCACAAAATGTAATGACGTCATCTGTTTTTGTTGCCAATGAACTCGTCTTGCTCAAATTTCTGTATATCTGACGCTGTTGGTATTTGTATTCTATACTTTTAAAAAATAAGTACATATATACTTTATACTAGACTTGCGTTTCTTTTGCGTGTGAGTTTATATTGTAATTTGCCTGTAGTTTTAGATTTTACATGCTAGTTCTACGACTGTATATGTGATATTCTAATTGTTTTTACTGTTCTTTGTCAACAGGGGACGGTGGGGTAGCTTAGTGGTTAAAGCGTTGTCTCGTCACGCCAAAGATCCGGATTCGATTCCCAACATGGGTACAACGTGTGAAACCCATTTCTGGTGTCCTCCACCGTGATTTTGCTGGAATATTGCTAAAAGCGGCGTTAAGCCATATTCACTCACTTACTAACTCTATATGTTGGATATATTTGTCATGAATGTATAATTTGTGTTAGTCACTATATGGCTGAAATACTGCCGATGTGACTAAAAATCTCACCCTCTCACTCGAATATCAACGATATATCATATATACTTATATACTGAGTCAAAAAAGAAACTTCACAAAATGTAATTTGAAAAATAATGAATAATTTTTCTCTGATGATACATCTATGTATCCGAAATGGGATCCCTATCTTTCGACTCTAGAAAAACGTTAGCAAAACCCACTCAAACCCATCCATTCGTCGTGAAAATGACGTTAGTGCCAAATCAGGTTTTGCACGTGCAGTCGATCACGTACTCTTCGCATCGAAGTTTTCTTCATATGCACGTGTTTGCATTGGCCTCAAGAATTGAAAAAACGCTTTTAAACCACAGTTCTATCGGTACTTGAAATGCCACGATTGTCAAATGTGCAACGTGAACGTGCCGTTGGCATGTTGCAAGCGGGAAGATCAGTTATTGACGTCGCAAGAGCAACAGAGCACGTTTGGGATGCACTTGGGAGAAGGCCTTGTGGTCTCAGGAACCAATCTCAGAATTTGCAGGAACTTGGCGCTGCCTTGCAAGAGCAATGGCGCAGAATCCCCAAACACGTGTTAACAAGCATCAGGCAGTCGATGAGGAGACGGTGTTTGGCAGTGGTGAATGCGCGGGGCGGCCATACACGATATTGAACTGAGAAATTTCGCATTATTATTCTTGTGACTTGACATTCTATATACCCATGTTTTGGAACGGCGGTGTAGCCTTATGGAACTGATTATGGCACTGTCAGTGTATCGAGTACATCACACAGATCTCAGCAATGAAATAATAACAATTTAACCATCTTACCATCTCTTGTTCTTTTATAGTGCCCTGAAGAAAGAATGTGAAGTTTCTTTTTTGACTCAGTATATATTGTTGGATTATTGTTAAAAGCGGCTCAAAACCCTGTTCACTCACTAACTCACTGACACTTCTGGTTTAGATGAGTGAGTGAGTGAGTGAGTGAAGCTTATTAGCCACACTGGCAGAATTTCGGCCATTTTAGGACTAAACAAATTATGCCTTGATAATAAGTAAACTTTCATTATACAAACTGTCGGCAAAGGAAAATAAAGAACTAGAATATCACAGAGAGGATTGAAAGTAGCTAGCATGTAACTTTAAAATTATACCACTATTTAGGAAATACAATGTATGAACGGACTATAGATCGCCAACAACTGAAAGTAGATTACCAAACTAGGGACCTTAGGGACCTACAGTACTTTTGCTACCTGAATGGAGTCCAGCTGGGTCTACATCATCCCCTCAGCTGTTGGCGATGGTACGCAGTTTAGCCATTACAAATCGTTTACGAATAAAACACTGGTAGACATAAAATTACTTTAAATGTTTTAGAACTTACGTGTCCTCTCAGAGGGACAATAGAGAATGCTACACGAGGTCTCATTACATACGAATTATACGAAACTCGTTTAATTCGTATGTTATGAGACCGAGTGTTGTATTTTATTTATTACCCACGTCTTACATGCATTAAATTGACAAAATAGCGTATTTTTGTTAATGTTATGGTTTCAAACCGAAACCGGTTTCATATAGAGGTTGCGGAAGAATATTGTTGTTCTGTAGTACACTTTTTGCATGACGTCACACTTTAATGACGTCACTACGCCTTGCTCGTCTGCCTCCTTGGTAACCGACGTCACGATGCATGTCAGTTGTCATCGCCTCGTACAGCCTCCTAAATTAAACTACTCCGTAGCACCCCGTTTCGTAGTTTGCAGCTGCTTCACTCGGCTACCATCACTGGTGGAAACTTTGTGTTTATGCTTTCGACGATGTCTCAGTTCGACTCACAATAGAACAGCGACACGGCAACGTTCGCAATGTTTACATTTAGGAGATAAACATCATGTTTGGCGAATTTCCGGGTGTTATTGAGTATTTGAAGCACGGGAATTCATTTGCAACCGACGTTTTAGAATATCATGGCAGGTTTTGAAAACAGGGGCATATTTCACAGGGTTTGTAAAAATAAATTCAAGACGGGAGTGCAATTTGAAATATTACCATTTTAATAATGTGATCTGAGACACTTTATATTAGTTTCATAACTTGAGAATATCGTTTGAGGGCGATCAGAATGTTCCTGTTTAGTTTTTGCATTTACATTTTCAAGTTTGAATTATGACCTTTGTTTGTCCCTGAGTTTCCCTTCAGATCGTTTGATCTTTGTCACTTCAGATCGTTGGATTGGAACCTCTGCTGGAGCTTACAGTAAAACCCTTCAGATCGTTGGTTTAGATCCTCTGGAGCTTACAGTAATACCCGTCAGATCGTTGGTTCAGATCCACTGGAGCTTACAGTAATACCCTTCAGATCGTTGGTTTAGATCCCCTGGAGCTTACAGTAATACCCTTCAGATCGTTGGTTTAGATACTCTGGAGCTTATAGTAACACCCTTCAGATCGTTGGTTTAGATACTCTGGAGCTTACAGTAATACCCTTCAGATCGTTGGTTTAGATCCTCTGGAGCTTACACTAATACCCTTCAGATCGTTGGTTTAGATCCTCAGGAGCTAACAGTAATACCCTTCAGATCGTTGGTTTAGATCCTCTGGAGCTAACAGTAATACCCTACAGATCGTTGGTTTAGATCCACTGGAGCTAACAGTAATACCCTTCAGATCGTTGGTTTAGATCCTCTGGAGCTTACAGTAATACCCTTCAGATCGTTGGTTTAGATACTCTGGAGCTTACAGTAATACCCTTCAGATCGTTGGTTTAGATCCTCTGGAGCTTACAGTAATACCCTTCAGATCGTTGGTTTAGATCCTCTTGAGCTAACAGTAATACCCTTCAGATCGTTGGTTTAGATCCACTGGAGCTAACAGTAATACCCTACAGATCGTTGGTTTAGATCCACTGGAGCTAACAGTAATACCCTTCAGATTGTTGGTTTAGATCCACTGGAGCTAACAGTAATAGCCTTCAGATTGTTGGTTTAGATCCTCTGGAGCTAACAGTAATACCCTTCAGATCGTTGGTTTAGATCCTCTGGAGCTTATAGTAATACCCTTCAGATCGTTGGTTTAGAAACTCTGGAGCTTATAGTAATACCCTTCAGATCGTTGGTTTAGATCCTCTCGAGCTTACAGTAATACCCTTCAGATCGTTGGTTTAGATCCCCTGGAGCTTACAGTAATACCCTTCATATCGTTGGTTTAGATTCTCTGGAGCTAACAGTAATACCCAGATCGTTGGTTTAGATCCACTAAAGCTTACAGTAATACCCTTCAGATCGTTGGTTTAGATCCCCTGGAGCTTACAGTAATACCCTTCAGATCGTTGGTTTAGATCCTCTGGAGCTTACAGTAATACCCTTCAGATCGTTGGTTTAGATCCTCTGGAGCTTACAGTAATACCCTTCAGATCGTTGGTTTAGATCCTCTTGAGCTTACAGTAATACCCTTCAGATCGTTTGTTGAGATCCACTGGAGCTTACAGTAATACCCTTCAGATCGTTGGTTTAGATCCTCTGGAGCTAACAGTAATACCCTAAAGATCGTTGGTTTAGATCCACTGGAGCTTACAGTAATACCCTTCAGATTGTTGGTTTAGATACTCTGGAGCTTACAGTAATACCCTTCAGATCGTTTGTTGAGATCCACTGGAGCTTACAGTAATACCCTTCAGATCGTTGGTTTAGATCCACTGGAGCTTACAGTAATACCCTTCAGATCGTTGGTTTAGATCCTCAGGAGCTAACAGTAATACCCTTCAGATCGTTGGTTTAGATCCACTGGAGCTTACAGTAATACCCTTCAGATCGTTGGTTTAGATCCACTGGAGCTTACAGTAATACCCTTCAGATCGTTGGTTTAGATCCACTGGAGCTTACAGTAATACCCTTCAGATCGTTTGTTGAGATCCAATGGAGCTTACAGTAATACCCTTCAGATCGTTGGTTTAGATCCACTGGAGCTAACAGTAATACCCTACAGATCGTTGGTTTAGATCCACTGGAGCTTACAGTAATACCCTTCAGATCGTTGGTTTAGATCCTCTGGAGCTTACAGTAATACCCTACAGATCGTTGGTTTAGATCCTCTGGAGCTAACAGTAATACCCTACAGATCGTTGGTTTAGATCCTCTGGAGCTTACAGTAATACCCTTCAGATCGTTGGTTTAGATCCTCTGGAGCTTACAGTAATACCCTTCAGATCGTTGGTTTAGATCCTCTGGAGCTTACAGTAATACCCTTCAGATCGTTGGTTTAGATCCTCTGGAGCTAACAGTAATACCCTTCAGATCGTTGGTTTAGATCCACTGGAGCTTACAGTAATACCCTTCAGATCGTTGGTTTAGATCCACTGGAGCTAACAGTAATACCCTTCAGATTGTTGGTTTAGATCCTCTGGAGCTTACAGTAATACCCTACAGATCGTTGGTTTAGATCCTCTGGAGCTTACAGTAATACCCTTCAGATCGTTGGTTTAGATCCTCTGGAGCTTACAGTAATACCCTTCAGATCGTTGGTTTAGATCCCATGGAGCTTACAGTAATACCCTTCAGATCGTTGGTTTAGATCCTCTGAGCTTACAGTAATACCCTTCAGATCGTTGGTTTAGATCCTCTGGAGCTTACAGTAATACCCTTCAGATCGTTGGTTTAGATCCTCTGGAGCTTACAGTAATACCCTACAGATCCTTGGTTTAGATCCACTGGAGTTTACAGTAATACCCTACAGATCGTTGGTTTGGATCCCCTGGAGCTAACAGTAATACCCTACAGATCGTTGCTTTAGATCCTCTGGAGTTTACAGTAATACCCTACAGATCGTTGGTTTAGATCCTCTGGGGCTTACAGTAATACCCTTCAGATCGTTGGTTTAGATTCTCTAGAGCTAACAGTAATACCCTTCAGATCGTTGGTTTAGATCATCTGGAGCTTACAGTAAAACCCTACAGATCGTTGGTTTAGATCCTCTGGAGCTTACAGTAATACCCTTCAGATTGTTGGTTTAGATCCTCTGGAGCTTACAGTAATACCCTTCAGATTGTTGGTTTAGATCCTCTTGAGCTTACAGTAATACCCTACAGATCGTTCGCTTAGATCCTCTGGAACTAACAGTAATACCCTACAGATCGTTGGTTTAGAACCTCTGGAGCTTACAGTAATACCCTTCAGATCGTTGGTTTAGATCCTCTGGAGCTTACAGTAATACCCTTCAGATCGTTGGTTTAGATCCACTGGAGCTTACAGTAATACCCTTCAGATCGTTTGTTTAGATCCTTAGGACCTTTCAGATCTGTTGTAGAGGGTGTTGGGTAGTGGGTGGTGGTGGTGGTCTCCCCTCTACAACACAGATCGTTGGTTTAGATCCTCAAGACCCTTCAGATCTGTTGTAGAGGGTGTTGGGTAGTGGGTGGTGGTGGTGGTCTCCCCTCTACAACACAGATCGTTGGTTTAGATCCTCAAGACCCTTCAGATCTGTTGTAGAGGGTGTTGGGGGGTGTTGGGTAGTGGGTGGTGGTGGTGGTCTCCCCTCTACAACACAGATCGTTGGTTTAGATCCTCAAGACCCTTCAGATCTGTTGTAGAGGGTGTTGGGGTGTGGGTGGGTGGTGGGTGGTGGTGGTGGTCTCCCCTCTGGTGGTGGTGGTCTCCCCACAGATCGTTGGTTTAGATCCTCAAGACCCTTCAGATCTGTTGTAGAGGGTGTTGGGGGTTGTTGGGTAGTGGGTGGTGGTGGTGGTCTCCCCTCTACAACACAGATCGTTGGTTTAGATCCTCAAGACCCTTCAGATCTGTTGTAGAGGGTGTTGGGGGGTGTTGGGTAGTGGGTGGTGGTGGTGGTCTCCCCTCTACAACACAGATCGTTGGTTTAGATCCTCAAGACCCTTCAGATCTGTTGTAGAGGGTGTTGGGTAGTGGGTGGTGGTGGTGGTCTCCCCTCTACAACACAGATCGTTGGTTTAGATCCTCAAGACCCTTCAGATCTGTTGTAGAGGGTGTTGGGTAGTGGGTGGTGGTGGTGGTCTCCCCTCTACAACACAGATCGTTGGTTTAGATCCTCAAGACCCTTCAGATCTGTTGTAGAGGGTGTTGGTAGTGGGTGGTGGTGGTGGTGGTGGTGGTCTCCCCTCTACAACACAGATCGTTGGTTTAGATCCTCAAGACCCTTCAGATCTGTTGTAGAGGGTGGGTGGTGGGTCTCCCCCTCTACAACACAGTGGGGATAGTGGGTGGTGGTGGTGGTGGTCTCCCCTCTACAACACAGATCGTTGGTTTAGATCCTCAAGACCCTTCAGATCTGTTGTAGAGGGTGTTGGGTAGTGGGTGGTGGTGGTGGTCTCCCCTCTACAACACAGATCGTTGGTTTAGATCCTCAAGACCCTTCAGATCTGTTGTAGAGGGTGTTGGGTAGTGGGTGGTGGTGGTGGTCTCCCCTCTACAACACAGATCGTTGGTTTAGATCCTCAAGACCCTTCAGATCTGTTGTAGAGGGTGTTGGGGGAGTGGGTGGTGGTGGTGGTGGTCTCCCCTCTACAACACAGATCGTTGGTTTAGATCCTCAAGACCCTGCAGATCTGTTGTAGAGGGTGTTGGGTAGTGGGTGGTGGTGGTGGTCTCCCCTCTACAACACAGATTGTTTGTTTAGATCCTCATGACCCTTCAGATCTGTTGTAGAGGGTGTTGGGGGTGTTGGGTGGTCTCCCCTCTAGTGGGTGGTGGTGGTGGTCTCCCCTATACAACACAGATCGTTGGTTTAGATTATAATGTAAAGTTAAAGCGTCCAGACTGCTCGTTTAGAACATTTAGTGCTTCTATTACCATTCAGAACTTTCTTTGTGCCTTGACTGGTACCTGATATCAACGTTCAAGCTCCATGTTCGCGGGTCGAAATAACCACCCAAAAGCTTCCACGTACTTCATGCTGATTAGTAGCTGTTGATTTTATTTATATAAACTATTTAAATACCTAATTTCTGGAAAGAAAGTGAGTGTATTAGATTTGTTGTATGTTGTATTTGTTTGCTAATCAAACACACCATGTCATTATGTAGGATGCATATTGTTAAATGATGGTCAGTACCAGGATGTAATTGTGCACATTGTAGAACAGGGTTAGTTTATTGATTGAGCAAAACATTTGTATCTTAAAGGGGTATGCATTTACGTCGTTAGTAGCAGTCCTGGGGAATAAACGCCTTAACCACTAGGCCCACCTAGCCCCGCCCCAACGTAGATCAACATAATATTATTTTCGTGAATTTACATAATTAATGTTATTTCATAAATGTTGTATTTTACAGAAATAAACTGAGTTGGTCACTCATTACGTTTGAGTTGTCTTGTAACGAGGTGTTGTGGAACAGGGCTGGTGCTGATGTTCTACACATCGTAATTCATCGCACATTCATGTAATAGTTAATGAATGCACGTATTAAAATTTGATGTATGGGACAAGTGGTTCATTGTGACTTGAGCCATATCTGTTATCTCAGTCAAATAAGTGAGTGAGTGTAGTTTTACGCCGCTTTTAGCAATATCCCAGCAATATCACGGCGGGGTACATCAGAAATGGGCTTCATACATTGTACCCATGTGGGGAATCGAACCCGGAACTTCAGCGTTTCAGCGTGACGAGCAAACGCTTTAACCACTAGGCTACCCCACTGCCCCGTTCCAATAACCTGGGTTGGAATTGGTCTTCAACAACCCATCTTTCCATGAGGTGACTAACGGGATCGGGCGGTCAGACTCGCTGACTTGAATGATTGCTGGCCATTGTATCATAATTGGCTTAGATCAATGTTCATGACGTCAAACATTGAATTGGCTATTCCAAACTCGATAACGTACAGACTGCCATCATACAGATAGATTATGGGGCCTTTTGTGGAGATTTTAATAAATGTTGAGACTATTTTCACTTTTCCCGTTTCATTGTTCACAGTGACAAATTCGATTGACCACAATGAAACAAAGCATTTTGTCAGATGACTTGGATTTATGCACCAAATGTTAAACATACCTGTTACAAGGTGACCCGTGAAGATCCGGGCTAGAATTCGTCTTCAACAACCCATGCTTTTCGTAAGAGGCGACTAACAGGATCGGGTGTCAGGCTCGCTGATGCATATCATCGTATCCCAATAGATCGATGGTCATGCTGTTGATCACTGCATTGTCTGGTCCAGACTCGATTATTTACAGACCGCCTTCATATAGCTGGAATATTGTTGAGTGCAATAAACAATAAACAAACAAAAAATGGTTTATCACCATCACGCAAAACAGTAAAAATTGAAGCAGAGTTGAATCTTATTTTCATTTCATTTTTCAAACCATACGGGAAATGCAGACATAGCTACACTTTTGTAACACACATTGTAATACATTATTCACACAGAGTTGAATTTTTATTTTCATACAATAATTCACATCATATGATAATTAAACCATACATTATTCATTTAGAGTTGTATTAATGATCTACAAATGAGATGAGATACATCGTCAGCAAACATGGATTGCTGTTTTGAGGCCTTTCTCAGGTGGCGTTTCTCTCGGTCGAGGGCATCTTCCAAGTTGCGATACTTTCGCTTTCTGGGACGTACAACACCACCACGTTGATGTTGAAGCATTGTTGCTTCAATGCAGTCTTGCTCGGTCTTGAAAAACTCGATGATCTAGCAGAGGCTGGGATGAGGCGAGACCATGAAACCGTCAACTCACAAGAAGGCCAGCATTTTTTGTGATCACTTTAATCTCTAGATACACCCTGCCTAGACCTTGAATTACTGTTGCTGGGAGGTGAATACAACATTGTATTCATTGCTGCAATCACTGCTCCTATTTTGTAGTGTCAAAAATATACCTTGTAGATATTTATATCAATATATTGATTGATTTGTAAACCTAGAATTTTAGAATACAATTGCTAATTGCAGTTTTCCCTTTGATGTTTGTTGGTTTTACCCAAACTTCCCTCACGGACCGATTCCCGGTTATCTATTTTATTGTATAATGTCTACTTTATGTGTAATATACTCTGTCACCACGGCATTACCGGTTAATGATAGTTCGTGGATTGGCTTTTCGAAACAGTTGTATAGTGCTGACCTGGCCGACACATGCCATCGTATCCCTGTTCTGTATATCGATGCTCATGATGTTGATCACTGAATTGTCTCCTATTTACAGACCGCAGCCATATCGCTGGAATATTGCTTAGCGCGGCGTCAAACAACAAACAAACAAATAAACGAAGCAAACTTGATCAATTTGAGCTTGTGTGTTGTCGCAAGCAAAGCCCTGGGCTTGGGCAGAAGCGTATCAAAAATGTACTACAGATATTTTACTTTCAAGTATATATTTTGACACAACGCAAATGTTCCTCCTGTGAACTCGCTGAAGACAGATTCAAAATAAAAAAAACAGAAAAACAGCATCAAGGTTGATATGAGACCCTTTGTAAGCATTTCCTTATAATTCGGAATCTTAGTCATCCACAATCTATATGTGATTTGTAACAACGATGACGAACTGGATGGAGGGAAAACATATATTTTACATCATACAGATATCTAAAATATTTGACGCGCTATACACAAAGTATATTATTTCCCATGATCATGATTCAGTGTGTCTCTATATAATATATACTCTCCCAAAAAAGAAACGCATATAGGAATTTCAACTGTATTTTTATGTCTATTTTGAAACATCTTGTAGGCTTTATGAATCAATTAAATATAGCGAAATTGCACACTTGGAATGCAGACTTACCCGTCTTTGGCACCAACTCGAGGAGACGTGTGGTGGCGCTGAAGTCAATACCTCGTGTGACCACCGTGGGCATCAAGAACTGCACGGCATCGCCTCGGCATCGAACGAATAAGTCTCAGAATCTCGTGTTGCCCAATCGCAGCCCACTCTACCTGTAGTGCCTGTGCGAGTTGCTGAAGTGTCTGGGGCTGGGGGTTACGGCGTCGCACCCGTCTGTCCAGGGCATCCCACAGATGTTCGATCGGGTTTAAGTCCGGTGATTTTGAGGACCAGGGGAGCACATTGATGTTGTGGTTCTGGAGGAAGTCTCTAGTGTGACGTGCTGTGTGGGGCCTGGCATTGTCCTGTTGAAACAACTCTCTCTGGCGATCATTGGTTGGAAGGAGGTGTGGGCGTAGGATTTCGTCACAGTACCGTTGGGCTGTCAGGTTGCCCTGGATCATCACCAAATCACTTCTCCTACGGCAGGTGATCGCTTCCCACATCATAACACTGTCCCGGCCGAATCTGTCCACCTAGGGAACGCAAGCGTCGGCGAAACGTTCACGTCGACGTCTGTACACCCGCATTCTTCCATCGCGTCGTTCCAATAGAACTCGTGATTCATCACTGAACCAGATTCTACGCCAATTCGGTAGGTTCCAGGCCTGAACGTTGGTGCACCATTAAACTCGATGTCGACGATGTTGTTGTCGAAGCACAGGGCCAAAATAAGGTCTTCTGGCACGTAAACCAGCCTCTCTCAACCTGTTCCTGATGGTCTGTGCAGAAAGCCTCCTCCATCCGGGTATTTGTCGAGCGGTTCTGGTCGCCGTAGCTGTTCGATGACGCAGGTGATGTACCCGGATGTAGCGATTCTGCGCCGCAGTGGTCGCTCGAGGTCGCCCACTACGAGGGGCATCTGCAACCGCATTCTGCCGGCGATATCTCTCCCAGAGCCGTGAAATGGTGCTTTGGTGAACATTCATGCGCCGGGCAACTGCACGTTGAGACTGGCCAGCTTCAAGCAAACCAATGGCGATATGACGGTTGGCTTCACTTAGACGTGGCATTTTGAGTTCGTCAACAATATTCCAAATACAGTGAATAATCGACAGACAGCGATCAACCTTTTATACCCATCAATGAGACTATCTGATCCCCAACTTACATGTGAATTGTGTATTCTGTGACACTACAGGCCGAAATTGAAAATCATGCTGTTAAATACGGGTATTTTACGGATGGTGCGTTTTGTTGTTATGTTTCAAAACATAAACACCATAGGACTCATAAACAGAGCAAAACCTTTTGTAAAATGAATCACGTTTTAATTCATTGCTACATGAAATTGCTATTTTCATGATGCGTTTCTTTTTTGGGAGAGTATATATACCTAACTTTAGTTACCGTTACCTTCCTGCAATTACTGGGGCGGTGGGGTAGTCTAGTGGTTAATGCGTTCGCTCGTCACGCCGAAGACCCTTGCTCGATTACCTACATGGGCACAATCTGTATAACCCATTTCTGGTGCTCCCCGACGTGATATTGCTGGAATATTGCTAAAAGCGGCGTTAAACCAGACTCACTCACTCCTGCAATTACTGTAACCTCTTTCTGGTAGGTTCGCTGAAGGGATGGTGCAAATCCAACTAGGGTCCATGCAGGTAGGTTACAAAGAAACAAACAAACATATGTGGGAGCTTCGCTTGGTTCAGTCCGGACTGGAGATACAAAAACTGACATAAGGAACCACTCCAGAAGACTTTGACAAAAGCGTTCGTGCAATCAAAACAAACATACATTCAAATTCCTTCTTTAAGAGTTAGCATCTACACCGAAACGTCGCAACTATTGCAATAAGGAAGTTGTCAATCCATAAAATGTGTTCCTCTACATTTAAACTGCTGCCACCTTTAACGAAAGTATTTGGATATGTACAAGTTTCGTCAGTTACAGCTCCTTATCATCTAATGGAGGGTGTTATCGGTGCAATAAAGCAAGCTGATAAACTTGGTATCCAAACCTGATAACTATGCAAATTACGCCAATCCACGAACTACTTTCACAAAACTCCATACGCGCCATGCGAATCCTAAAACGTTTAACATTTTATTGATGACGTCGTCGCGAGTTTACATTGCGAGGACAAATTTGTGAATAAACATGGCTGCCCCCATTCTAGGTACGGATTATGAGGCACGAGTGAAAGGCGATCGTCTAAGAAAGGTACAAGTATTTCAATCTATCGATCACAATACAGACGACGAATCGATTCCGTCAGGTATCAGAAACTGATACTGATGAAGTGATTACCCGCAATGAAAATAGAAACGCTGCCAAGAAAACCCTACCCGATTTTATTGTTCTTTTTAGACAGAACGATCTTATTTTAAGCATGAGTTATGTCTGCACTGTATCAGCGACTAGTCACAACCATATGCAGCCGTCATGAACGACCTTCACCTTGGTGTACCGCTAAGTATTCTTACGCGAATGCTCGATTCTCTTCATATACATTCAAGTACGATTTGCATCCTTTAGAATGACATAATATGATAAAGAGATTATTAACCTCGTGTGTTTCCGTATTATGAATATCATATACTAGGAATAAACATTAAGTATTTTGCTCGCCCAAGGCTCCATTAATACTATTTTTATTCCTAATATAATGATATTAATGATACGAAATCGCACTCGGTTAATAATTTCTTTTTATTTGCGTATTTCACGCAATACCGAAAAATTAAACTCTAACGGCTTTATATCGTCGTAAATTATCTAAATATAGCAGAAATATGTCTTGCAAGATGTTGGGTGTATGCCAGGCTATTGGGAATTGGGAGAATGTTAACTGTGATAAAGAAATCATAAACTTTTGCACAAATGGTTACGAACCATTACAGGTTTTAAGAAAAAAGAGTGGAAACTATCAAGTTATTTGAGCTTTTGCAAGTTTTTTATAGCATGTGTATTGTGTTGTGTTTTAAGACATGTCGTGTTTAGTGTTGTCAAATACGCATCTGTTAATACACATTCTAAATCACAAGAAAATTCATACGCATTCTTGAGCAAGGTTTCTTCGGGACTGGGCCTTTCGTCTAACTATGTGCACCCTTAATCATTTTGGGGAAAAATCAGTCGTATTTCAATTTTATGCCGTTGACGATTTTAGCTAAGGGAAGGAATTTTTACCACATTTGTTTGGTTCAGTGTGTGCGTGCGCGCGCGCGTGTATTTGTTTGTTAACGTGTGTGTGTGTGTTTGTTTGTTAACGTGTGTGTGTTTGTTTGTGAACGTGTGTGCGCGCGTGTGTAATGACTATAAGCTGATTAAGTAAATGAATTAAACTGACATATGAACAAACGTTCCGAGGTGCATAGTTTGTCCTTCCACTCGGATGGATGTAACACAGTCATGCAGCGCCCGTCCTTGTAATCCGGTTCATCAGGCGCCCAGGACGCGTAGACAACCGGCGATCCATCCAACCACTGGTACCGGCCTTCTGTGTTGTTATAGAAACCACCAATGAAGAGGTTGGCCGAAGGAAGTCCTGAGGGAAACATCATTTTAATCATTATCTACAATTACAGAGAATAAGTTCAAAATTTAACGTCGCATTCTTATTGATAAATAATGATCAGAGCCGTAACTTACTATAACTTTAACTTACAACTACTTGCTGATTTACATGCATTTAAGTATGCATGTCTGATGCATGTATTACTCTAAGCTTTTTTCAGACATTAAAGTCACACGCAGTGATATAATTTTCATTGTATTTTTTCGTTTGCTTGTTTGTTTTTTAAAGGGACGAAACCAGAAACATATGTCATGGAACAATTATTCGGTGGGTTGATCTATTGACTTGGTTTATAGGATATGGTCTCTACCTTGTGAGTCGTTTTGTTGACTATTCTAGTATGCCGCACTCAGCAATATTCCAGCTATATGACGGCAGTCTGTACATAATCGAATCTGGACGAGACGATCCAGTGACCAATAGCATGAGCATCGATCTACGCAATTGGGATACGATGGCATATGTCAACCAAGTCAGCGAGCCTGACCACCCAATCCCTTTAGTCGCCTCCTATTACAAGCATGGGTTGCCGCAGACCAATACTAACCCAGATCTTTACTGGCCTCATCTTTATATAGGAGTAGCGAAAGACATTGCGTTTCCTTGATAGGCATCGTCGGGTATTGCGCCAGTCGTTCCTGCTAACTCAATTTTGGTAAGGGCAACGATCATAATCAAGAGTTGCTTTAGTGCAGCTATAGAAATCGTAATATTCAGTTTGATCTCATAAACTATTTTCAACTTTATTTGGACGTCTGTAAATTTCCCACCATCATGGTTGAATGTTTCTGTGGTAACAACGGAAGCAATGACATCGCTACTTCTATTTACAGGTCGATATGACAAAGTCTGTGTTTGTTTAAAACGACGTTGTATGAAAGTTGAGCAATCGATGGGTTTAGGACTTAGAAACAAGCAATTCCATTGTAAACATTCAAGGAAGATTCGACAACATTTAAGGAGCTATCGATCATTTAAAAGCCGTCGTAGAAAATACTGTTTATGCTGTATCTTTCTTTATCGCTCTGACGCGTGAAGATCCGGGGTAGAATAGGTCTTCAACAACCCATGCTTGCCACAAAAGGCGACTATGCTTGTCGTAAGAGGCGACTAACGGGATCGGGTGGTCAGGCTCACTGACTTGGTTGACACATGTCATCGGTTCCAAGTTGCGCAGCTCGACGCTCATGATGTTGATCACTGGATTGTCTGGTCCAGACTGGATTATTTACAGACCGCCGCCATATAGCTGGAATATTGCTGAGTGAGGCGTAAAACTAAACTCACTCACTCACTCTTTATCGCTCTAAAAAAGTGATGTATGCAGGTCTCCTGTCCATAGCACGTATGGGGAAGAGGAGAAGGAGATGGGGGCGAAAAGAGAAATTGGAGGAGGAAGAAGAGGAATGGGATGAGGAGAGGAGGAAGAAGACGAGGAGAAGGAGGAAGAGGAAGAGATGGGGGAAGGAGGAAGAGAAGGAGGAGATGAATAGGAAGAGAAGGAGGAGGAAGAGAAGGAGAAGATGGAGGAGGAAGAGGAGGAGGAGGAAGAAGAGGAGGAGGGGAAGAGGAGGAGGAGGAAGAGGAGAGGAGAAGGAGGAGCATTGCTGCAGACACGCCTTATAAGTGGTGTAAATCTTGTACACAGAGCCCAGGTCACAAAGGATTTGCGCAACGTTGGTCACAGAGATTCCTTGGATGGGTGACTCCTGAGAGTTTCTAGGACTTCAAGAAGCACACGTGACATGTGTGTTCTCATCCGAGGCAAGTGAAATTGTCTTTGGTCACCCAGCATTGAATGGGTACCAAGTTGGATAAGTCATATTTCTGTTTACCCCGGCTTGGATGATCCGGGGCAATAATGAGTTAGCTCCTTGAGCATGCACAAGACTAGTGCGTGGAAACAGGCGCTTTATAAGTAGACATTATCGTTATTAGGTTAAGGTTAAATATTATTGACCTTTTGATAAGCCAAGCTCATATACAGATACCTGTTGAAGTTGAATGTTTTAGCACAATGATTTTGTACAGTTTGTACAAGATAACCTGTCTTTGATTTTTGTGTTGAAATCATACTGAACGCAGAATTGGGTAAGAAATGAATTCACATCAAAATTACCTTTTCAACGAATACACAATGTCATTTTGAAAGTGGTCAAATATAAGACATGTAATATTTGTGACTTCACTTTCTCAGTGAAGTACAGATTCTAGCACTTTTGTTAGGTTGAGTCCCATCCAGGATTCGAACCCACACTACCAGAGTCAGCACCTAATGGCCAAAGTTAGCAACCGAACTCATACTTGTAGCCACGGTGGCTGACTGGGTTAAATAACAAACACACATCCTTTCCTAGTCACTATATTAAATAGTGTTGATCGGCTCAGGTTCTGCACACACCAATTCGTCGAAACACTGTTCAAATTGGTCTTAATCAACCAGTATACTAATTCAGTATTTAGTATGATTATGTTGTTCTATGACCCAGTGATCAACATCATGAGCATCGATCTACGCAATTGGGCTATGATGTCATGTGTCGGCCAAATCAGCGAGCCTGACCACCCGTTCCCATTCTTTGCCTCTTACGACAAGCTGAGTTTGCTGTAGAATCGGGATCTTCAAGGTTTTATTCAGTACGAAATTGTACAGGTATAGAATATTTGAAGTATTCAGTAAGTAATTACCATGGAATGGAATGAAAAAATGTATGAGAAATGTTCGAAATCCTTTGAACTTGTAGGACCCGTGAACGTTCATGTAAGCTATGTGTCCTTGTTGTAAGAGGTGAATAACGTGATCGGTCTCTCAGGTTGGTGGACGGGCTTGCGTAGGTAATTGATCATGCCAATTGTCTGATCCAGACTCGAGTATTTACAGACCGCCGTTATACAACTGGAGTATTGCTGAGTGCCTCTTTAAAGCAATCAAGGAAGCAAGCAACCAAGCAACTAACTATGCAACCAACCAAAGACACCATCCAACCAACCAACCAACCAAACAGACTTTGTATTTCATCCTGTATGTTTATACACAAGATATTGAATTCAGTGACTAATATCAGGAGCCTCGACACACACGGTACCCGTCTTCGGAACTAATTCTTGTCGGAAGAAGTGAAGACCCGTGAAGATCCGGGTTAAGAATTGGTCTTCAGCGACCCATGCTTGTCGAAAGAGGCGACTAACGGAATCGGGTGGTCAGGCTCGCTGACTTGGTTGACACATGTCATCGCATCCCAACAGATTGATGCTCATGATGTTGCTGACTAGATTATATTGTCCAGACTCGATTATCTACAGATGGAACATTGCTGAGTGAGGCGTTAAATGCACTATTTCACACCACACTTCTCTATAAATAACCAATGCATTTCTCTCAATAGCACTAACCATCAGTCCTCAGGGAAGCTACCATATAATTTATTTATTTTTAAAATACGTATTTAGATTACAATATTAAATTAAATAGTTTGAATCGACTGTCCAGGCCGCACATTATTTCAAGCAAACCCCATAGAGTTATATCCTTTGGAGCGCTCTTTACGAATATCCTGTAACTCCTTCGGAGACAGAACTCAGTCCATGACAAAGTGAATGTCTGGTGCAAAAACATACCCGCAACTTGTGATTGGAACCAGTTCGGCAAACACCGACAACACCGCGTGCGACCGTTTTCGATGCAATTGTTTCAACTCCATATATGGCAAGTGTTTGGAAGCTGTTCGCCTCGTAGTTTCAATTACTGATTTCAGGCTAGTCGTAATGGATACTAAGTCTTTTATTACATCAATAGGAAGCTAAAGCGAGTGCATAAGCCCCAATATATATAATATAGGCCAAAATGTTTTAGAAAATGTGTGACATTGTGCCTTTAAAAAACAAACAACAACACAACACACTAGGTGCCAACCATTTCCTATGAACCAAATCATTGAGTCAAACCACCTGATCATTTGTCCCATATCATATATGTTGCTGGAGATTGGTTTCGAGCCAGAATTCCTACGGGTCATTCTGAGCCAGGTCCTGATATGGCTCACGTTTCTCATATTTGTCTGTAGTGTTCTTACCGAAAGCCAAAGAAACTTCTTCAAGGAAGTTATTCTGGATGGCATTCTTGATTATGGCCAGATGTCCTCCGTGTTGCTGACAATAGTCCCGGGCGTCCCCCCATGCTATACGCAGGCGAAGAAATGCATACGTTGTTCTGATGTCGTTTCCAACATCCCTGACAAGCAGAGGTTCTGTAATGGTTAAGTGTTTTAAGAGTTGAAAGGTACCTGGGGTATTCAAATCCATAAATGTCCTCCTGAGAGGGTACGTAACTCCCAAAACTTTTAAAGTAACTGTTACATTTAAGCTTACCAGATTTTTAAACGTAGTATTTTTGTTTTTTTAAATTTCGGCTAATTGTTTCCTACAATCGCCAGCTTAAGGGATGGTGTAAATCCAACTAGGGTCCATGCAGGTAGCAAAGGTACTGTAAGTCCCCATGGTCCCTACTGTGGTGATCAACCTTCAGTTGTTGGTGATCTACATCCTGGTTTTATAGTGTGTTGTCCTCTATAGTTAAAATGTTTTAGATTTAAGTGCTGGTTTTACGTTTCTATCTGTGATAATCTAGTTAGTTTACTGTCCTGACAGGTTTTTGTAATTTAACTCCATCTATGATCAATTTATAAGTTTTTAAGTCACGATATGGCTGAAATATTGCCGATGTGGCTTTTAACTCACTCAATCAAATCCACATGATCTATTTGAGTTGATTTATGTATAGTGTCTCTTACATTGATGTCTCTCTAATGTTAAATCAATTTTCACTGGACAATTCCATGCATCTGGAGCGTGTTTTCCACATGTGCATGATATGACAAAATATTGAAAAAGATTGAAGATGAAAAGTTACATCATACTCACTACACGCTGTCTGTCTGTTTCTGTAGGTGGTGCATATGTCTGTCGAAGGGCAAGATTTCGTTGAACATAATCCGGATATATTCTGAAAAGTATAAATTGGCAGATATGATGACGGGGATTTCGAATTCCCCCAGAACCTGAAGGTGCAATTCTGTTAGCGAGCCTGACCACTCTATCCCGTTAGTCACCATTTAAGTGTCAAACCTTTTACTGCATTTCACGGCAGCTATTATTAATCATACAGAGTGTCAGAATGTATGCCATAAATACTACCAATCAAAAGTTTAGACTCACTTAAAACACTCACTATATGTTATGTATGGATATATATGATTACATCGAAGATTAATTTCTCCACTAACTTGAGGGAACCAACTGCAAACCTTATGCAGACGAATTGCACGAGGATCATGCATCAAATTGCTGAAAAGCATGTGCAAATATCGTGCATGTGAACAGCTGCCTTTTGGTGTAAAGATTTGTTAAGAATTCGCCAATTTTCATTGATTTTTATCAATTACTGAACCCATGACAATAATTATTTAAACGTTACGAATTTGTTTTACAATACATCAGTTCATGTGTCCATACCTTTTAACAGTATGGAATATTTTGCAAAATGTAGTTTGGAACAGTTGCCTGAAGTAATTGGCTATATTTACACAAGTGAGTATAAACTTTTGGTAGGAAGTGTATATCAACAACAAATGATGATGAATCACATCGTTAAGAACAAGTAGTGAGTGTTCCGTATTGAGAAGTGTTCTATAAGTATCATCTCAAAACAAATTGCATTTCATAAGGCACAAGTGACATAATGATATGGGGGTTAGGATTATTATGTATTACAGATTAAAGAATAGTATGCAGCAGAGAGGGTTCGGGTGATCCTGGCATAGTCAGGCTGGTAAGGCTCATCACCAGGTCAGTGCCCTCGCCCCCTCTACACGCAACCAAGACTGCGAATGGGACTTCTCCCAGGAAACACCGCTTAGTCGAACCCACTAAGAACTTTCCGGAGAAAATGAAGGCTCCCCAACACTGCAGCCTTCTGCATTACCCAGAGTGTAAGAAGGGCTGTGCTCTCGGTGGAGAACCCGGACACTCTCCTGATCTGCGCCAAGAGATCAGGAGGTACCAAACCAAGGGCACCGAGAACAATGGGGAGCCTGTCGACAGTGTACTTGGGTTGCAAGCGAGGCATTTCAAAGGCAAGGTCCGCATATTTATCATGCTTTTCCTGAATCTTGCCAGTCACATTGCTGTCAAAAGGGACAGAAAATTATATTATTATGTTTTACAGATTAAAGATGAAAATGCAGCACAAAGGGTTCGGGTGATCATGGCATAGTCAGGCTGGTAAGGCTCATCATCAGCTCAGGGCCCTCAACCCCTCTACACGCAACCCAGACAGCGAATGGGACTTCTCCCAGGAAACACTGCCTAGTCGAACCCACCAAGAACTTTCTGGAGAATATGAAGGCTCCTCAACACTGCAGCCTTGTGCATTACCCAGAGGGTCAGAAGGGCTGTCCTCTCGGTGGAGAACCCGGACACTCTCCTGATCTGCGCCAAGAGATCAGGAGGTACCAAACCAAGGGCACCGAGATCAATGGGGAGCCTGACGACAGTATATTTGGGATGCAAGCGAGGCATTTCAAAGGCGAGGTCCGCATACTTATCATGCTTTTCCTGAATCTTGCCAATCACGTTGTTGTCAAAAGGGACAGAAAATTCAATGATATAAATCAATTCATTGGCTTTATCAAAAAGGACAAGATCAGGTTTGTTGGCTGGAATTTTTCTAAGGCTGTATATGGGCCTATTCCACGGAAGTTTGAAAGCATCATTTTCCATGACGCCCTGGACATGTTCAAGGTCGTACCATTGATGGACCTCGGAGTCAAATCCACAGGAATGGCGAAGACGGTAGTAAAATCAGCGAGCGATGCCATCATGTCGTTTCAGATATTGTGTTTGTGCCGAGGAAGGGCATCCACTGACAAGGTGTTGGACAGTCTCTGTAAATTCATTACACAGTCGGCATTTCATGTTAATATTATCTTTAAGAATCACATTTTGGCGATTACGAGTGGAAAGTGACTGGTCCTTGGCAGCAAAAAGAAAGCCCTCAGTTTCACATTTAAGACCAGCCGACTTCATGCAGGCAAAGTAGTCGGTGAGATTGCTATTCTGTTCCACGCACTGCATGTACACATGATGCAATGGCTTCTCAGAAAGCTTCTTCACAAACGACCGACACTGAGCAGACTTGGTGAATAACGTCACCTGGTTTACTCCCATCGCTGTACCCCCCAGCAGTACATGACCCATCAACAAAATCAGCCTCAAATTCATATTCTGTCCAACAACCTTGGCACGCTTAAAATAGCTTGCTTTCATTATGAGTCTTGACATGCATCACCAGAGGATCATCCGATAAAATAAATATGTGCAAAAGTACACAATAAAATTCTATCATGAAGAGCCTCCACACTAATCAGACCCCGACCTCCAGAATTGATTGGCATATATAAACGATTAAGAGAGGAACGAGGGTGGTGAGCTCTGTTATCGGACATGGTCCTTCTGGTCAGGCGGTCAAGACTCTGGCTGTCTTGTTTTGTCCAATCAACTACTCCAAAGGAATAGGACTGGCACAGCAAAAGTATTGGTGGCTTTGACCTTGTGTGGAGCATTTAGCTCTGAACTCCAGATTTTCTTTAAGCAAAATTTATACTCGGCCCGAAGTTTGTCTTGAATTTGGGCACTCTGGAGCTTGTCTCGAACTTGCATTCCTGCCTGATCTTCCACAAGATGCTCCTTCCCCCTGTAACTTTACCGATCCACCATTAACTACCTTGCCACGTTTGAAATGAAGAGTATTACATTTGTCGAGTCCAAATGTCATGCCAAAATCATAAGAAAAGGACTCGACAAGGGGAACCTGTGCTTTCAAATTGGTATCTCCTTTGGCAAGGAGCTCGATGTCGATGTAAAGGAGATGATTAAGCGGTGTTGGGGATATGTGCTGAGGAGGTCCGGGATGGTAACCCTTCTCTCTGTTGTGCAGAAAGCTCTAAGGATTTAGAGACAAACAAAACAGCAAAGGACTGAAGGAGTCCCCCTGGAAATTTCCCCTTTTGATTGGAATAGATCCCGAAGTCTGCACCTGCCCTTGCGAGTACATCTCAAGTTGAGTCGACCAGCAACTCATTTACGACTTGAGTAAATCAAGTAGTCGCTCCGGGAGGTCAATACAACAAAGAGACTTCAGAATCCATTCGTGAGGGACAGAGTCGTATGCTATTTTGCAGTCAATCCAGCACATGGAGAGGTTGTGGTGGTATGTTTTCGGCTCTTCCAAAATCATTTTCTGTACAAGAAGTTGATCCTTGCACCCCCAACATCCCTTTCTGGGTTCCATCTGCTCTCTGTAAATCATATCATTAGCAGAGCAGTATGATGACACGAGGTTTGTCAAACACCCTGTGAATAATTTGTATCGTGTATTCAAACATGTGATGTGTTTTGGGGATCAGTCAAGTCTCTTTTCTTAGGAAGGAGTATTGTGCGACTTTTGCAGAACCATGGAGGAACATCACCTGTGTCCACAAGAGAACTGAAACAGTGAAGTAATGGTGTTTGGAAATAGTTTCCAGTAACGGTTTCGAATGCCATCAGGCCCTGGAGCTGTATTAGATTTGTACTTTTTGATCAATCTTTTCAGGCAATCTGGTGAGATGTAGCAGACAAACGACCTAGTTACTTTCTCATGCATTGCATGGTCATAATCACGGACCCATGGTGCCTCGAGGTTAGAATCGCCGGGTAAAGACCATAACTGTTTCCAGAACCTCTCATTGGCATCCATAGGAGGACGCTTATCATGCTCACCATCACCGTTTGTTTTCCGTTGCCTGAAGAAGTGTTTCTCATTATTTCTAAAAAGTATATTTTGTTTGATGAATTTATTTTTCTTTTCCCATTTTTTCTTTCTTTCAGGCCAAACCTTATTTTTGACTTAAGGGAATCGACAATTTGGAGAGGTATATTTTCTTTTGTTGTCTTATACTGTAATTTTAGTTTTCTCCAAATTACCTTTTGTCGTTTAGACATGGGATTCCCTGATGATCTTATTTTAAGGCACAGCTCTATCCAGGAAATGTATTTTCCATCTGTACCGCCATCTTTAAAAATGGCCGCCAAAAACCTATTTAGCTGGGCATGGGAGGTGTCCATCACGTGATTTCATAAAGTACATACCTTAAGCTATATGAAATTCATAGCGACTGTTTGCCCCTCAATTTGGTAGTCAAATCAATATTTTCAAGGTCTGGCTCTAGGACTATAAATGACCTTTCTTTGGAAACCGTGTGAAGTTCCTCCAAGCTTCGAGCGGCAGCATAGACACAGCAATTAACTTCATGTAATGAAGAGTCCACAGAAAGTGTAAATAAATTAATTTCATTTTTGGGAAAAGAGCCACTTGTTTGTTTGATTGGCCTCTGTTTTTCTAAAGGAATGTCAGATATTTCATCATAAATAGAATGAAACAAAATATACACAGGATTTTCAGAAAGATCTGCAACTGAGGAAGAGGAAGATAATAATAATAATGATAATGATAATAATTGTCCACTTATACAGTGCTTAACTCCACGCGGCAGGGACAACATGATGGACATTATTACCCAGTGATGCCAGTGAGGCGTTATTGGGCTAATAGTCGTGTGATCTTTTCTACCGGGTACCCATTTTCTGCTGGGTGAAGAATGGAAGGAGCAGTGGAAGACGTCAAAACATTTCAGAACTATTTATTCTTTCATATATGTTGCAATGTGTTTATCGTATACAAAAACACCAGAAAAATCTATGGCGGCATCGGGGAAATAAATATTTGTCAACATATGTGTTTACTGAAGGATGTGGTCAGAAGGTAGGACACTTCATTGTGTAATACAGAAAGGTCGCTAAATAGTTTACACATCATTCTTAACGAACAAGTGATGGTCCCATATTGATCCGGTTGAAAATATAGGTCTCTAACAGCCTATGTTTATCGTTATAGTCGATCAAAGTGATTACCCTTGGTGTTTTGTGTGTTTGTTTGTTTAACGCCGCAATATTCCAGCTATATGGCTGCGGTATGTAAATATTCGTGTCTGGACCACACAATCCAGTGATCAACAACATGAGCATCGATCTACGCAACTGGGATACGATACATGTGTCAACCAAGTCAGCGAGCCTAATCACCCAATCCCGTTAGTCGCCTCTTACGACAAGCATTGGGTGCTGAATACCAATTCTAACCCGGACCTTCACGGGCATTATCTTCATATAGGAGTACCTTTTCGTCTCTCTGAGTGAATGAATGCTTCACTACCGGTTATACTGTGCTCCCAGTTTGTTAAGAATTATCCAACTATTAGAACCAAATATCTCATGCAATTTTGCAAATTTTAAGATGTTTCCTAGTGTCCCTTGAAGTGGATATTAGTTCTGGGCACAAACAAAGGACTAACGGAGGGCACCTGCTATTATCTAGACAAGCGCACGGCATTTCGGGGGAAAAAGCGAGAATAGGAAGTTGTATGCGATTATCCCCTACTTCTTGTGAAGAGTAGCTGTCAATACTGTAATGACACATTTTGTTTTCCATCAGTGAGGAGGTTATTCTACTTTAATCTTAAAAATATACAGGTTCATGAATACATAATACACACCTCAAAACGGCTCATATTGTTTGCATGTAGTTTTACATAATAAATATTTAGGAAGATATGTATCACTTTTAAGGTTAGGTTAATAAAAAATCACGATGAATACTGATAGAAAATACTGGAAAATCAGAAATTGTGTCCATTTTTTAAGAATATGGTAGAAGATGAGATGCATTTTACGCTAGAATATATAATATAATAGGTTTCGACTAAAATACATCATAAATATTCAATATGTTAATGACGATTGTCTAATAAATCTTCTTCAAAATGCCAACCCTAAATTTATAGCTCTTTATGCAAACTTTTCAAAGAAGCTTTCATGTTACGCTGCTCATTACTGTAAACATGGTGAGGTGAAATTGGGTTTAACATCGTTCTTGAGAATATTTCGCTCATATGACGACCTGTATGCGTGTGCATGTGTGGCTGCTTGTTCTAGCCCAGACTTAAGCTGGTTTTATATGAATACCCCACTCAGACACATTATACTGACTCCGAGCCGACCAGTCCTTGCTGTACCCATTAATACCGAGCGCCAGGCAGGGACCAACAAGTACTATATTTTAACGTCTTTTGGTATGACGCGGCCGGGGATCAAACACGCGATCTTCCGCCTCCGGTCAGACGCTCAAACCACTACACCACGGAGGCTGTCTACTGTAAATGTTTTCGTACATATTTTCAACGTATATGCTCTAAATATATAGTATACATATGTTGGTGTTGCGAACTTAAGCACCTTGTATGTGCATATCTTGCATTCATAGTGTAGCCTTTATACTGAATAAATATGTATTTCTATCTACATGCATGTAACTGCCTGTTAGGCCATCGAAGCAACAAAACCCTTTCCACATCCATAAGAAATCTCTGCCAAAAGCAGAGTCGATTGTACAGTTGTGGTTATATCATGAGCAGATATCTGTGTTACAGCTGTATGATGTTGTTTGTAAACAAATCGAGTCTGGACCAGACAATCCAGTGATTGCCACCATGCGATACGATGACAGGGCTTGTGTTTATGAATCACTATGAAATAGTGATGATACCAGGTGTTCGCGAAAAGGTGAGCGTATCCTGGCCCACCGGAGGCACCTGTAATGGACATATGCTAAATCTAATCATTTGTTCAACTGAAATAATTCGGGAACGTGGGAACGTATGGTATATGTCAAAATAGGAGTCCCAAAACATTCATAGTAAATTTCACATTTCCGTTTTTTAATCGTAGAATACCTGTTCTTTTAATGTATGGCTAGATTTGCTAAATTGTTAACGGCTGAAGGGATGGTGTAAATCCAGCTAGGGTCCATGCAGGAAGCAAATGTACTGTAAGTCCCCATGGTCCCTAGTATGGTGATCTACCTTCAGTTGTTGGCGATCATTAGCCTGTTTTTTATATTGTATCGTCTTGTATAGTTGAAATGATTTAGATTTTGTTACTAGTTTTATATCTATATCTGTGATGCTCTAGTTATTTTACTGTCCTTCGTTGGCAGAATTTTATAATTTCACTTCAATTGTTGATATATTTAGAACTTGCTTTAGTCACGATATGGCTGAAATATTGCCGATGTGACTTAAAATCTTAACTCATTCACTCACTCACTCAAAATAGGGAATTGCAGACATCATTTTTGCCACTGATGCATCAAATCTGGAAACTTCCTCCACATGTCGACCATAAAACTTCTTAAAAGATTTACTGCGGCCTTGAATGTTGTAACCTTGATCAAACAACTTCTGAGCCAGAGTGGCTGAAACTATTTTTTAATTCCCTGTTGTGTTGTTTTTTAATTGGTCAGCATTACACACAGCCAGTGGTGACCACACTGAAGATTTAAATCCTACTGGGAATCGATACGGATGGAGAAACACTGTGATTCACCAATAAGGTGATCTAGCTTTGGTTGCTAGCGGTTTATAGATTAGTTTCATTCATAATAAATAATCTGATAAAAAGGATTTGTTTTAATATTCATTTGGTTCGTTTTATACCTAAAGTGTGATACCTGCCTCACTGTTTTACTGTCCTTTAAAGACAGGTATTTAATACTAACTATGTCTACGCGTTACCGAACTTTTAACTGGAACCTTGTCACCATGTATCAATACTTTCCGTCCACGCAAGACGACACCCATTCTCTTCTTTAAGCGTCATTTTAGAATTTGCGAAATACAATAATGAAAATTATATGGCTGACAACTTCTTCTCTTTGTGATTGAGACGAAAGGTAAGAATTGAATCAAATTCCAGTGGACGTAATAGACAAAATGTAGGAAGACATATGAAATGAGAAAGCTGGGTGTTCGCGAACTAAGAGCAACAGTAATGAGTGAGTGAGTATGGCTTTACGACGAGTTTAGAAATATTCCAGTAATATCACAGCTGGGATCACCAGAAATGTTCTTCACCCATGTGGGGGAATCGAGCCCGGGTCTTCGGGGTGACGGGTGGAAGCTTTAACCATTAGGCTACCCCACCGCCGTAACACTGAACAGAAGGATGTTACCGACAACAGTAATGTATACATACACTATCTTCGACCTGTTGCTGATGTCACTGTGCAGAAATCTAGATGAGACACCGGGTGTTTGCGAACTAACCGCAACACTGAACAGAGGGGTTACCGAAAACAATAACTTATGGATACACTACCTTCGACCAGTTGCTGGTGTCACTGTGCAGAAATCCAGATTAGGACACCGGGTGTTTGCGAACTAACAGCAACATTGAACAGAAGGATGTTACCGAAAACAATAATGTATGGATACACTACCTTCGACCAGTTGCTGATGTCACTGTGCAGAAATTCAGATTAGGACACCGGGTGTTTGCGAACTAACAGCAACAGTGAACAGAAGGATGTTACCGAAAACAATAATGTATGCATACACTACCTTCGACCAGTTGCTGATGTCACTGTGTAGAAACCCAGGTTCTGGCTTGTGGGCAGCATTTGACGAATCTTTAAAATTAAGGAAACACATTTTTCTTCTTTGATCGAAATCAAATGAAGTACAAATGGGTGTCATGACGCAGGTGGCAGCACAACTGAAAACACTGGATTTAACTTCAAAGTTGTAACTGACGTTCTTCAGTCTGTAGCCTGTCTCCATCAAACTGCTCACATAGCAACTGTCAGGATTTCCGGACACAATTACGAATCCCGACACCGTTAGACAGGCAACGAGGGTGTACATGGCCAATTTCATAATAGACATTTTCTGCTTTTCTGCAACAGATGTATTTCAGAAACACGCTTTCAGATTGAAGGTAACCTCAGATCTCGGAGGCCAAATGTAACAATATGAATCGTACTTGCTAACATCCGTGTATTTTGATACGTCCTGATCAATATCTCATGTGAATTTGTACACGCAACTGTCAATGTGTGTCCATATTGATTTCCATGCTGAATGTTAAACAGCCATAAAAACTCCTGCAACATAATAGGGCATTATGACGAAATAAAATATCAGAAACAAACACAGCCCTGTATCCAATAAGGATATGCACCAGGATATCTTTTTGGTCGCTTTTAAGTTTCATAGACTGAGATTGTTGTCGTTGGGGGTTCAGAGCAAATGTGTTTGTTGTTTTGGGCCCATAATCTGCTAATGAGAGACTGAGAACTTGGCATCAAATATTTGAACGTGTTCCCATCTTAACCTGTCTTTGCAACATAAATATTCTTCGTGTTGTATTTGCATGATCAATAATGTTCCTTCCTTAATGACTAAATCGTCTTTTTCATCTAATATTTTTGAGCGATTGGTTATAAGAATACAATGTGCGTCATTCACAATCGAATCTGACTGGCAATGGTGAATCTGGAATGACAGGCCTTGCACGGGCTTCATGGCTGTCACAATGTGTTTTGAGCATGATTTCTTTGGAAATGATCTCATCACATAAACAACTTTGTTTCGTTGCCAGACAACGTGTATGTTCCCGTAGTTTCGCATGCAAACAACATATCCCCTATTTCCCAATGTGCTGTTATTGTAGATTTCTTACTAATATGGTAATAGTGTTTGTGATGTCATATTACGTCAGCTGACCAATTTGCTTTGAGAATCGCGGAAAATGCACATGTAAAATTTATGTATTGGTAATAAGCAGACAAAGTCATCAATATCCCCCGCAATGGCAAAATACTCTTCATGAATATGTCGACCCGTGAAGGTCCGGTTTAGAATGAACCTTCAGTAACCCATGCTTGACGTGAGAGGCGACTAACGGGTGGTCAGGCTCGCAGGTTCCCAATTGCGTAGATCGATGTTCATGCTGTTGATCCCTGGATTGTCTGGTCCAGACTCGATTATTTACAGACCGCCACCATATAGCTGGAATATTGCTGAGTGCGGCGTAAAACACAACTCACTCACTCACTCATGAATATGTCTACGAGTAACAATATATGTCAAATGTTTTGGCGTGTATATAGCTAAGTGGGAGGGGAGTCGGTCGGTCGAAGACAAAAAAACTTTAAAAAAAAAAATTATCTTAAAAATGTTCTTAATACTCATTTATGTAATTCTTTTTACAATATCTCCTGTATTTTAGAGTTGTGTCAGCGACTGATTAGAAGATAAACATTGTATATGACACGACCGTTCGAGTCTGCGGCGTTGGAATGTAAAAAAGAAGTTGTTTTTCTCCTTTTTGGGGGAGGAGGGGGCAATAAAATTAGAAGGGTCGGTCGAGCGATGAGAAACACAGACAATACAAATGCGGCCCTTGCTCATGTCTAGTGTGAATGTGTAATTGTTGATATACAGACATACGCTTGATTAGCCTAATTGTTGATGCGTTCACTCGTCACGCCTGGCGTCCGTGTTTGCTTCTTCACATGGGAACACATTGTGTCACTGGTCGTGATATTGTAAAGGATGTACCTCAACGCCTCATTTTAACCATACCCATGGACTCACAGCAATACAGGTTATGGCTAATTTATGACAAAGTATTCCAAAGTACTCATAACACTTTATTACCCTTAGATAAATTGGCCGAATTCTGATTGGTCAATAGCCAAAGCATACCAAACCATGTAGGCGGATTTGCCAGGATGCACGTGACACAATACACTGGTTATACAGATGACCTTGACCTTACATGGAATGTGGCTGCCAAACGGTTGATGGCTTCGAAGTTTTAGACTAGGTGTATACAATTGTGTGTATAAACAGACTATTAAAATTGTTGTCATATTTTCTTATTAAATTTTTTGTCTGTGTCAATGAAAATATAAAATAAAATAAAAAAATTCTGTATTTCACTTGTTTAACAAAAACCTCAAATTCGATCATTTTAATCACAAACTAAGCCATCCCTTTATGACCGTTCCGAATAAATCATGGCGTTGAACTTTTGGCGTCTTATTCTGCCGAAGATTGAATGTTGTTTTTAAAAGATAATCTGAAAAAATGAGATCGTAAGGGTAATAAATTCGTCACACGGCGTCTTTTTAAAAGGATGTACGGGACTGTAAGACCCTTGTAAATGCGGTATTTCCATTGGGCGCGCCTCAGGGAATACGGAATTTCCATTTGTTACACACCCGTATAAAAACAACTTTACACATGATTGCACATCTAATCTCCTTCTTATTACCTTGAGCGTTTAGAATGGAATGACCCACACTTGTGTATGACAAATAAGATGTGAGGTGAGGTGAAATTGGGTTTAACGTCATGGCTGTGTGTATGTGCGGCTGCTTGTACTAGCCCAGACTTAAGCTGGTTTTATAGTGCTAGCCCACTGAGATACCATGCCGCAGTGAAGCATGAATACCCCACTCAGACACATTATACTGACTCCGAGCCGACCAGTCCTTGTTGTACCCATTAATGCCGAGCGACCAACAAGTACCATATTTTAACGTCTTTTGGTATGACGCGGTCGGGGATCGAACCCGCGTACTTCCGCTCTCCGGGCGGACGCTCCAACCACTACACCACGGAGGCGGTCTGACAAATATGACAAAGCACTATAAGAATAATATTTACAACAATATGGACAAATCTAGAAATTCTAGCGGCGACTTAGCTCTCTGCTGGAGTTGGTCTTTCAATCTCTGGATCCTGTTCTCTAGCTCCTTGTGGACCCGTTTCTGTGTAGGTGGAATACTACTGAGCGCCGCGAACAACAACAACAACAACAACAACCAACAACAACCTCAACACTGTGCCGTCTAGAGTAGTGCCCCTGGGCGTTCCTGGAACCTGTGTTGGTGTGATCGAATCCCGCATTCGATTTCCTTTTGTAAGTTTATGGGCGCACTGTATCCAATCAGCGCTTCCAATAGATGCAGAGAAACACGTGAAGAACCGCATTAGGATTGGTCTTCAGCAACCCATGCTTGTAAGAGGCAACTAACGGGATCGGGTGGTCAGGCTCTCTGACTTAGTTGATACACGTCATCGTACCCCAAATGCGTGGATCGATGTTCATCACTGGATTGTCTGGTCCAGACTCGATTATTTACAGGCCACCGTCATATAGCTGGAATATTGCTGAGTGCGGCGTAAAACAACCAACCAACCAACCAACCAGATGAAGAGAAAGTGGATATAGAGTGAAACACGTTTGACACAAAATTACGATACAAGGTGAGATTCTACCGATCACTTCAAATTAGTCCCCAGACAGTTATAGATTGTCAACACAAATAGATAAACCGCTCAGTAGCACGTTTAATGTCACCGTGACTGTGATAGCATGGTCACGATGACGATTTGAAAAAACCCCACTGCGATTCATGTTGATAACCATACCCAAGCCAATTTCGGATGATTGAAATACACAAATACTTACCAAACCTTGATAATCAGGACTATTTGTTAATCTGGGCATTCTCCATGCGGGCTGACAAGGGTTCGCTGAACACGAAATAAGGATAGCGTAGTGTAAGACTTACCTTAAACTGTTGGCAGACCGTGTTCGCCTGAGCTGTTTGTCACAGAAAGAACATACGGTTATATACACACCTATTGACCCACTACCAACCTGTCTCGCCCGCTCATACATCAGTTGGTACGTGAACGCCAAACCATGACACATAAAGAAACGTTCGCGTATATATAGAGACCCGTGAAGATGCGGGTTAGAATATTGATCTTCAGTAACCCATGCTTGTTGTAAGAGGCGACTAACGGGATCGGGTGGTCAGGCTAGCTGGCTTGGTTGACACATGTCATCGATGCTCATGCTGTTGATCACTGGATTGTCTTGTCCAGACTCGATTATTTACAGACCGCCGCCATGTAAACTAAACTCACTCACTCACGTATATTCAGATTGAGTGAGTTAGGTTTTAGCAATATTCCAGCAATAACACGGCGGGGGACACAGAAATAGGCACATGATTGTACCAATGCATCACATGGGTCTTCGGCGTGACGAGCGAATCACCGGGCTCCGGCTCCTATATCTCTCTCTCTCTCTCTCTCTCTCTCTCTCTCTCTCTCTCTCTCTCTCTCTCTCTCTCTCTCTCTCTCTCTCTCTCTCTCTCTCTCTCTCTCTCTCTCTCTCTCTCTCTCTCTCTCTCTCTGTGAAAGAGAGAGAGAGAGGGTGGGTGGAGAATTGTCACTTAACATAAAGTTACAACAACAGTGAGTGAGTTTAGGTTAATGCCGCAATATTCCAGCTATATGGTGGCGGGCTGTTAATAATCGAGTCTGGACCAGACAATCCAGTGATCAACATCATGAGCATCAGCCTACCCAGCTGGGATACGATGGCACGTGTCAACCATGTCAGCGAGCCTGGGTCCGTCAACACAATAACAGCTGGAGAGTTTGTTTGTTTTCTAACGCCACACTCAAATATTCCAGCTATATGGCGGCGGTCTGTAAATTATCGAGTCTGGACCAGACTATCCAGTGATCAATAGCATGAGCATCGATCTACGCAGTTGGGATGCGATGGCATGTGTCAACCAATGAGGCCACCCGATGAGGTTAGTCGCCTCTTACAAGAATGGGATGGGTTACTGAAGATCAATTCTAACCCGGATCTTCACGGGTTTACAACAACACAGTCGCTTAATGAGTTTATATAAGGTTTACAGTATTTACCTACCATGTTAACAATGTTAACAAAATGTGTTGCTTGACACAGAATGTTAACATTACAATTACGTAATAGACAAATAAGAACAACTTCACCTAATATGAATTCCGCGCTTCAATACAAAGCATTTATTCCTCTGATAGAAAGATCCAAATACAGCTCATTATTCAGCTCATATGCGTTCAGACATACGTCGCTCCTATAGTACAGCGTTAAACATATACATTTTTTACGCCAGTACGTGACCACAATACGTTTGTGACTTCACCACGTGGCATCGTGCGTGACTTCGTGCCCATAGTTATTCAGAAACTAAGACAGTAATGTTTGTCAATTACCATGTAAACTATGTTATTACTCTCAGTCAATCACTGACCGATTTGGATAAATCCGACAATACAACTCGTCAATACTTGAAAATATATCTATTATCTCATGACTAAAAGCGGCGTAAAAAACATACTCATTCATAGGTCTGGGACGGGTACAGCTGGAATCGAGTCCTATTTCTTGGAATCGAGTACCCGGAAAGGGAGGGAACTCTGTAATGACTCTCATTTACATCATTGGTGTTGTCCGATTAATGATATGAAGGTTATTATTAACGACTGTAAGTTATCTGCGCATTAGCAGTGAGTAGTGAAAGTTACAGTAACAGCGGGAACGAAAAGTTCTGTGTTTTAACGAGCAATGTAAGTAATGGTGTTGCTCTTTATATTGGTTTAACATACGTAAATTAAATAGCCTAAGATATGTCTTATTGCCATCCTTTCGAGTTTTCTACAATAATATATGTCAACTCGTGATTGAATATTCAGAAAGTTGACAGAAGCGTTGTGTTCCTTGCATTTCCGGGTACTCGATTCCGATTCGGGTAAGTACATGCGGGTACTCGATTCCACTTTTCCTACCCGTCCCAGCCCTACTCACTCACTCACTCACTCTCTCGCCGTCATGTGCCAGCGGAGTCGAGCCTGCTGCGCGTATCCAGCTAAAAGTGACTTCAACTTAGAGATGACTGACTGACTGAGTTTGGTTTTACGCCGCTTTTAGCAATATTCCAGCAACATCACGGCGGGGGACACCAGAAATGGGCTTCACACATTGTACCCATGTGGGGATTCGAACCCGGGTCTTCGGCGTGACGAGCCAACGCTTTAACCACTAGGCTACCCCACCGCCCCACTTAGAGATGAGAAGTATACACTGTATGTTATGACAAACAGCAGAATAACAATAACAACAGAATGTACTCGAATAACAAATCTATCATATGTTATATTTGGCATAACATATTCTAAGCACAGATTCTAGCACTTTTTGGAGGATTTAGCACAAAGTCACCCGCCTATCCCACTCAGACATCGCGGCTTAAAATTTAGGTGCCTGACTCTGAGGGTATGGGCTCGAATTTGACTCAAAACACACACACACACACACACACACACACACACACACACACACACACACACACACACACACACACACAGACACAGACAGACACACACACACACCCCAAGTACTAGTAAAATATACTTCTTATCACTTGGTTGTAATCACTTTTAGCTTGATATTAGTGCAAGAATCGTCGCCAAGAGCAATAAGCAAGAATAATACCGACCTACCAACTTCTAGAATGCCGATCTAACAATAACTCTTGGTGTTCGCGCAAAGATAAGATCTTGTGGGTTTGTCGGCACCATTCCTGTATTTGTGGGTTTTACCAAAGTGATATATGTCTAGGGCTTGCATCATCTCGTTCTGTTCCCTCTAACTGAAGGAGGTGCGGTGTGGTAGCCTAGTGGTTAAAGCGTCCGCTCGCCACGCCGAAGACCCGGGTTCGATTCCCCATGTGGATACAGTGTGTGAAGCCCATTTCTGGTGTCCACCGCCGTGATATTGCTGGAATATTTCTAAAACGGCGTAAAACTAAACTCACTCACTCACTCACTCTAACTGAAGGGATAGGAAGCTCTGGAGAGCTGTGAGTACCGTCGAGTTGATTCACCACCATCATCACATTACATTGCGTGGTGACTTAAAAGTTCAGCCAGTGAGTATGGTTTAGCAATAGTCCAGTAATATCACGGCGGGGGACACCAGAAATGGGTTTCACACATTGTACCCATGGGTTGAATCGAACCCGGGTTTTCAGCGTAACGAGCGGATGCTTTAACCATAAGGCTCCCTCACTGCCCCGACTTCAAAGTTCAAGATCAAACAAGCACCGTGTCTTTACGAAATGATCTGATACAAAAATATCTTTTTCCACAGAAATAATATTCAATACGTTTCATGCCGACATTAAACCCGTTCTTGTTGAAACACTGGTCTTGTGGGACAATCGCTAGCAATGTACTATTGTTAACATTCTAAATCACGTTTCAGATCACGTCTCTCTGCGACATCTGTACGAGATCAGCATACTACTTAGCTTCCCCGTCTGGAATCCAGGAGAAAGTAGGCCAACATGACCCAAATACCCAGTTGCGTCTGTCGCCCTACAGGGTGAGGTGAGGTGAAACTGGGTTTAACGTCGTGCTTGAGAATATTTCGCTCATATGACGACGTGCATGCGTGTGTTGTGTATGTGCGGCTGCTTGTACTAGCCCAGACGTAAGCTGGTTTTATAGTGCTAGCCCACTGAGATACCATGCCGCAGTGAAGCATGAATACCCCACTCAGACACATTATACTGACTCCGAGCCGACCAGTCCTTGTTGTACCCATTAATGCCGAGCGCCAGGCAGGGACCAACAAGTACCATATTTTAACGTCTTTTGGTATGACGCGGTCGGGGATCGAACCCGCGACCTTCCGCTCTAACCACTACACCACGGAGGCGGTCTTCGCCCTCCAGGGGTTCATTGCTCGTGTCACTGTTTTGCTTTGTCCATTTAATTAACTACAGGCTTGGGTTTTGCTGGCTGAAGTCCATAACACAATCTAGACTCACGCCTCACCATTTTGTAACGTGTCCTCTTTGTTCGTGGTTAGTGCACAATGGCCATTTAACAGTTTTAGACAGTTTCACTCATGTAGATGTAATTGTGGAAGTGTTCAAGGCACGCCTGGAAGGACACCTATGTTTTATTGACATTGTTAAAAAAATAGGAGAAATCCCAGACATTGTGATGGTAGAAAATGAGATTATTTAGTCTGGTAAATATCCTTGACAGCGAATGGTTGAAGAGCTCGTAAAATGTCCAGACGAGCGAATAGATTAGACTTATGAAACCTGGTTGTTTTTGACAAATATGGAAGCCTTGATCGTTCGAGAAGTTTCTGCAATATCGGCTGTTCGTATATAAGGTCGAGCTCTTCTTCGACCAGACGTGCAAACGATGGATTGGGATATCTGTATAATAACACGAAATTCTTGAATATTCTTGTCAGTTTCCAACACTATTCCGTGTTACAGTGACAAACCCGTTTCAAGGCACACAACAGAAAAGTATGGGCATATACTGTTGAGTCTGTCACTTATTACTACTTCCGCTTACTTGGCTATTGTGATTGTACCCAACAATCGCAGGTGATGCTGTACTGAGGGCGTATTCCTGCCATAAGAAATGATCGCAGAGCTGGTGAAATGTCGAGAGCTGTCGAGGGCAGATTTTAGCGGCCGTTTTCGGCAAGGAGTAAATCAGAGTTACCGACCCTGGTTGTTTTTCACACATAAGGCAGCTTTGAATTAATTCATTCTTTGAGTGTGTTTAGTGAGTTTTACGTCGCATTTAGCAATATTCCAGCAATATCACGACGGGGGACACCAGAAATGGCATTCTATGAAATGTTAATTCTTTTGAAACGTCCATGACTATATAACCGGTCATTCAAGTAAATGTAAATGTTTGCGTACATGATATGCAATTTAATTCTCTCCTTCCTAGTAATATCCCTAACATATGCTTTTGAGATCTGGTCTGGATCTGGTGGAGTCTGGACCAGACAATCCAGTGATCAACATAATGAGCATCGATCCTAGCAATTATGATTCGATGACAACCAAGTCAGCGAGCCTGACCACCTGATCCCGTTAGTCGCCTTTTACGACAAGCATGGGTTACTGAATCTAGAATATGATTGGTCGTCGTGTGTAACAAAGGGATCCTCCTGTACAGAACCTTTTGGAAGCTGCTTTACACGGGGGATGGCGTAGACTGATCCTTCAGAGGATCAGGAGGCTGACAGGGGGTATGAGGAGCAGAATGCTGGCTGTCATGCTATCACATGGAGGTTGCACTCTGTATTGACCTTGAATCGTGTAAGACAAGCAAACTGACATTTTGAATGTTCACATTCACCATTAAATTCAACATTAAAAATTCCAGGGTCATACTTGTACAGACATGGTTTTGTCTGAAAATCGGTGCTTTCTTAAAATGAGCAATTATCATCATACAATCAAACATGGATTCCAATCCTTTTCTCGTTTTCTATGAGTCAAAGGATCATACGGGTCATCGTGGTCACGACGTTTTGAATACCCTTCATTGCAAAAATACAGGGGTGCTTAATTACGCTCGTTTAGCCAGGAACTCAAACACGACAAAACACCATGCACCGAGGCTGCTTCAAGGGAGTCAACTCCTTCATAACTCATTGTAGCACACCGGATGGGCAAGTGACAGCCAGCACGTAGTCCAAATATAAATCATAAACTTAAATCCACTCGCTTCCTGACATATTCTTTTAACTGACTGACTGACTGAGTTTGGTTTTACGCCGCTTTTAGCAATAATTCATTTAAGGATCTAAACAAGTTATATCAGCCCAGTGAGCAAAATGTTCATTAACAGATTCATTTTGTTGACTGGACTCCCAGACAATTCTCCCAGATCTGTCTCGGTAGTTTTCAGATTGAACTGGCGTGAGAGAGTTGTTGTAATTGTTCTTGGTGTGATTTTCAGGAGTCACACTTGGCTTTACAGGAGAGTTGTTTCTTATTGGAGACTTGCACGGTCTGATCTGTTGTGTGTTTCACTGATATTGAGTACCATCTTCACTTTGAACTTGATCAGTTCGACTTCCAAGTTGTTTTTGAACTGTTGCCGATTTCCACTCCTTTTCACCCAGTTTTAATGGTATCAGATTGGCGTTTGTCTATCAGTGACGTTTGGTTGTTATGAACACTCAATCTGGATTTCACTGTTGGTAGTAGTGTTCTTGTCCTTCTTCCAAACAATCTCTCACTTGGGCCTGTGTCCCTTCTGTCGGGGTAGTTTTCAGGCTGAGAAATCCTATATATGTGTCTGCATTACTTGCTTTACATTTCCACATGAGATTTGTGGCGGTTTTTACAGCTGCTTCAGCTGCTCCATAAGACTGACTGTTTCCAGAACTTGACATGTCATGTATAAATCCATAGTTATCTGAAAATTACTTGAATTTTCCTGATGAGAACTGAGGACCTCCACCCGAAATGACTTTATCTGAGATTCCGTGTCTTGAAAGGTGATGCTTCAGTTTGGTGATGACTGACTGAGATGATGTATTAGTCAACTGTAACAGTAAATTTTCACCATATAGTTGCCACCTTGTAGAGAGAATAGATCACAGCCCACAGTATCCAAGGGTCTTTCAGGTGTTTTTCTATGGTGCAGAGATTCTTGCGGTTGTCGTGTTCTGTACGCTGCACAAACACCACATGATTCTATTGTATAATGTCTTGTGACATTTTGGGCAAGAATAGTGACCTGGCCCTCAGTAGTCAACAGCTGATTCCAAGATGACAAGCGTGTACGTTTTCCTTCATTTCTTTCCGCAGTGAACCAGGAATTATAAACCGACAGTGACGTCACTCTATTGTTCTTACTATTGTTCACTCTATTACACTTTTTCTCGTAATATCCCTCAAATCAATACAATCTCGCTTATCGGGCAATTATCTAAATAATGTCCCTCTGTCCCGGGCAATTATCTTAATAACGTCCCTGTGCCCCGGGCATTATCTTAATAACGTCCCTCTGCCCCTGGATTTTCTGAGGAATAGCCCTTGACTTTGAATTATTACTTGTTTTGAAGATTGATACAACTTTGTCTTGCCATCACTGAATGCGATCTTAAAATATGGCATTATTGACAATTTCCAACATGTAGTGCCGACACCCGGTTTCGAATCCGTAACCCTTCGCTTACTAGCTCGGCGGTTTTATCCATTAGGCTCGCTGTGAAGAATGAGATTGTTTGTGGGTATGAACCGTGTGTTCCTCCCAAGACGGGTAGTGCGGGCAGCGCACGTGCAGGGCACGGGTAGCGCGTGCGGAGCACGTGCATTGCGAGGCGTCGGTTGCCAGTCTCATCCCAGTTGATTTCAACAGTAAATACCAAATATTGAAATTATATCTAAAGTATTATTATCTTCGGTCGCTTACTTTTCAATAATGCCCCTGGGTCATGTTATATCCTACACTTACTACCCTTTCACCTAAGAGTATAACACTGTCCTGCGCCGTCAGTTCATCACGGTATGGAAAGAAGGGCATTACTGCGGGATGTACTTCACATATGTTGTTCGGCCAACCTTTCATGATCGTATCCATCAGCTTCCAGAGTGTTTGATCCTTTTGTGTTGAAAATTGGATGTGGTCCAGTTGATCAGATGTGATAGGACAGTAGGCTACATGTACATTGTTCATACTATCACACTGTTGTAGGTGGTTCTTTCAGCGGTGCACGTGACAAAGCATCAGCCATGGCAATGCTTTTTCCAGGTTTGTACACTAGTTTATAGTCATACTTCCGCACTCTCAACAGAAGTGATTGTAATCGGGTTGGAGCTTTTGACAAAGGTTACTTGCAACTGGCTACAAGAGGTTTGTGGTCAGTCACTACAGTCACGGGACGTCCATATGTATAACAATGGAACTTTTCAAGGCCATACACTGTCGCCAGGAGTTCTTTCTCGATCGTGACGGTGGGGTAGCCCGGTGGTTAAAGTGTTGGCTCGTCGCGCCGAAGACCCGGGTTCGAATCCCCACATTGGTACAATGTGTGAAGCCCATATCTGGTGTCCCCCCGCTGTGATGTTGCTGGAATATTGCTAAAAGCGGCGTAAAAGCAAAGTCAGTCAGTCAGTCAGTCTTTCTCGATTTGTGCGTACCCAGTTTCAGATTCAGATACCGATCGGCTAGCATAAGCTATTGGTTTGCCATTTTGGATCATGACAGAACCAAATCCATTTTCACTTGCATCATTTTCCAACCACAGTTCTTCTTTCTGGTCATAATAAGCAGGGATTGGTGCATTGGTGATCATGGGCTTCACTTTTGAGAAAGCATTCTGTTGCGCTTCACTCCAGATCCAGGTACATATTTCTTCGTCAGGTTATGAAGCTTTCTCTGTCAGATTTTCCATGAAATTTACCAAATGAGCAACGTAGTTGCACATTCCATGAAAGCGTCGCAGTTCATGGACATTTTGTGGTTCTGGAAATTCTGCGATCGCTCTGACATTTTCAGGGTCAGTGATTTGATGTCCAAGGAAAGTAATTTTGTTGAGGCAAATCTGCATTTTGTCTCAGTTGAGACATATTCTATGTTTCTGACATCGCTTCAACAATGCATAAAGGCAGTTATGATGGCAGCTTTCATACATACATACTAACATTTGTAAAGCGCCGATGTCCAGCTCAGCTGCTCAAAGCAGCTTTGTTTTTCCCTCGATCACTGGATGTCAATATCAACGGCTTGTCGTATTATCAATCTCAACTCCCTGGGGATCATACAGCTCTTGCAGCCACTAGGCGCACCGAGTTCCCATCCTTACGAGGTACCCATTCACAGCTGGGTGGACTGGGACACATAGTCACAAACCTTGTAGGTTTTCCAGTCATTTCTTCTGGAAAATTTCAGAGGAGACAGAAAGTCCAAATGATAATCTCATCCATCAGAATCATCCAAAACATGTTTGGGATGTTGTCAACAGGCTAGATTCATGATCTAATTTCACATGCCAATATCCAGAAGCAAGATCAATTTTAGAGAACACTCGAGATGTGATAAGCTCATGCAGATTATCTTTTAGCACAGGTAACTGAAAGTGTTTATGCTGAGGAGCTCTGTTGAGCTGTTAAGGATCCAAGCATATGCGAATGTCACCTGATTGCTTCCGTGTGATTGCGATTTGGTTAACCAATAGTGCTGGCTCATCCACAGGTGCTATGACTCCAAGTTTTTGCATACGTTTCAGTTCCATGTTCAGTTCCCTTCATGCTAAAGGGAATACGTTTCGCTGGCATTATAACGGGCTTGCCATTGGGATCAGTCTTCAACGTCAACTCGCCATCAAATGTTCTAATATTTCCATCCCAGAGTGATCCATCTGAAAGTACTTGAGGTGATACTGCTGACACAATATCCATATTGTGTTCCTTAATATCAATTAAGTCCATCTCCATGGCAGTGTCTATACCCAGCATTGGCATCAGGTTTTCCTGCTCAACAACAAAGTTGACAGAGTAGAGATTTCCGTTCTTCAGATTCAGTACAACAGCTTGGTGAGAACCTACAGGAGTCAGAGGTGTCTTGTTCCACATCACCAGTTGATGGTCAGTGGTAGTAATACTAGAAAGGTCAGACACGTCCTTCTTAGGAATAATATTTGGAGAAGCTCCAGAGTCACAGATGCATTGTCTAAATCATCCTACACTTGATAGGTTTCATTCTTGACCACCTCGTGTTATTCCGGGACAAGCCGAATAGCGAAGGTTACGGAAAGGGGCGAGTGGTGACGAATGCGGGAGACAATTCGTGACCAACTCGTGTTATTCGGGACAAGCCGAATAGCGACTCGTGCCCCTCTGAAAGGATTTCATATTGGCGTAGGATCATCAGAACTACTTCAAACAGGAACGATAGCTCTATTCCTGTTTGATTCCAATGGTACTTAATATCACCGAAGTACTCATACATTGTATTGCTGTTGTTGTTTTTGCTTTTTATTCTCAAGAATTAAACCTCCTTGGTACAACTAAAAGAAAGAAAAAAACATATTTGTTCAAGACATATTCTGACGTAATTATTACCAGATATTCACCTTATATTTCCAATTATATTTCTGAAAAGGGTTTAATAATAACAAATGGGATTTGTTTTCTTGAATAAGCAAATAAAATTTGTAAAAAAACCCGCTACATTAAATCCCAAAGCAGAAACTCAAAAAATGACTTTTATAAAATTTCTCAAACTGAACATACGTGTAACCTTGGTGTCATACCACAAGTGGACTTTTAACTGAATTTGCTGAAAAATATATGAATGACCACAGGAAGGTCAGACTAAAATATTCCCAGACAATGTAAATATATGCCAAATGTTAAAGATTAAAGTTGATTAGTTACATACAGATATAATATTATTGTTTTGAAAGTCGTAGCGATTTATAATTACATTTCCTAAAATTGTTGGAAGCGCACGTACAATCTCGTGTGCCAGCCCGTGTTTGTTTAAAAAATCATGAAAATGTATATCGGCATATTGAAAATACTAAGAACGTAGCTAACAGAATTGTTCTGTCCAATGTGAAGTTTTTGATAAGAATCATGCGATTGACGGTGAGAGATTCAAATACACGAACGTGCGTTTGTTGACATAACGGCTCTCACTGGTCCAGCTGAGCGTATTTCTGACGATCTTGTGGGCTTGTTGTGGTGATTGTACGTGCGCTTCCAACAGTTTGAGGAACTGTAATTATAAATCACTACGAGTTTCGAAACAATAATATTATATTTGTATGTAATTAATCAACTTCAATCTTTAACATTGGGCATATATTTCACATCTTCTGATGCATTGTCTTGTCACTTCCAAACTCGACTACTGTAATTCACTATATGCCAACCTCTCAAATAAATCACTCCAGAAACTTCAAAGAATCCAAAATTCTGCAAGATTCACCCACACTCATCGTCATGACCATATCACCCCAGTACTACAGTCTCTACACTGGCTCCCCATCCCTGCAAGAATTACCTTCAAAATCCTCATTCTGACTCATGACTGCCTCTACAATGATAACTTTCCTGACTATCTCAAACATCTCATCTCTCTGTATGTACCTCAGTCTCCGATCCTCCACTGGCTCTCTTCTAACCCAACACAGATCTCCAAACCAACTGTCTGACCGAGCCTTCTCCTGTGCCAGCCCTAAACTGTGGAACTGTCTTCCTAAGGAAATCAGGAACATTTCATCGAAAGAAGGGGCGGCGGGGTAGCTTAATGGTTAAAGCGTTGGCTCGTCACGCCAAAGACCCAGGTTCAATTCCCCACATGGGCAAAATGTGTGAAGCCCATTTCTGGTGTCCCCCGCCGTGATATTGCTGGAATAATGCTAAAACCGGCGTAAAACTAAACTCAGTCAGTCAGTGATCGAAAGAAACTTTTAAATCTCTGCTAAAGACCGATCTATTCACTGCTGCCTTTCTGTAAATATATATGAACTATTTCCTTCACCAATATTGTCACAGCGCCACTGAGCATCTCTATGGTGGATATTAGGCGCTTTATAAATACATTATTATTAATATTATTATTATTTATCTCTGGGAATATTTTAGTCTGACCTTTTTGGTCATTCATATAGTTTTCATCGAATTCATTTAAAATTCCACATGGGGTATGACAGCAAGATTACACGTATGTTCAGTTTGAGAAAAAAATTAAAGTCATTTTTGAGTTTGAAAGCGCACCATGTTTGTTTTCGTACATGTAACACGGCTCAACACTGGTTTTCTGTGGGTTTGTGTCGACAATAATGAACCATAACACTTGAAATTACAACTCGTGAATATTCATAAATCATGTATTTTATTCGGCAATTTTCATGACATGACACGTTGGAATAAACGTAATAGTGTCATTTAAATAAGATATGTGATGAAATAGAAATTAGACGGTTTGTTTACGACGAACGTTTTCGATTATTTGTTTTCAGAAATGTGTTTTAATTTGTCGTTGCGCTGATATTTGCCAATACAAATATACGAATTTAAAGTAAGATAATTATGAGATATCGGAAATAAGAATATTGAAACAGGTTTTCGCTATTTTAACGATTTATTCAGGTTCCTTATATGAAACGCATTCTTCTGTCAATCAAGGAACTCAGGTAAATTCAGGACAATTAACATTACTTATGTTTGCCTTGTCATTAACCTCTGTATGTTTGAAATTATCAGGAAATTTTTGGATAATAATGTTAATACTATCCAGTATTAATGTGCCAGATCTTTTTTCAGTTGTCCCTTATTTAATGGCACACCGACTGTTTGAAATCACCCACCCTCTTAACAACGCCTTATGCTGAAATTAATTCAGCAGGATAAAGGCTAAAGGAGCGGGTCCATATAAATCCTTGTAAACCAAACATGTGAGGGAAGCTGACAGTATTCACCTGCAGGTTAATAGGCTCCCTGTAGCTCTCGTCTGAGGCAGTCTGCAGCTTCTCGTGGATCCAACTCTCGAGTTCGTCAGCATCTCTCTTGAAGTACTGGTAGCGGCGGGAGTCCTCAAGACGTTCCCGGCGGTCCCTGCAGCTGAACTTGAAGTTGCCGTAGCGGGACAGAACTTCATCTCTCCGGTTCTGAATGTCCTCTGCTGTCTCGAGGATTTTGATCTCGCGAGGCTGGACCTCTGTTGTCGACATCTCGTGGATCCAACTCTCAAGGTTAACGACTGTAAAGTTAGTTTTCAGGTTTCATGACAAATGTCCTTGAGCCCAATCAAATTCGAGTATTTCAGGTAGAATTTATAGATTTTGTGATGGAAAATGTTGAAACACATTATTATATGTGCTTGTCCCTTTGTGGGTGTGCTTTTTGAGGAATATATGAGATCAACCAGATCCATCTTATTTATACGACCATTTTCTTGTACGTGATCTTTTGTGGTGAAGTTACTCGGGAAAATGTTATTCTTCATTAAAAGTTTGTGTGATTTGACATGAAACGTGTGTTTCATTTGTTAGGTTTGGCGGGGACGTATTTTAATTGTATGATGGCGTCGGCCCCTTTGTCTGAGGACCTGTGAAGGTCCGGGTTAGAATGAGCATTTAGTAACCCATGCTTGTGGTAAGAGGCGACTAACGGGATCGGGTGGTCAGGCTCGCTGACTTGGTGGACACATGTCATCGATTCCCAATTGTGCAGATCGTTGCTCATGCTGTTGATCACTGGATTGTCGAGTCCCGACTCGATTATTTACAAACCGCCGCCATATAGCTTAAATATTGTGAGTGCGGCGTAAAACTAAACTCATTCACTCACTTTGTCATAGAAGTTTTAAATTGCTGAGAGTACGTTACATCATGGAGGATACAGATAAGGGAGATGGTTCCACTTATTGCTGTACAAGAGGAAGAGGTCATCTGACATTAGTGCCATGTAAGAGATAAGACAGCCGTTGCATAAAGTGTGTCAGGAGAAATGAAGTTTGAGTCAGCTGATATGGATAAAGTAGTGATATTTTCATTTTGTATTGAATAAACTCCCAGGTCTACTGTCAATACATGTCCTATTAGTAGATAGTTCTTCAACTCCTCGATCCGTGAAGGTCCGGACACATGTCATCGGTTCCCAATTGCGCAGATCGATGCTCATGCTGTTGATCACTGGAATGTCTGGTCCAGACTCGATTATTTACAGACCGCCGCCATATAGCTTGAATATTGCTGAATGCGGCGTAAAACTAAACTCACTTACGCTTCAATGGGTATTCGAGCATTAGTTATTTGCATTGTAAGCTCAAAATCAATAACTTTAACTGATATTGACGTGTAAACAGGATAATGTTGCATCTTAAACATGTAGGATAGTAAATAACGATGTTCCAATCAGAGTTTGCTTGGGAGAAGGAATCTTTGTTTGATAGATGGTGTTCTTTAAATGAGATAAATGTAGATTTTGAGGTAGCTGGTTTTGCTTGTGTCTCAGGAGACATTAGGGCTTGTTTTGATGAGTAGAAAGTGGATCAGTTGCACCAGCCTGCTACTTTGGCAGACTTTTATTCACTTACTGAATGTAATAAACAAGGAAAGGATAGTTCAAGCTCTCCTGGATTTCGTATAAAAATGTCAAAGTCGGGTTCTAAATTCTTGTTTAGAGGCTGTAGACACACTCTCTATTAAAGATGTGGACTTGTTTACTTGCTTACAGAGAATAAGGCATCTTAAACATGTAGGATAAGGGACAAGTCTTTTGGTGATCCAGGTTTTGCAAATTTCGTCTAAGAATATTTCCAGTTACGATTTAGCTGGGACTTTCATGGATCCTTTTCTTCACCTGTCCAAATTTCCTGCGGAGAGTATTCAAAATTATTACAAGTTGGCTGTTCAGGAAAAAGCTCTGGTCAGCTGTTGGTTAAGTTAGAGGGTGGAGACCCAGAATTCAAAGTTATTGCCAATATCTGTTCAGAAGAAACCGACACGGTTCCTCTTTACTATTATTTCAAGGATGAACAAATACAGATTTCGATGAGCAAGTACAGATTTCAGATACAATAGTCTCTATTGTGTAGATCAATGCTCGTGATCACTGGATTGTCTGGTCCAGATACAATTAATTTGGCGCCATATAGCTGAACAAATACTGAGAGCGGCGTTAATACCAACCAACGAAACATTCGTAAAATGTCCTGCACTTGGGAAATGTTAACTAACAGTTTCGCGCGCGCGTGTGTGCGTGTGTGTGTGTTTCTAAAGGGTTCAGTTCAGCTAAGTCTTAAGGATTAGCATTGCTCTCTGCCAACCAAAATCCGTTTTCATTGGCCTTTTGGTACAGCATTGAAGTTCAGAAGCATTTCACGGGACTTGTGGTCAACCTTCAAAGGGTCTACTCCACTCAGTATGAACATCCATAGCAATTTGTTTTTCTCATGTTCTTGGTGGACATAAATGTTCTCAAATATTTGTCAATGATATTCAATTACCAATAACGAAGTTATCATCTTCATTCTGCCGACCACTTACTTCACTGGTAATGTAGTCACCGTCATCATCAATAGACTGTATACAGATGGCTGAAATGAATTATCCCTCTTTGACTGACCTTTGTCGGAAAAAGATAGGTGACCCACTTTCTTGTATTTGTGGCATGTGGCCTCTATGAATCTATAGTAATTTGAAATATGCCCGTCCCAAACTACAGGGATAAACCACATTGTTGTAATTGTTCCAAGGTTTTGTGTAACTCACAGGCTGTGATGTAGTACTTTGAATTTCACTAGTATTCATTTACTGCAGAGTCATCAAGTCTTGCATTTTCATCCACATCCGAAAACGTCAGGCGTTTCTGTTGAACATGATCATGTCTAATGACTGACTGACTGACTGACTGTTTGGTTTTACACGACTTAGGTGGTATGAAGAAGGAGAAAAACCTTCAAATTATTTTTGCAATTTGGAGAACAGAGACTATACAAATAAACTAATCAATAAAGTGATAAATAGTAATAAATGTATAATAACTGATGGAAAAGAAATAAGAAATGAGACACTATATGCAGAGCAATCCGAAACCGACCACGAGATGACTGAAAACATAATGGAAACAATAGATACTCCAGAAATGAAAGATGATTTATTTGATAGACTGGAAGAACCAATTACACTTAAAGAAACAGCAACTGTCGTAAAAAGCATGAAAAATAATGAGTCCAGGAATTGATGGATTTCCAGTAGAGTTCTTTAATTTGTTTTGGAAGGACATAGGAAAATGGATTTTTAGGTTTATTTCAGAAGGGTTTGTGGAAGAAAAGCTATCGGATACTGTAAACAGAGGTGTTACTACTTGCTTACCAAAAGGCAATAAAGATAGAAAATACCTAAAACATTGGCACCCCATCTCGCTATTAAACACTCTTTTCTTGATTCAGTGAAAATTCTTCACCGACGAATCCGAGGCCATGTTGTTTATGACAAACTGGTACTGGATGTCTTTCACAGATTAAGATCTTAAGTACGTGTACGTCATATCTAACAGGTTAAAATCGAATGCATAACGGCGCACCATTTTCACACGTATTTTCTTCAAAGTTGAAAAAGATGAGTGCATATATCCAAAAATGAATAAGTAATAATTCTAAAACTGAATTTTGATTCATGTAAGAAACAAAATGATTTTTTCGTGTACACTTGCCCTTTAAACACACTTTACAAGATCTTAAGTACGTGTATCACCAACAGATTAAAAAACACACTCCAGAATCTCATTGATGGAAATCAAACAGGATTCATACCTGGGCGATGTATTACTGATAATATTAGAAACCTGTATGACATTATATATGAGTTGAAAAAAGAGGATAGACCGGGCCTGTTAATTGTAATAGATTTTGAAAAAGCATTTGATACTGTTTCAAAGCAATTTATTTTCAAAGTGTGAAGAAATTCGGTTTTTGGCCAAACATTATAGAATGGATTAGAATCCTCACTAACAAAGCTAACTCATGTGTAATTCAAAATGGCCACATGTCCTCTTTTTTCAAAACGGGGATGTTGTCAGGGCGATCCAGTGTCCCCATATCTCTTTCTTTTTGTTGCAGAGGTACTTGGAATTATGATCAGAAATAATGTCCACATCAAAGGAATAGAAACAAATAATAATGAACATAAATTAGATCAATATGCTGACGATACAGAACTTTTCCTTGATGGATCTGAGAATAGCTTGAAGACTGCTCTAGATACACTGGACACTTTTCACCAATTTCTGGACTTAAGGTGAATATTGAGAAGACCAAAGCAATATGGCTAGGATCCAAGGCAGGCTCTAATGTAACACTATGTGAAGATAGAAAATTAAATTGCATAAAATCTGACTTCGAAGTATTGGGAATTACTTTAAATTCACAGTTGGACAATCTCTGGGTCATAAATACTAGGAAAAGACTAGAAACAATACATAAACTACTGGCAAACTGGAGGAGACAAAAGTTGACCTTAATAGGTAATATTACTTTAATAAAATCATTGATACTATTTACATTAGTTCATATATTCTCAGCCTTACCAAATCCACCAAAAGAATTTGTTAACAACCTCTATAAGATCCTGTTCAACTTTATTTGGGATGGTAGACATAAATAATTTTATCTCAGCACTAAAAATATCATTTCTGCGACGATATATGAAAAAAGAGACAAGGCTTCTGAACTTTCCGTTCCCAGCTTTATTCTTGGTAGGTGCTAATATCGAGAATTATTTTCTAACAGACAATCCTTTCTGGAAAGACACTTTTTCAGTTTGGAAACACTTATTACTTGCAAAATCATAGCACTCCGTACGATATCCAGAATATCCTTAATGAACCTTTATGGCTTAACCATCAGAACAAAAACCCAAAGTGTTTTATAAAAAGCTGGTTTAAACAAGGAATCACAGCTATAAAGGATGTATGTGGTAACGAAGGCTTTCTTTCATTTATCAAAATTATATAATCAAAATCAAAAAGACCTTAAAGGCACCTTTATTGTCTTTGAAAGTTTAATCAATAATATTCCTGCAGAATGGAGAGTGAAAATAAAAAATAACAACATACTACTCAATAACCTAAGCTTATCTAATCCTCTAATGGACTTGCTTTCTGAATCTAAAGGATGCAGAATATACTACGACAACCTTCACAAAAACGCTGATCCACCTCATTCTTGTCTAAAATGGAACAATGAGTTTAATACTGCTATGAATTGAAAACTTATATATACGCAAACGAGAACCTGTACAAGGACAGTAAATTGTGTGATTTTCAATATAAAGTTTTACAAAGAGTAATATACACAAGAAAAGAACTCCTAAAAATGAAATTAATAGACAAAAATATATACTGTTTTTTGTGAAGTGGAAAATGAAGATATTCATCATGTGTATTGTGAATGTACACACGTTAATAGTTTCTGGAAGCAGGTAGCAGAATTTATGACCAGAAGATGCACTAGCAGAAGTGAACTCCCAAATGAAGTTGTCTTTTTTGGTCTACCCAGATGCTTTGTATTACAAAATCACTTCACAATAACAGTATTAACTAAATATAGTTAAGGACATAATGAAACCGGAAAAATACATTGCAAATATGATCTGATAGCCAACACTTTCAGTAAGAAATGGCTACTTTTGATAAGTATGGATATACCACATTCCATTAACTGAACTTATGATACATACCCAAATTACTGTCTTCACTAATATCATGTTATTAGTAATACTACTTGATATTTACCATAACGTTATTTCTGTACCATGTACTGGGTAATAGTATTATTGCATGATCTTTTGATAAACATTGGTACACCAACTGCCTCTGATTGTCTTATGAGATTTTTGCTACAATCTGATCATATTCTCTTGCACTTGAAAAATACTATAAATTCATCAGTTAACCATTAATAATTTAACTTTTGAAACTATTGATTATCTAGTACCATTACTTGTCATGTGTGATATTTTTGGCAATGTGACTAATCCTTCTCTTTGTATCTATACAGTAACATGAATGTACCTCGTAATGGCACAACGGTATCCATTCGCCTAGAAATTGATATATTACTACCTGACACCTGAATTGGTTTTGCTCGTGAATGCTTTCTCCCTCTGTATTGGAAAAGCTTTTTAACAGGAATACGTATATGCACAATTGTAATAATACTGGAACTATAACTTGCTATCAACCTTTGTCAGTTTGCTTTTTATTAAAGCAAACACTACACCCTGTCCATCTGTACAGCTACGTTGTATGAAGTGCATAGCTGCCTTGTAGGAATTGTATGAACGTATATGCCATGGCATGAACACGTTCTTTATTAAAGCAAACACTACACCCTGTCCATCTGTACAGCTACGTTGTATGAAGTGCATAGCTGCCTTGTAGGAATTGTATGAACGTATATGCCATGGCATGAACACGTTCTTTATTAAAGCAAACACTACACTCTGTTCATTAGTATAATTACCCGTTATGAACCGTATGAACTTGTATGCTACTGTGCAAACAGGTAACCATATACAGTGTTTGCTTTATATTCTACTGTATGAGCATGTTCTTTATTAAAATAAACACTACACTCTGTCCATCAGAATAATTACCCTGTAGGAACCGTAGGAACTTGTATACTACTGTACGAACACGTAATCATATCCAACATATTGTTTTATATACTGCTGTACGAACCCTGATGTACTGAAATATAAACTAAAAAATAAAACCTCAAAAAAAAAGTCTTGTATTTTCATCCACATCCGAAAAAGTCTCTGTTGAACATGATCATTTCTAGTGACTGACTGACTGGGTTTGGTTTTATGCCGCTTTTAGCAATATTCCAGCAACACCACGGCGGGGTACACCAGAAATTAGCTTTAAAACATTATACCCATGTGGGGATTCGAACCCGGGTTCTTCGGCGTGACGAGCCAACGCTTTATCCACTAGGCTACCCCACCGAACCTCATTTCTAGTGAGTGAGTTTAGTTTTATGCTGCACTCAGCAATATTCCAGCTATATGGGGGTGGTCTGTAAATAATCGAGTCTGGACCTGACAATCCAGTGATCAACAGCATGAACATCGATCAGATCATTTCTAAGTAAAAAACAAAGTGATCATGAAATGATGCCAATGTACACCCAACGTCTAAACAAGACAAAAGATTTCCTCTCAAACAGATATGAAACATCAATCTGTTCTCTCAGACATAATTTGACCTCGAGAGACAATGACTGTATACCAGAGGTCACGCAAAATCCTGCCTTAGCGAAGCGATCATATATATTGAACTTTCCGTCAAATTCACAGCAAATGTATCCAATTTACCTCACAAGCAGGGTTTTAGGATGGCCAAAACACACTGTGTCATCGCGATTCTAAGTGCCATCCTAGCAGAAACCACTGATTTGTAACTGGAGGTGACATTACATCAACCTAAAGAGGCCATGAATCAAAACATAAAATGGCAGAAAAAAGTGTGAAATTATTCTTTATTTCAAATATATGAAACAATCAATATGTCAAAAAGATAACTTTCAAAATGCAATTTCTATATTTTATTTGAAGGTTCAGTTATCGTCGGTATAATACAATTAAGCGTTCAGTTGTCTCTTTTGTAAAATACAAATATGTTAATATGCCACGATGTCAGAATATAGATCAATTTCATGCTGTTAGAAGACGGAATGTTAATTTGCCCATTGACATGATTTTTTAAAAGATGGTAAAAACACCTTGATTCCACTGAACATTCAAATGTTGTGTCAATATTTCCAGTAAAAAACAATAGCCTATATTGAAATCCCTCAGTAAAACCCAACAATATATTGATATTCAATTTCAATCCCAAAAATATATGTATCCCAATGAACATCAAACCAATAAGAAATTCAACTTTGATTCTTTCTCAGTATGTGTTGCAAACTTTCTTCTCAAAGTGATCGTAGCGCTAAGAATCGTAACTCCCATTCATAGACTTTGACACAATACGATCGCTTTGAGGAACGGGGCCCTGGAACACAATACCCCCAGATTAAAGAGATTCTTCATCTGGCATATGAAGAAATTGAAGATTTGGGTTTGCGTAAAAGTGTATGTTTTACCGTGACTTGGATAAGCTTGCGATTTCCCATTCTATAAAACACATTAGCAGAATGTATATGTTCAAGGATTAGTTTCCTATTAAGATATACATGTACATGAGAAATCGCACGCTAAATAACATGCATCAAGGCAAATTCATCAACAATTATCCATTTCTCTTTACTTTCAACTGGTCTTGATATCTTTCGACTTGGGGGATACAAGAGTGAGGTTATATGCAACATGTACACTGATTCTTCAAACTTCTTCAGCTTTTTGAACATGACGAAGCAGTATCTTTAGTGTAAAAATGCATCAAACCAAAACATAATTAGTTATGACGAAGCAGTATCTGTAGTGTAAAAATGCATCAAACCAAAACATAATTAGTTATGTCACTTGATTCTGATGCCTTTGAATCGATGACGTCACAATGGTCTGCAGAGCATTGTCATGCAATTTTATTTCTCACCTAAGCGATACATTTCGTGAAAAACTTGTTGACACTTCGTTTTGAATGACAAATCTACCAGATATAATTGTGCATTATCAGGCCCATCCACTGATCACAAACATATATAAATGATGTTCAATATTATTAGATATATCGTCAAAGCAGCACAGAAGCGTGAACGTATTATTGGAGCCACACGTATTATTTAACAATGTGGATTGATTCTTTATAAATGAGGATTGATTCTTCATAAACATGTGAGGTAAATTGATTTGTATGTTTTAAAGTGTATGTATGTTTTATAAAAGAGGAATGACATTAACTTTTTCTTTACATGTCATACTCTTAATAACCTGAGAATTCTGTACATACCAAAAAAGTACTTAAGAAAACCACTAGAAATTGCATTCTCTTCTTTTATGCCCCCTGAAACCTTTATTTTAAACCTGTCATTATATTTAAAGCATGTAGGAATCTTTAGACATAACGTATTGAAAACTATTGTATATACGAACTGATATAAATTGATCCAACACTGCATGTAACGTCAGATTGTGTTAGTTACTGTGCATTTTTTTCACCCGGAATTAATGTAGTCCAACCAGTAGTTATAATTGTCAGGCCAATACATATATGCACCATAGTAATAACATGTCACTGTCGTATCAATTGAAAGAAGGCTTCCTACACCATAATCGTTCATCCAATCTACCAGCATAGGGCAAAGGTCTTGACACTGTTTGCCTTTACGGTCCTCGTCATAGACATACGCATACATGGAATCAGATGTAGTGAATCTACTATTTGAGTTCCAGTTGGATGTATAACAATAAACATAGGGATAATATGTATTGTACATATGCTCAGCATAGTAATAACAGTAGTGGTCATCGATAACGTGTCTTTTCCAGTCTTCTTCTTTAGTAACAGCATTTATTGTAAAATCTTGACAAGCCATAAAATAGAAATAGTCAGGAGCACTGGTTGTTGTACTCGTTGTTGTTGTCGTCGATGTTGTGGTACTTGAGGTCGTGGCGCTCGTTGTAGGCGATGTTGTAGTTGTGCTGGGTGTAGTAGAGCTCGTCGTAGGCGATGTTGTAGTTGTGCTCGATGTAGTGGAGCTCGTCGTGGGGGATGTTGTTGTTGTGCTGGATGTAGTGGAGCTTGTCGTAGGCGATTTAGTGGTTGTGCTGGATGTTGTAGAGCTCGTCGTAGGCGATGTTGTAGTTGTGCTCGATGTAGTAGAGCTCGTCGTAGGCGATGTTGTAGTTGTGCTCGACGTAGTGGAGCTCGTCGTGGGCGATGTTGTAGTTGTGCTTGATGTAGTGGAGCTCGTCGTGGGGGATGTTGTGGTTGTGCTCGATGTAGTAGAGCTCGTCGTAGGCGATGTTGTTGTTGTGCTCGACGTTGTTGAGCTCGTAGTGGGAGATGTTGTAGTTGTGCTAGATGTAGTGGAGCTTGTCGTAGCCGATGTTGTGGTTGTGCTGGACGTAGTGGAGCTCGTCGTGGGGGATGTTGTAGTTGTGCTAGATGTAGTGGAGCTCGTCGTGGGGGATGTTGTGGTTGTGCTCGATGTAGTAGAGCTCGTCGTAGGCGATGTTGTTGTTGTGCTCGACGTTGTTGAGCTCGTAGTGGGAGATGTTGTAGTTGTGCTGGATGTAGTGGAGCTTGTCGTAGGCGATTTAGTGGTTGTGCTGGATGTTGTAGAGCTCGTCGTAGGCGATGTTGTAGTTGTGCTCGATGAAGTAGAGCTCGTCGTAGGCGATGTTGTAGTTGTGCTCGACGTAGTGGAGCTCGTCGTGGGCGATGTTGTAGTTGTGCTTGATGTAGTGGAGCTCGTCGTGGGGGATGTTGTGGTTGTGCTCGATGTAGAAGAGCTCGTCGTAGGCGATGTTGTTGTTGTGCTCGACGTTGTTGAGCTCGTAGTGGGAGATGTTGTAGTTGTGCTAGATGTAGTGGAGCTTGTCGTAGCCGATGTTGTGGTTGTGCTGGACGTAGTGGAGCTCGTCGTGGGGGATGTTGTAGTTGTGCTTGATGTAGTGGAGCTCGTCGTGGGGGATGTTGTGGTTATGCTGGATGTAGTAGAGCTCGTGGTAGGGGATGTTGTAGTTGTGCTGGATGTAGTAGAGCTCGTCGTAGGCGATGTTGTAGTTGTGCTGGACGTAGTAGAGCTCGTAGTAGGCGATGCTGTGGTTTTGCTGGACGTAGTGGAGCTCGTGGTAGGCGATGTTGTCGTTGTGCTGGATGTAGTAGAGCTCGTGGTAGTGGATGTTGTAGTTGTGCTGGGTGTAGTAGAGCTCGTCGTAGGCGATGTTGTGGTTGTGCTGGATGTAGTGGAGCTCGTCGTGGGGGATATTGTTGTTGTGCTGGATGTAGTGGAGCTTGTTGTAGGCGATGTTGTGGTTGTGCTCGATGTAGTGAGACTAGTTGTATCAGGTTTTCTTGTCGTTACAAGAGAGGGTCTGTATAGAAAGGTGTTGACTTGCGGCAAAACAGGAATATCAATGGTGGGTAGTCCTCCTCCTGTGTTAGTGGATTCTCCTGCAATGATAATGTTTGTGTTTTAATTGGATTGGGCAATGACAGATTTCAGTCACAAGAGAAGCTTGGAAGTTTTCAATTGTTGCCGGGATCAATAACTGATATAGATTAACACATATGCGAGGCAGATTATGGTCTTATGGTCTCTATTACACAAGATCTTAAAGACCATATTTAGTATGGGTGCGGGCCTGATGTTATCACAGGAAATGACCACATTTTCTCCACTGTCCACATTTTCTGAAAGTCGGAGCCAACCCATTTTCTAACTACCCAAAACATACTCTCTTTAAACAAAGAAACACATAGACCAAAAATAAGGAAAAGTATTAAACGTATTTAAGTGTAGATAAGTCGATGAAGCGTGAACACAGATGACGAAATGAACATAATATATGTTCTTGTCATTGTCAGCATTAATTCAGTTCACTCACTGCACGTGTGTGGACACAAGGGGGCGTTCAGGTCAGTACCTGCTGATACCACCCGTTGCAGCCCTCACAGCCCGATACTGACTTGGAAGGGAATGCACAAGTCGTCTGATGTTTGCTCGGAGAATTCTTCGCCAATACTCCTGCAAAGCGTTGGGAAGTTCTGCAAGTGTCTGAGGACGATGGTGACGTTTACGTACGCGTCGATCAAGTTCGTCCCAAAGATGCTCGATCGGGTTCAGATCAGGCGATTTGGAAGGCCAGGGAAATATATTGAGGTTTGCATTGGCGAGATAAGCTCCTCTTACACGAGCTGTGGTTGGTTGAGCTTGTCGTGTTGAAACAGCTCCCCCTGGCGAATAAAAGTGGGAGGAGGTGAGGTCGCTGGATTTGGTAGATGTGGAGATTTGCTTTAAGATTGCCTTGAAGCCCCACCAGCTCTGATGTTCTCGTGTAGGACATGGCTACCCAAACCATGACGCTTTCTCAACCAAATCTGTCCACATGTCGACCGCAGTTCAGCGCAAAACGTTCGTGTTGACTTCGATAGACACGTTGTCTCCCATCGCGTCATTGCAGGGGGAAACGCAATTCATCAGTGAACCAAACCGGTTCCATGCCTGTACCCTGTTGCACAATTTGACACGTCGTTGTGGCGTTAGGACAGGTCCAACTTTTGGTCAATATGCTCGAATTCCCACTTCTCTCAGACTATTTCTGATGGTTTGGTCGGAAATTCTTCGAAGACCAGGAGCCTGTCCTGCAGTGTCCGTTGCTGTAGCAAATCGGTGACGTAGGTGAAACACCCAGATAAATCTGTCCTGAGCAGGAATAATCACTCCTGGTCTTCCACCTTTGGGACAATCTTGGGTCGAATTGAAGCGGGTATATCGATGTCATAATCGACATAGAGTGCAATGTGGACGTTTTTCAATGAAGTCAAGTAAGCGCCAGGGACAAGGTAAGTTTAGGTGGGCATGTCTAGAACTTAGTATGTTTTTGGTTCTGTGGACCAAATCAACAAAATATGGAAGCTATCAAGTGGATGTAGTATCAATTTGGTGTACGTCGGAACAATATGTGTTTTAATTTGGCTACATCCAATTGTGATGTTTTATTATTTAAATATCCAAGTTGTTATGCGTAATATAGTTAGTTGATACATGTATACGTTCTTTTGTCTCTATCAGTCAAGTGAATGGGTAGTAACGCAACTGCAGTGTGGTGTACTGGACTTGTTTCAGCAAACCGAACGTTTCACTATCCGAACATTGTTGATGAAAAACGGCACTGTTCGGATGAACGCGATCCCACTGTAGTACTATACACAGACAGACAGACAGACAGACAGACAGTTTATTCAGTATTTAGGCCAAACGACCCATAGTACAGTTACATATTTTCAAAGTTTACTTACATATCACGTTTTACATATATATATAACCCCATTTTTCAGAAAACCAGCAATAGAGGTAATAACATCTTTATTCTTAGAATCTGCAGCAAGAGGCAATTGCCATGTCTTGGATCATTCTCACAACGTTTGCAGAGGCTTTGGGGTTCACATGTGTTTTTGTTTATCGGAGGGTATGTGGAAGTCGCGGTGGCTGAACGGGTTAGGAGGCTGACTTTGAGTGCTGGCGATTAGGTGCCTGACTCTGACGGTGTGGGTTCGAATCTCGGATGGGGCTCAACTCAAAACAGTACTAGAATTTGTACTTTACTATGAAAGTGTAATCCCAAATATAACATATGTTACATTTGACCACTTTCTAAATGGCATTGTATAATAATATGCCACTGCTAAATAATATAATGTTTTCTGCTGAAATATATATATATATATATATATATATACATATATATATATACATATATATATATATATACTTGCACTTTGAAGAAAATAATGCCAAAAGTTAATAATTTCTTAAACATTTTGAAAGACATTTACAAGGTTGAAAAATTCATATCCGGAAGGAACAATAGTTTGATAAATTTTCAGACAAATGGTTTCCTTTATTGTCAATATTTAATTTCTGACTTAATCTTTAATCAAAGTCGAATAATTTTACTGGATTTCTTTATGCTGTCACTTGATATAACACTTTTGGTGAACCCAATTAACTTGGATCATGAATTTGTACATTTCTGGCTTGACTTTATATTCTTGTATTCAATTATGGGAACAAACAAATAGAGTTAATAAAATAAATATAAATAATAAAAAAAAAAAAAAACGTGTTTAATTCAATTATAATTATTATGTTAGTTGGGATTCCGACCATGCTACCCTGTCCGTTGTTAGGATCATTCTATTTGTGATCTTGCCAGTATGACAAACCGTTTTAGCTTACTCTCATACAAATCTAGATTCATTATATTTTTTCCTCTTTGACGATTGAAAGAACATCCATCCCCATGACATACACAACAAAAAGATGTGCTATTCCTCCACTTACCAGGTTTTGTACAGCTTGCCCCCGATTGTGCAGTCTTCACCCCAGAGGAGTCGCAGGTCACTTTCAACACACCGCTCCTCTGGTAGCCTTCTTCACACAAGAAGCTACGGGACACTGCTGCCCCTGTCTGGAAGGTTGGTCTGCCGGTTGGAACCCAGTGGTCGGGGACGCCAACAGTCCAGTCCCTGCATGTCGGGTCTGTAAGATACGAAATAGCAACATGCTGGAAAGCTTAACAACAAAAAACAACAAACAATGTGTGACAGGCTACAGTGAATTAGGTCATGGACAGCCACGTTTATTGCATATATGCCACATCTAGTGTTTCATAAGCATTTTTTTATGAAAACTGTTTCAGGACAGATGAACTTGTGAACCAGTCTTTCTTAGTACTGAACGAGAAGATGATATAGAAAGAAAGAAAGGGACATTGAAAGATTTAATGGGAATGTACTGTAAGTTGAACGAACGTAAACACAGTACTTAGTTACTTGAAAAAAATTGAAATCATATACGTGGAGTACATGTGTATAGAATACATGCTGTCGGTTTAGGAAGCTCAGATGCTTAATCTTTGCTGCTATTTCCCACTGTCACTAAAATTCTATTTGAGCACTGCTGAGACGTTATCAAAACAGTTGCGGATCGTCTTCGTGCAGTCCGTCCAAATTGGACAAATGGATACAAATGATCCACCTCCAGAACAGGTCCCAGACTGCAGTGACCCGCTGCTCAGATCATTCCAGGACTTTGGAATCTACCCCACAGTCAGAAACCGCTAACGTCATTACGGGATGCGACCAGAAGACTTGTAGAGAATATTGCAAGCCATTCCATAAGCCGTCAATGCTCATTTGATAGACTCTATGCGTCAGTGATACACTGCTGTTCTAAAGGGTATGCACATTAAACATACGTTCCTGCTGTTCTATAATGATTTCAATATGAACCTATTAAAGTTTACATGGACACGTTTCATTGTTGTTATAGTTTGCAAATTTAGAATGTGTTGTGGCCGGTATACATAGTTTGATAAAGAATTATCCTTGGACAAAGTCGACTGTGTCTGGACAGTATCCAGTGTATCCGTAAGACGTTGATACTAACTCTTGAAATGAGGAAAGTTTGACTGAAAATCCTCACATTAATTTCAGAAGTGAATGTATACAAAAACTTACGGTAAATTACTTCTTTGCAATTTGACTCTGATGTTACTCCTGGATCGGTGTCTTCGGAACCTGTTTTCTTTTCGAAGAACAAACAGACTCCATTGTTAGTGGTACTGCCTCCGAGACTGATGCTGAAAGTTCCACATTGGAATATATTGCCAGTACACGGAGCTGCAGTAGTTGTGGGAGCACTCCAGTCACAATGGACAGCGACTGCACAGTTCTGCAAGTCGTCCAGACAGTGTGTTTGACAGTACTTGTCATCCTTGTTTTCAACCCGTTTGATGAACGACACATCCATATTGATACCGAAGTTCATGTTCATGACGTGATTCGTACTGATCTGGCCGTATGGCGTCTTGTCGGTTTTGGTGGGATTAAAAAATCCTCCCGGTGGTGCATTTCCTGATGGAGCCGGTGCTGGAGCTATGCCTGAAACAAGAAAGACTCCTTTAGCATAATTGTAAACCAAAAGTCACCGTGTTCTTTAATCTGATTGGTTGAAAAACATGATTGAATGGTATTCGATTCCCGGAAATTGCAAGACTATTCACTGCATATTGGCACGTACAAATATCGCACACAATTATATTGTTGCGTCGTCAGCAGTGGTGACGTCATTCAAATCATATTGGGACGTAAAGTCGGAATGACGTCACAATGAGCAGTTCCAGATGCTAGTATGGGAACCAGCTAAAACAGACAGCTTATGACACTTCACTGCTGTGCCTGTTCTCGATGTCAATTAGTGCAGACAGTAAAACCCATGGTTTACTTTTGTGTTTACAATGTCGATAAACATTATGTGTTGGCCAATTTCCGGGTGTTATTGAGTATTTGAAGCACGGGAATATTTCATTTGAAGCACGAGAATATATCATTTGAAACCTCCGGCTGACGCCGTCGGTTCCAAATGAATTCCCTTGCTTCAAATACTCAATAACACCCGGAAATTGACCAACACATAATGTGTATCTCCTAATTATTTCCAGATTCCAGATTGAGTTATCCAATAATAACTTATTAATAATAAGTACATTAAAAATGATAGCATCATATTATCTCTGCGCTAGACACACAACCATATCTAAATAGAAGCTAAATGAAGCATGTGTTATAATGCTGATTAACCATTCAAATGTTGCAGCATTAGTATTTGGTTTCCAGTCGTCAACCCAACACTGCAGAATTTACACCTTCGACCAGGTGAGTTGAATCTGTGAGTTTTATTTTCGTGCTCGTCTCTGTGTTTCAATTACGAGTGCGAACACAAACGCATTTTCCACGCACCAAACACGAAGCCCCAACCCAGCCCTCGCCTACACCAAAAATAATTTCCAAACATGATAGATCCACAAATGTAAGTATAGTGATCATGAAGTTCAATAATAACGTGCTCTTTAACTTAATATTCATGACAAGTGGAGGGAAGAAAACATTTTTATATTTCCTATTTGAGCAAGTGTTTAAGAGTCATTATCAGGTATTGATTATACCAAATGTTCATGAAAAGAAGATATGAAACCAATAAAAACACCATCACTCCATCCGTCCAACTTTGTAAATGTTCCCTCGATAGGATTCAAATCAGTTTCAACTTTCTACTCTCAGCAGGTTGATTGTAAATAGGAGCGACAAACCCTTTCCACATTTATAAGAAATATTGTTATTGTTATATGATATTTGTATAGCGCCAATATCCAGCGCAGCTCAGCTGCTCAAAGGCGCTGCCAAAGGCGTTCAGCTCAAAGGCACTCAGCTGACAAAAGCAGAGCGTGTACAATTGTGACTATATCATGAGCAGATATTTGTTTCAGCAGTATTACAGCTGTATGATGTTGTTTGTAAATAAATCTGGTCTGAATTACGAATTGGAATGTGAACAGGATCCTGCTATAAACTGCCTATAAAGTTGTGAAGCTTGGATTTTCAGCGCCAACACGCGACATGGTCATATCATGAACGGCACACAACAAGTGCGGGAATTACATCTACCGCGTTGAAAAGAACTTCAATCAGTTCAATTCATTTTTTTTTATTCAGCGTACTGAAGAGGTCACCGGCCTATAGTACAATACAAGTGTGTACAGTCACATAATGTTTAAAACAGATCTTCTAGTGTTGAACCCATGATAGATTTTTAACAATTTGTACAATTGTTGCTTTCAACAATAACTTTAATTTATATTCACAATGATCGATGTGGTAAAATGGAGGGATATATAACATTCTTAAATTGTGAAAATGCGGACAAACTAAAATAAAATGAACTTCAATCATATGAAGGCATTAACAACTTATGATACATATTAATACACAAGGTCAAGGTCGCGCCAGGTGGTTGCACCTTTCACAGGCTCTGTCATTTTTTCAAGTTTTCATGAAGAAAGGGACCTCAGATAGATCTCAGAATTAACATCAGTGTTGGTACAGATCTCAGGAAGACAATTGTGTGAATTGTTTGACGTCATAGTGCATATATGGCTGCAATTCCATGGAAATATGTACAAGTTATTTTGAACTTTTGGGCCACCCCTTCTTCCCTGTCCATTGTTTAATTACATAACCTTGAATGACTGTACTCAGACAGCAAGCTCTATGTGCTGAGTGGGTGCTTGTGTGAGACAATGCAGATTGGCTTGTCACTGTGTTGGTCAATCATGACTCTGCTTACATACTCAGCTGAGGAGTGTAAAGCAATAGACAACACAAACGTTTACAAAATTCCCCTGGAAGTGTACAGGGATCTCAGAAGTAATGGGATATGTAGTGCAAGGAGGACAAAACGGGGTTCAAGAGGAAGAAAACAGAAGTTGAATTTTCCCCTCTATCAGCAAATATTAGATAATTCTCAGCCTCTAAGGTTCGGCCTACTCAATGCCCGATCTGCTAAAGCGAGAAATGAACATTGTGATAAAGCTCAACAGATTTGCGATCTGATTAATGACAATAACTTGGACATCCTAGCGCTCACAGAAACCTGGTTTCGTGAAGGGGATGTTGATCATATTGCAAAAAAACAAAATCGTCCCAGCCGGTTACAAGCTTGTTCACAAGTGCAGACACAACAAACGTGGCGGCGGATGTGGAGTTATACTTCGTGAAACAATAGACTGCAAGCAAGTTAACCTTGTGCAGCCTACATCCTTCGAATTACTCTCTCTTGCTCGGAATGTGTGCAATCAGCAAGTGCATCTTGAGGTGGTGTATAGACCACCTACATCAAAGCAAATTGACATTTTCTTGTGTGAGTTTGAAGATTTATCAGACTCTTTGAATCACTCAAGTGGTGACTTCAATATACATCTCAATGACAAAAATCACAAAAATGCTTATCTGTTTGAATCAGTGTTACAGTCAAAGAACTTTCTTCAGCACCTTCTGTTTCCAACTCACAGAAATGGTCACATGCTGGACTTAGTCATTACAAGGTCGGATGAGTTACATCTGAACAAGTTTGTGTATGATCACTCTGTATCCTCTGATCATTTCGGTATACTATTCTCCCTGAATATTCCCAAACCAGAAAAACCCAAAATGAATGTGAAGTGTAGAAAGTGGAGGGACATTGATATGAAGGCATTCCGTCAGGATATTGAATCTGCATTTTCAACCATTGATGCTTGCACAGCTGATATCTCTGACAGTGTGAACCTATTTAACACACAACTCGGTGATGTTCATGAGAAACATGCTCCATCTAAGATTGTTACTGTGACAGTACGACATCAGACTGCCTGGTATTCTGACGAGATTCGGGACGCTAAAAAACATCGCTGCAAGCTCGAGAGGCAAATGAGAAAGACTGGTCTGACAATACATCGGCAGTTGCATTCATATCAACGTGACTGCATCAATAAACTCGTAAGTGAAGCAAAGACATCTCATTTCAAACAAGCCATTGGTGAAGCAAAATCGCAGAAGGACATGTACAGGGTCTGCAACACCTTGCTTTTCAAGAAGAAGAAGAATCATCTGCCTTCACACGGTTCACCTGCAAAACTGGCGGAGAGTTTCAATGCATATTTTAATGATAAAATTATCACCATCAGATCTTCACTTGAAATTGCTGTTAAACATGCCCCTCACAGTGGTTCCAGCGCCAATGAATCTCAGATTGTGATACAACCTCTCACAACATTTAACCTAACAAGTGAGGATGAAATATCCAAAGTTATTCTTAAGTCGCCCACAAAATCCTGTTCCTTGGACCCACTCCCCACTTGGCTGCTGAAAACCTGCATGGCTCAGGTAGTGCCAGTTATTACCCGGATTGTGAATCAGTCTCTGTCAATGGGTGTCTTTCCTTCGGAATTGAAGCACGCTCTCATCACTCCTTTACTGAAAAAGCCAAACTTGGATCCAGACAATCTAAAACATTACCGCCCAGTATCCAATCTGCCATTCTTGTCCAAGGTCATCGAAAGAGTTGTCGCATCAAGGCTCAGCGATCACATGGAACATAACAACTTGGGTGAAGCAATGCAATCTGCCTACAAGCGCAGACATAGCACTGAATCGGCGCTTTTACGAGTTCAGAATGACTTACTAAGTGTTGTGGATTCACAGGGTGCTGCAATACTGGTTTTATTAGATCAATCTGCTGCGTTTGACACTATTGATCATTCCATACTGCTTCTATTACTGGAATCAAGGATTGGAATCAGCAGCACAGCCTTGGACTGGTGTGAATCCTTTCTTTCTGGCCGCTACCAGTCAGTGACAATAGATGGATGTAAATCACAAAGGCATAAACTTAGATACGGAGTTCCCCAAGGCTCGGTCCTGGGACCTGTCTTGTTTACTGTATATACACTGCCTGTAGGGGACATTGCAAGACGGCATAACCTATCGTTTCACCTTTATGCAGACGACACACAGTTGTACCTAGGCTTCAAGCCTCTGCAAATATCATCTGCTGAGTCGACATTTGCATTAATGAGTAAAGCTATCGACGACATAAGATGTTGGATGTCTACCAACTATCTGAAGTTGAACAATGACAAGACAGAACTTTTGATCCTGAGACCAAGGTCTCTATCAGGGAAAATGGATTTCCCAACCTTAAAGATAGGAGACAGCACAATATCACCAAGTGATCAAGCTCGAAACCTCGGAGTTATCTTTGACTCCTCCCTGAGTATGGATCGGCATGCAGACACTGTCTGTAAATCCGCCTTTTTCCATCTGAGAAACATCAGCCAAATCAAGCACTTCATTGACAGATCAGCTATCCAGTCATTAGTCCAAGCACTGGTCATCTCACGATTGGACTATTGCAACTCCCTGATGTTTGGCATATCGCAGCAAACTCTCAACAAACTCACCAGAGTTCAAAATGCAGCAGCACTGGTGCAGGCAAATATGAACACATAACGCCAACATTACGTACACTGCATTGGCTGCCAATCAGACAAAGAATTGTCTTCAAGGTGTTGGTGTTTGTGCACAAGGCCCTTCACAACCAAGCTCCAGAATACCTGACTGAACTAGTGTCATGGTATCAGCCATCATGAACCCTGAGATCAGCCTCTTTAAAACAAGCAGTAGTGCCCTCTACCCGCAGAGCGAGTTATGGCGATAGAGCTTTCGCCAAAGCAGGTCCTCTGTTATGGAACCAACTACCTGAAAACTTGAAAAACTTGTCAGACATAATTCCATTCAAAAAAGAACTAAAAACAGTTCTTTTCCACAGAGCTTTCGACCAAGCGCCTTAGAGCAAACCTTGGATTCAGGCGCTATACAAATTTTAACATTATTATTATTATGATCACTTGGCAGATGCTGACAAAGCAAAAATTATGAGCAGGTTTGTAGTCACGATCAAGGATCTGCACAGCATATTCAGAACCACTGCCCAAAAGTTTGATAAGAAAGATGCTTTTATCAGTAATACCTACGTCTTTACATCTTTACAATCTTGAAACTTTGTAGAAACACTTTAAAACATGTGTTGGAACTTTTTATGAGTAAATGAATCGACAAAGCGATACCTGAACAACATCAATTTTCCTCTGCGTTTTCAGATTCCAACAAAACGACTTTATAATATAATTCATGTCAAGATATCATTATCCCTACCTGTTGGAGAAAGTGCCGGCGACAGAGGACTCGATGAAGGTGCAGGTGCCGGTGCAGATGGAAATCCACCGGAGAGGAAAGGGTTTACGATAGGTGCTGGAGCGGGTGCAGGAGCTGGGTTGGGAGGGGCAACCTGTACAGGGCTACCAACGGAAGCAGTATTAGTCACAGGAGGCATAAACAGGCTTCCTGATAAAGTCGGAAGAAAGCCAGACTGGCTTGGAGTGCAGGCCAGAAGGACAACGAAGGCAAATAGAGCTTGCACCATCTCGAAAGCCTGACGTCTTCTGCTACCTAACTACGATCCTACTTTTATAGGTAACCACAGGTCATATCGTGGCCATATATGGCATCAATATTGAACATATCATGTTCTTTGCATTATAATTCGTGACAGACTATCTTGCTACTGGATCAACAGAAGCACCAGGCATGTGCACGAACATGTGTAATAAACACTTCCACTGGGGACCAATACCTTCCATGGCTATACAGTTATCTAAAAGTCAAATAATATATTCTCGTCTCCGATTTGAATGTAGCGACCTTAATGCGCACAAATATGAAAGATTTATATCTCCAACAACATCTTGCTCTTGTGGCCATAACTATGAAGACTCTGCTCTTTATTTCTTTTCATGGACTCTTTACAAAGATATACGTCAATGGATTTGACCTAAAATCAATTTTGTTTGGAAACACAAACTGCTCCACAATAGTAAACAACGAACTTTTAATTTCAGTGCACTTGTTTATAAATTTAACAATAATTTGTTTAATATGTCTTGTACTGTTTAAAAACGATTGGCGTAATTTCTCGTTTTTGCAACATTTATATAACATTCATCATAACATGTTTACTGTTACTTCCATTGTATCCCGGAGCGGTATTCATATAAGCTTATGCTTGTTTACCAATCCAGTTGCTTTCATTGGAAATAAATATGTTTAAATCATCTAAAAGTCATTTGAAAATCACAGAATGGTAAGACAAGAAGGCAATACTCTAAAAGTAACAATGGTCACAAATCATAACAAAGCTATCACTTTGGCCGAACAAAGTAGCATGGAAGTACAAATTCAAATGCACCTATAACAGTAATCCAGCTTCAGAGAGTAGGTCTAGGCAGGATATCCCAGGGTAGAGAGTGATCACACAAAATGATGGTCTTCTGGTGGCTTAAGATGTAATGTGAGATGCGAGACAAGAGTTAGTTCCCCTTAGATAAATAAGAAAACACTACCAGATCTTTCTACACTGTAATCAATATTAATAGAGATGTCTAGAGTGAGTGAGTTTATTTTTACGCTGCTTTTAGCAATATTCCAGCAATATCACCGCGGGGGCAGCAGATATGGGCTTCAAGCATTGTATCCATGTGGGGAATTGAACCCGGGTCTTCAGCGTGACGAGCGGACGCTTTAACCACTAGGCTACCCCACCGCCCCGGAGATGTCTAGAGGGTTGTAGCACACTCCAGTATCCTGTCTAGATACAGCACAAATCTGCCCCTCGCTGGACATCACATGTACAATGTATTACAGTTGGAGTGAGTGACTGAGTTCAGCTTTACGCCGCTTTTAGCAATATTCCAGCAATATCACGGCGTGGGACACCAGAAATGAGCTTTACATGCTTCGACTTGTACCCCAATCATGTCTCTTTTTTTGTTTCTAAATCCTTATACAGTCATAAATCTGTGCTAAGGACAAATATTAACCCAAAACACAATATCCTCTACTTGTTTGGAAGTGAACTGAAATCAGCCTTAAAATTTCATTTATAATCATTTATATAGGGACGTGCATTTCAGTTCATACTAGATGAGCCCCGTGAAGATCCGGGTTAAAATTGATCTTCAGTGCTTGTCGTAAAAGGCGACTGGCGGTTTCGGGTGGTCAGGCTCGCTGACTTGGTTGAACATGTCATCGCATCCCAATTGCGTAGATCGATGCTCATACTGTTGATCCCTGGATTGTCTGGTTCAGATTCGATTATTTACAGATCTCCGCCATGTAGCTGGAATATTGCTGAGTTCGGCGAAAAACTAAACTTACTAGAAATGATCTTGTTCAACCGAAACGTATGACTTTTTGTGGAAGCCGATCACCTCTCATTCATACTAGATGGTATTATGGTTTTAGCTCTCGGACACCATGATACATTTTGTCCTGTAACATGGCACATAGAACGGTTGTGAGGATACTGACAAGCCAAGGTTACCCAGGTCTAGTATTGATCGACAACCAATTGTTACCACTCTTTGTGTTGTAAGTAATGTTGAAAATAGAACGTCGATGTGTTTGTGAAATGACGACACTTGAAAATAGGTAATAACTTAATAATCACTTCACGCCTGCAAGTTACGTCTTGACTTGAAAAGCAATCAATCAATCGTTATTCAGAACTGAAGGCCACAGCCCCATAGTACAGGTATATAGAAAGTTCAAAGCAGAGTGGATTTCTCTTCAAAAAAGCATGATAGATAAACAAAGCAGTATTTTTTGAATAAATATACGTTTAGAAGTTGACAATAGTTGGATAAATTTATGTTTTGACGGTTGTTTCGTAAAATAATTGGGTATATATTTGCTTCTAATGTTTCTATGATAATCACAAATTTCCTGAACATGGTATTCATCCTATAGGGCATTCAATTTACAGTACCTGCACACAGTAGATTTCCTATTGATAACAATTTTCCATGATAACAACTTAAATCATAATAAATGAAACGAAACTGTGATAAGGCTATTCTTACTTTCTTAATATTGATATATAGCGTACATATGGTTCACACATGAAATGTTCTTGAAACAGGGAATAAGTAAAGGTACAGGGACTATTTTGGAGTTTTGCATGCCACTGCTGTATAAAGAAATCTTTGCTTCTTCTTGCAAGTAAATTTAAGAATTGATGTTTATTTCCAACTCCCTGCCTCCCTGCCTCCATTAAGATCCCAGTATATGGCCAAATTGGCTTATGAGACACACAGACCAGTTTTAAAACATAGTAGTACCATAACATATATATATAAGGTATAGAACATAAAATGCATGTTATAAAACATTTAAGAAAAGATTAAATAATACATAAAGCGTCCTTCTTTAAACATTTGTAGAAGGGTAAAAGCTGTCTCAATTGCTGAGGGGAGGTTACCACATCTGAACTTAGATAGGATACGGCGTTGATCCCGATATTTGACTGTCCGAACGTAACAACTTGTTTTAGGTTCAGTCTTGAATGTTCTATAGGTTCGGAGCTTGTTCCCCTTTGGTTTGTTGTGGTCGTTCCATAATTCACGCGTCCAGTCGTTGATATCGCATTGAATAAAAGAATCTTTAAATGCATCTATTTTTCTCTTACTTGGCATATCTGTGTCGATTATATCTGTAGCACCATGGTTTTCCAACAACTTGAACACTCTTTTTTCCCAAGATCTCGACTGTGTTTTTCCCCACTCATGTATTATACGGACGTTTCTATCGCTTTTCATCTTGTTAAGTCTTGTTAGGAGTCTGCAAACCTCCGTGCGCTGTGTCACTGTGCAGGATGTCCAGCCCATATCGCCAGGTGTCGCTATGTTGGAGGCGTTTTGTCCAGTTCCCAGGAAGTACTTGCAGGCTCTGTTCTGTACTGTCTGCACCTCTCTGTACGTGTTGATTCCCCAGATTCCGGCTCCATAAAATAGCACTGGCTCTACTGGCTCTGTATAACTTTGTTTATCTTACCTCACACATACATGTCGATTTCTGATTGGATGAGCGCTCTTCTATTATTTTCAATGTACCCCGCTTACAAGGGGGTAACATTTAAATGTACCCCGCTGTCAATGGCAACTCATTTGGTACTTCGTGGTAGTAATTCTTTATCTCGAATAACATTGAATCACGTATGATGTACGGAAATTACCGATGTTTCGCGAATGCAAATCGATGGAAGGGAGATAACTCTAAATCTGTTTTTCTTAACAGCTAGCGATGGCTACAAAAAGGTTTGTACCCGTGCTTTAATCAATTCAAAATTAACGTTAAGGTGTTCGGCAAGATAAATACGTTGTCCATTGGTCCATCGGGGCCCATGGGTTGATGTACCCTCGATGTTTGTTTATGTACATCAACCCATGCCCCACTCGTGACCAGTGAACAACTTATAATATACATCAAAGGACATCCCTCCAGCTCTGTTTAACAGGGAAGAAGGTGCTCTGCTTGCAGACTTGCACAGTTCTCTCAAAGTTTTCCCCATATCCAGCTGTTCATTCAACCATTTACCAAGATATCGATATCAGTCGGTATACTCAACCCCACTGTCTCCACAAGTAAACTTGAATTCTCTCCTCTCTCTTGATGGCATGCGAAAGTGAATCACTTTAGTTTTTCCAATATGTATGTCAAGTTTCCAACTTCTACACCATCCCTGCAGAACATTTCACATGTGAAGACCAATTAAATCTATTACGGTCGGCGCTTGCGTTTAAATCTAGATTACGTAACATTTTGTAAGATTTAGATGGGTAGCGGGAAGAGGGCATGGAGAGGAGATTTACCCAGTAAGCAATACAGCGTTTAATGGTGTACACATGGATAGGATACCTACCAGTTTCTCCAAGGATAATTGTATTTAGTGTAGACATTCGCAAACCAAGGAATCGTTGACATGCATAAAGTAATACCCTTTCCAAACAATCATGCTTGTGAAAGCCCAATAATTATGACCCATATAATAATATAGGCTGTATCTTACAGACGAAATTTTGAAGTAAATATCATGTGACAAGTCTTTAAAGCTAGAAAGGCATTTCGTAATAGACACTTAAGCTTTCTTTGCCTTAATTGAAATGTTTTCGGCAGAGAGGGACCAATTTAGAGTTCTATTATATGATATGCCAAGATACTGGTAGGATGTAACAACTTCAAGCGTAGTTGATTTATATATCCTTTCTTCTGAATTTGGCAGCTTAGATCCTTTTTTAAAAATCATAATTTTAGTTTTATCAAGGTTGACATTTAAGGCCCATTTATTACAGTAGGTTTCTAAAGCATTAATTTGACTCTGCAGACCAATTGCTGACTCTGAGAAAAACACCACATCATCGGCAAACATCAAAATAAATGTTTCAATAAGATCTGGATATAATTGGACACCAGTGGAACATGAACGGTTAATCTCAGACACTAGTTCGTTGATAAAAAAATGAAAATAGGAAAGGGCTTAGGACACAACCTTGCCTAACACCATCAGGACGTCAAATACATTTGTAAGAACATTGTTATTTGTGTGAACACAGGATTTAACATTTTCATAAATACTTTTAAATGTTTTATCCATTTTTGAATGGAAACCGTGTTTATTAAAGACATACCATAATCTTTGCCTCTGTACTGAATCAAATGCTTTGGGAAAATCTACAAAACATGCATACAGTTTGCCACCTTTCTTGGAAACATATTTACAATTTACTGATTGAAGAACAAATATATTGTCTGTGGTAGTATAGCATGCTCTAAAACCTGCTTGTTCTTCATTTATCATATCCAAACTGTCTGACCAGAATACCAAGCGGTTATTCAAAATGTTTGTATAAATTTTACCAAATATACTTAAAAGGGAAATGGCGCGATAATATTCCGGATTGTTTATATCGCCTTTTTTATGTATTGGCACAATTATTGCACTGAATATATCGTTAGTTATGTCATGTGCCTGGTTTTCAGGTACAAATAATTATGCTGTTACCATCTTCTACGGAGTAACAAGAAGTCACACTGGAGTCCCAATCAAAGAGATTCTTAAAGTTGTCGTGCCATTTACTGTAATGTTATTTTAAATTTTACGTGAACATGAGATGTACTTTAGCTTTCGCCCAAAAAATTGGGGATTAGTTATTGAGTCTTAGAGCTCACTCATATTTTGGTTTTCAAATTTACGTTTCACATCTCTACACGCAGTTTTGTAGATATTTCTTGACGACATATATATATATATATATCTCGAGATGGCGTGTCCTTATGCTTTCTAAATGTATTAAAGGTAACATGCAACGTAAAACACAACTTTGCAGATTCTAATACCTTTCGGTGTGGACTTACCGAAACAAATCATCAAAAATGCAAATTCAACTTATAAAGTTGAAAAATAACGCGATGAAAAAAACCGCGCGTAATCGGAGTTCAAACGATTCACTAATTTTCCCCAGACTTTTCGGGGGAAAACGGGTTTCAACAGCTGGGCTGCGCTCATAGCACGTGCGCAGTGAAATAGGTTCGCGCAACTTGGAAGCGGGCTGTCTGGTGAATACTCGGTGAAGGCTTTGAGCTATTTTCCTAATGTTTTGTTGATATCTCACAGGCGCGAGCTCTTTATATGTTATGACAGTAAATACACTGTTTATATAATTTCATTTGTCTAATTCACCACACGTTCTTCTTACCGAGTCACTTTCTCAAGTTGATACTTAAAAACAATGTCATTCATTTAGCGTTGACAGAATTTCTAACTGTGATATAGATATGTCGTTGTCACAGACAAAACTCAATGTCTGTTTTATTGACACCTGTGTGTCTGCCTGCCTGTCTGCTAAAGGCAATATTCAATACACAACTGCGATCACTCACCACATGCAATTTGAACTTAACACCAATCAGGCTATACACCATAAACAAAACGCATTGATTTATGGCCCGAGTTCGGTCTCTGTCACATTATGTAATTACACAGACAGGCAGGTGTGATACTTGAACACATGACATGTTATGATGACTGTTGATTGCAAAATGTTATACACAACAAATGAGCATGTATTTACAAAACCCAACATTTCTATATATACACACACAATGAGCCGTGAGGGAATCTGCAAATGAACCAGCCGTTACACTTGAGTGCACACCCACCCGCTCTGACTGGGTTCGGTATCCCGGCTGCTTCGTTTCTTGGGAAGTAAACCCAAGTACACAATATTGCACTTTTGATTTGCGATTGTACGCTCATAATTTTGTTTATATGTTTTTTCATAACCAGCAATGTATATTATATATCATGAATAAGTGATAATTGTGTTTTAATTATGTTTGATTTTTTGGTTGCATGTGACCTTTAAGGTAATTACATCGCTGATGTTAAGTGCTTGACATGTATAATTAAACCAATCTGGGTTTCGTTGGGTGGATGTAACGGTCCGCTTCATGCACTCCGCTGTCTTGACTGTTACATCACTAAATTTTTGTATACCAAGCTCACAATCAGAACACATTACTTCTGTTGCATTCTCCAACTCGCTTGACAAGTTCAAAATATTTGAAACAAATTCGCCTTCCTTTTCGGGTTTCCAGATGTACTTAACAATAGGTGTGTTTATTGACACTTCATTTGTAGCTAGCCATTTGCCATGTCATTCCAGGTCCCCCAAGCGCTCAATTTAAAACATTTAGCCCTTTGGAGGTCCTAATCCCGTACCACCATTGTGTATACTACTACTGAGTTGCATGTAAAATTTGACGAAAATGGGTAGAATAGTTTCTGAAATATTGACTTTTAAGTGAGCATGGGGTCGGCCGGGAAATATCAAGGCCTTTGATTCACACACACACACACACGCACGCACGCACGCACGCACGCACACACACACACACACAATTATGCCAATTATCATACAGTGGGCGATAGAAAAGGGACTGTGTCATGAGGTACGATTATCATCTCCTCTCTGACGAATGCTCTCGGTGGCCGTCTTTCAAGTAGTACAAGTTAGGTTCACCATCTTTGATGTCAACCAGGTCGACGTTGTACGTTTTCATGGACCATATCGGATCGATGGCGCGTTTTCTGCTGTTTCCCTAGTATTCGCCAGGCTCGTACAAGTATCTAACACTGACATTTGATGGCTTCGACGGGTCTCTTACCCACGAGTATTGTGACTTCGTTGTTGATGGCATCCACCACTCGCGGTAAGCGTACCAACCATTCCGTGATTCCGTTTCTGGGATTCATTAATTCCTGCGAGTATTGGTGTGAGAACAGGTGTTCGGCTAGGGTGCGATTGAATCTCTCAACGATGGCTTTGCTACGGTGAGCTCCCGCTGTACTCGTCTCACTTGGACTTTGTGCTTGGCCAGCAGCTGCGACTCGGCTCCAATGAACTCGCATCTGGGATCGACTTGCCATGTCAAGCGACTGTGTTTGTATATGCCTTTGGCGACTTCGTTCGAATCTTTCGTTGTCAACGGTTCGGCTGCCTTGTAGCGACTGGTGACGTCGATGACTGTCAGGGCGTAATTGTATTGTCTGGTGTTTGAACGTTTGAGTCTTGAACAGGGCTTCCTTGAATCTGGCGTGCTTGATGTGTTTTTTCACCACGTGTTTTTTCACGCCTTTCGCCATTCTGATTTCGTCGTCGTCTGCTTTCTTGATGGAATACATCTTGGGTCTCAAGCCGACGTACCCGGTGATCGGCGTGCCCACGCATTCGTCCTTCATCTTGCCGAGCACTTTTTTGTTGACTTGGCAGTGCATAGGGTGATCTTTAGGGTAGTCGCTGGTCTCGTACAGGTGCATGTGTTTCTTTATGTCCTCGTACACTTCCTCGATGTGAATTTCCATGTGTCCGTGTACAGCACTTCGCACGCATCGCCGTACTGCTTTTTCAGCTCGTTGTAGCAGAAATCGTACATCAAGTGTTTGGATAAGTCGAGGATGCTCATCCCCACGTAAACGGGCCGGTTGAATTTGATGTGGCTTTTGTTCATGTGCAGCACTGCCAAGTCGTCGTCGAATATCTTTCTTAGGTTGAACGCTGGGCTGGCTTTAAGTTACCTGAGTTTTTCTTCCTAGCTGGATCTGACTAAATTCACGTTAACACGTTTTTTCAAATTCTCCATCGTCTTGCCCAACACCGATTTGTTTATGAGTTTGTACCAGTGTTTCTTGAAATCGCTGGTGGCCAGCTTTCACAAGTCCGTGTTCATTTGGATGTAAGGCTCCATCCACGAACTTTGATCGAACCCCGAGCGCCCTGTGTATTTTTGTGAGTTTCATTCCCAGCGACAAGTACAGCTGCAGATTGCGATAGTGAACGACGTATTTTGACTTGTTCATCAAGTTCGGCACGAGTTTCTCAACGTCAGCCGGCTTATTGTCTCCCAGCAAGTTTCGTTGACATTCGGACATCAAGTCCAGGTTCACCGTCAATCATTCGGGAGCTAGCGGATAGCTGTTGTGTGTTTCGTGTAGTTCTGCGGGATAGTCCACATTGAGCAAGTAGCCTTTGTTCGAATCCTGCGCGATGCTATTCACATCAATTATCTCGGGTGAGGAGACCCATTCGAACTTGTTGTTGGCTTTGGCGCATCGTTTGGAGGCCATGGAAATCCCGCCTCGCAAGCCTTTTTCCACGAACAAGTGCATGTTGTAATCTGTTAACAATTCCAATTTAACTCTGGTCTTTTTCAACAAGGCGTCCCAAGAGAGACCAGGAGGTCAGAAATACCTCGTGGGGTCCAGGCCGTACTGTTCGAGCACGTTTTTCTGAATATCTCGAACACGTCAGCCAGCAGCAGCATGTCCGTTTTCAAGTACAGGTCGTGGTAATCGCCCAAATTCTTGCAGCCCAGTTTGTCCCATACGTTAATCGCGTGCACGTAATCAGCCGGGGTGATGGCCGAGTCGGTCAAGTTGCTGTAAAATTGGTTGATGGGAGGTAATTGCGTCTCGTCGAACTTGGACCAATCGTAGGGGTAGACGCCCTTCCTCAGCAGCAGGGGTCGAGTCTCGGCGTCTGTGTATTGATTGGTGATGTTGAAATCGTCCGGGTCGTTGGCGTTCGCTACCGATAAATCTCAGACCGTCTAACGAGAAGGAGATGTATTTTTCCATGTTGTTGGGGATGCATGTTATGTTGCCGACGACCTTCATGATGGCCTGCATGATCAGGTGAGAATCTTATCCGGGATTTTGATGGTTTTGGGATCGATTTTGAGCTTCAAGTTGCACTCTGTACTTGCTGGTGATGTGGCAGTGATCCCTCACGGAATCCCCGTTCAGCGGTTCTTCGCATACGTGGCAATTCTTGTGAGTGAGTTTATCCTTCGACATCATGCGCATGAGAGCAGGATCTGACAACTCCTGATTTTTCTCTCTTCGTGTTGTAAGAACATGAGAAACGTTTCGGCCGCATCGCGACCTCGGTAGACCATGGGAGTGTTCGTTTGTCCGTCGCATGTCAAGACCACATAATTGAACCCGCAAGATTCATGCTCTTGCGTTTTGTGGGCGAAACTTTTGTCCGGGGACGATGGAGCGATATTGTCGACGTTTTTAAAATATTATAATATTACTTCAAAATATTTATCGTTAGTGTATATATTAGATATATATATATTTTTTTATAACATAACATGCTGATTTATTTCTAATTGCGTCGTCTGCTGTTGGGTGGTTGTTGCTTGTTATTATTATATAGCAGCATAATGACGATGACGACTCTTAATCCTGTTGCTGCAACAATCCATAGAGTATTATTATTTTTGTGGTGCTTGGTTAAACCACCTTTTCTACCGGCGGCAATTTTTTTAGCATTCTTGGTGACTAGTCGTATCGGTGTCGTCGTTGCTTCCTCCTCCGTAGGCGTTGTCGTTTCCTCCTGGTGCACATCCATGTTGTATATTTTTATCATTATTATTTTTTTCATCTTTAAATCGACAATGCTTTGCCGTGATGATCTCCGTAGTCACCGGAGATAAAAACATGCCTTATCTGTGGTATAGCAGGCAGCTGACAGCGCTCAAAGCGTGGTCGATGAACGGATCTTTCCACAGGTAAGGAATGGTAAGGAAGTACGCGCTAAGCCGGCTAGACTTGCGTTATGACAGATCCTATGGTTTTTGTCATTTCTGCGCCAAGTCTGACTTCGTATCTCACGTACAGCTTGTCGATTTCTTTGGCTGTCATTTTGTGAATTTTATCGGGAGTGTGGTCACCCCCACCCAAGTATTGTTTGGATTTGCTGCTGACCGCCAGTGCCACCAGTTTCTCTCGCTCGTCGTTTTTATTATTATTATTATTGTCATCATCCAACATTTGTTTGTGAGAAGTTCGTCGCACTCCATCTTATAATGTAACAAGCAATGTTTAAGTCTAATAAAATATGAGAAACACAGCGAGATCAAAGTCAAGTTGCACACGACCAGTGTTTCAAACATTTGCTTAAGTTATGCTAGAAGTTTGATAGAGTTTTGCTAGAATTTTGCTAGCAGGTTGGTCGGTTTTCAACAGGAGTTTGGCATGTTTCGTTTCGGCGAGCTGTTTCTTCAGTCGTTCTCGTTCTTGTTTGGTCGGGATCTGCCGTGTAGTTGTCATCGTCCGTGGGCAAACCCAGCTCTTTGACAACGTCGTTGACTTCCGGCTAGTGTCGCTTGATGGCCGGTAGATTTATTATCTCGTCCCCCTACTGGTAAGCTCGCATGCCTTGACTGAACAGCTGGTTGAGAACGCCCTCGACCGTCACTTCCACTTTCGTGATGTCAGGATTCCAAGTGAGTTCGCTTTCTCTTCGAAACGGCTCGTATTCCACCATGGGAATGTTCAAGATGCCTTTCAGCGATCGAGCCGGCACGTTCAGGTTGATGTTCCCCAACCTGTCGCTCTTGTCCTTTGACGATCGTCCGGTATCTCAGCAAGTGGTCGTACAGGATGGACAGCTTTTCCGAGTACTGGGTGTGAATCTGCCGAGCCAGTTCCGTGCTCGTGACCATGTCGAACTCCAGCGAGATGTTTTCGACGACGTTGCTGGCCTCGGTGTCATCCGGCGTTAAGATAACTTTGCCGTAGTCGTTGAACGTGAGTTCATATTCCAGCCTGGCTCCCAGCTTGCCTTGGTAAAATGGCATGTGCCGAGCTAGCTGATCTCGGAGACACGCGGGAAGTTGATGAACCCGGAGAGGAAAACACCTTGTACGCCATGCGCTTACAAGACAAGGTGTACAAACGACGAGAAGTCATCATCAAATCTCAGTTAAACTTGATTACTAACCTGGTCCTGACCTACCCCTATCTCATCACGGATGAGGATCGTAATGTCCTCGAACTAAAAAACAAAGGGATTCTACTGGACAGTTTTATTCTGATCGAGGAAAATGGATTTTAGGCAACACCATTACCAGATCAAACGGTTAACATGCTAGTCACCCGTCCGGAATACGGAAAACAATGAATGTATTTTAAAATTTTTCTCAAAGCCCCAGACTCGTGGGGACGTACGATACAGGGTTCTACCCTTATTATCGAAGTTTTTCTTAGAGATATCCCCGCACAAAAGGTGCAACTTCTGGATGCATTATACATACGCTGGTATAAACGCCATGAAAATCAACGCTGTCGTATTTACGTACAACCAGGAACAGTCCCCACCACAAACCTCGATAGAGTCAAGGTTATTCAAGTCAAGTCAAAAGTCAAAAGGAGTTTATTTGTAACGAGACCAAGGGCCCATATACAAGATATAACTATACATAGTTAACAAGAGCATACAGATGAAGTCTAAAGTGTTTCTAAATACCTATTTCTTTTTATATATGCATGGTAAATGTAATACTGTACACGTCTGAGTTGTACATATCAGCCTTTTAAATTTATGGATAGAAGGGAATTTCCAAAAGTGTTCCGGAAGAAAAGTTATTCTCAATTCATTGTACAAGTGGCATATAAGTGTGAAATGATACTCATCCTCTACAGAGGTGTTGCAAATGGGACTCACTGTAAACCAGGTTTGATTGATGGCCACTTACCTTTATTATAACGTACTGGCAAGACATTGCATCCGAATTTGGTGTAAGTAGAGCGCACCTTTTTTTCTAATATAATATACAGGTATCTTTCTGGTTCAAATATGAATTTATATTCTCTATACATCACATATCTAGAGCTGTGAAAACTTTGAGAAAATCCATTTATCAATGATGTTTTAAACAAGTGTACAAAAGAAAGTTCATCACCAACAGATTGGTTAATCCAGATATATCAAAAGCCATGAGAAAACAAAATATTTTTTATGAACGATACCAAACTCTTTTTTCCAGTGTCATCAAAATATCTTAACATGTAGTATACTTTCTTGGGTAATCTACACTCGCTCATTTTGAGCAATTTTAGCCAATAACGTAAAAGCCGTAAGTAAGCATTTATATATATTGGATAGCGACCACATTCGCTATATACAATAGTATTAGGAGTTTGTTTTCCTACCCTTAAAAATCGTTTGCAGGCTAGAAGATGTACCTTTTCCAATAATTCATATTGCTTGACTCCCCAAATCTCACAGTCATATAATAATATCGGCATCACCTGACAATCAAAGATTTTAAAATATATTTTCGGGTCAATCATTCCAATCTTATTTAGTTTGACAATGATCTCCATCAATGCTCTTTTACTGAGCGCGCCAAGTCTGAAATGCATTTAGTCATTTTTAAAAGTTACTTGAAAACCAGTCACCTAAATACTTGTAACTATTTACAGTGGCGATTTGGTTTCCTTTATAAAACCACTTTTTCCTTATTCGAAAGAATTACCCTTTTTCTGAACACAATAATTTGTGTTTTATCAAGATAACAGTTAACCCCAATTGTCTGAAAACGTTTCAAGAATATTTCACTGGTTTTGAAGGCCGACAATTGATTCAGATACGAGGATGACTTCATCTGCAAAAAGAAGTAGGGAATAGTTCATATAAATCAGGGAATAATTGCACGCCGTGTCTACCACATTCATTTAAAGAGTTTACAGTTCACTGATGAATAATGAGTCGAAAACAACGGGCTTAGGATGCATCCTTGGCGCACTCCATTCAAAGGCAATGGAATAGATCGGTAATATCTGAAGAAGAGCATTTTACGCAAGCTTGTACACATATGTAAATTGCTTTGAGTGCTGACAGCATTTTCCCCCCTAACCCGTTCTGTTTTAGGCAAAACCAAAGTTTATTTCTTTTCACATAATCAAACGCCTTTCTGAAATCTATGAAGGCGACATAAAGCTTTTTTCGTGTTTTCATAAAGCATTTCTCGACAATAGAATTTAGCGTGAATATGTGATCTGTGGTTGAAAAACCAGATCGGAAGCCTGCCTGTGTTTTTGGAACTTTATCTGTTAGATCTGTCCAGATTTTCAGTCTATTATTGAGCACACCAGCATAGATTTTGCTCAAGACGCTTAACAACGATATGCCCCTGTAGTTGTCGGGGTTATTTTTTTCACCTCTTTTGTGTATTGGGACAACGATAGACTTTGTCCAGCTTGTAGGAAATTTTCCCGAATCCTATATTTTATTGAAAGGTGTATCAAGAAAAGGCATGAAATATGAAGAAGTGGTTTTGATCATTTCAATTCGTATTATATCTGTGCCAGCTGCCTTACCATTATCTATATGTTTTATAGCATCACTAATTTCTGACGAAGTAATATGTGATTCTAGGATAAGTGAATCAACTTCATCTAAGTCTAGTTCTTCTGTAGAGCCAAAGTGGTCCATCATTGGTGCATCATAAGTTGCAAACAGGCTACTAAAGTGGTTAAACCATGCACCATTACTGATATTCGGACAAGGTCGGTGCAAAGGAGATATACCTCTGAGGATACGCCAAAACGTCTTTGGGTTACTGGTTGCTTGCTTTAATGCATCAGCTTTGTTGCGCTCATACGAGAGCTTTGTGCGCTTACAGATACCATTATAAAAGTTCCTCTGTTTGCAATAATTACGTCGGTTTTCCTCAGATTTATTTCTTTGGAATCGACGCAAGGCTTTGCGAGTGAGGGTATTTTTACTATCATATTTATCAAAAACCATTTGGAGTACACTTTTGTTACGTTTTTCATACAGTCCGCTGCACTGTTTGTACAAACACGTCTGGAGCGTGGTCAACAGCTGTATCAACTAATCTTGTTGCTTCAACAAAGGTGTCAGCAAGCTGTTTATGCTGTCGGTGTACACGTCTGACTTAGTATGGTTCCATACAACTCTGTCAGAGCAGTTTCTGTCAGTATTATCATTATTTTCTAGCTGGTGGCTTTGCTCATAAAGTTTAAGTTTTGCCGTTAATGGCATATGCTCTGATTCTACCGGGCCTCTACATGAAACGATTCAATCAGTTCAAAGGCATCAATATTGGCAATACAATAATCATTTACCGAAGAACCCTGGCTAGATATGAACGTAAACTCGTCAGTTTTATCTCCTTGCACACGACCATTTAAAATATACAACTTGTACGTATAACACATTTCCATTAGCATTCTACCAAATCTATTGATTGAGTTATCAACAAAATTGTCTGTTGTCAAGAGGCACTTATTCTTCGTCAGGGAACACATCTCCCAGAAAGTTCGGTTGTGGTTCATTGCCTGTCCCAACCCTGGAGTTCAGATCACCGGCGATAACTATATGACAGTCAGAAAGAATATCCAGGTTTTCTGAGAACCACTGATCAAGTAGTTCTATACGTGTTGGTTTCCCACACGATGTGTAGTAACTCGACCCCTCTGGTGGTATGTAGAGACCTATCAAAATAACATCTTTTTTACTTGCAATATCTGTTTAGAAATACAAAAGGCAATTGGATTATCGATATCCAACTTCAGTAAAGTGCAGAACTGGGATACGCTGTTATGTATGAAAGCAAATACTCCTCCCGACAATCTCCCATGCCTGGCCGTTTTCATTGCTCTCACTATGTATTGTGTGTAGTCAGACAATTCAGGGACAGCAATGATGCTGTCACTAAACGTCTCATACAGAAACATTATTTGAAACCTAATCGCCCCTATTCATCAGGAGTCCCAGTAGGTGGAGCCTGTGCTTCATCCTCTCGACTGCTATCACGTGAGGGTGCAGACTCTTGTCGGGTAGCCCGTGACCTTGGCCTTGCAGCCGTCTTTCTGCGGACCGGGACAATGGTTCTGGTGCTTGTGGTTTCATTCTCATTTATCGGTCTTGTGATCAGTCTACCATTTTTGTAGAAGGCAATCAAACCACGACTGCGCTTATCAGCGATAGTTGATCTCTGATTTTGTGTAAGGTCATTTGATATACCAATATTGTTTCTTTTAATGAATTGACATTTGCCGAGCACATGAATCTTATCTTCAGTGCACGCAAATTTAGCAATAATAGGTCTGGGTTTGTCAGCAGTTGCTGAGCTCTTCTGACCTATACGGTGAGCTCTAACCACGCCTTGTCTGGTACATTGTTATTGAGAAGAGATAATACGGTATTTCTGCATTCTTCGTGGGGGCTTTCTACTTGTTCTGTGACACCATAGAATAGCACGTTGTCCCTACGGCTGAACATTTTGAGCCGTTCTAGTGATTTTGATTGTTCGACTAGGCCATATTTAAGCTTATCAACATGTTCTCGCAGGGCATCAATATCGCTGTACATTATCTCCTGGTCATGTTTTATAGCAACCATATCCTTACAATTACTGTCAACAGTTTTCTATAGTGAAGAGCACTTCCTATGTATGTCTGTTAACTGATCCTTAACACCATCTATTTCTCTCATCAATGGTGATCGAAAGTCTCTAACCTTAGCAAGTATTGAGGATTTAAGACTGTTCAGGTCTTTCATAGTGATAGGACCAGGATTTAGTTCAACGTCATTGGAATGAATGATCTTCATTTGCATGATCGTAGTATGTGAGTGAAAACCCTGGTGCATGAGGTCAGTAGCCGTGCACCCAGCTTGTCTCGCTTCAGTGAGCACACTGTAACGAGTGTCGTAATTGTAAACACGTTTGTTTTCATGCGGCAAGAAATCTTCCAAGTGCATCATGGCATTTGTAAATGCATCTTTGTTGCATATCAAGAGTAAAGCAAGATATAGATGCAGTGTGAAGAGCACAGAGAACACGATAATGCGATGGGGCATATCATCACGCAATGTTGTGAATCCCGAGTACCTGCCTACGTGGCTGATTTGCCGTGTTCCGGGTGGGTGAGAAAAACACCCGATTCTGGCTCGGTATAGCATTAAGTCAACCATATTTTGCACTCACATTAAACACAGAAGCTTCCGTCACAATATCCTTTTATTTGTGATAATAAATGACTTGGAGATTGATATTAACAGACAGATTGATCAGAGCTGTTAGGTCTGCCGTGTACACCTCAGGGAGCATTCATTAATCGAATTATTTTGGTTATTCAGGATGGATACACCATTACATTCGAGGCCATTTTTTCATCAGAACATTTTTTCTTTATTAGCTTAAAGTATATTCACCGACGATTGACGGAGGACCAATTAAATACTATTTTATAAAAAAGAGTATATATATAGAATGGGACTGTACCCGGTCGTGGATGAAGTAGCAAAAACACTGGAAACCGTAGACGGTTTCGTTTGTGACAGATATGTGAGATCAAACAACAACTAGAACGTGAACGCGATACGCGGTCGGCATTACAGAAAAAATATCACAGGGACGTGAATTCCGTGGACGGTGTTGACAGCGCTCTTGTTTCAGTCAGCATGGGATTAGGCGTAGCAGGTATTGGGTTATTATCCACCATCGTGGCTGCACCCGTGGTGCTAGGCATCGAAAGAACAGCCGGAGTGGTAGGGTTGATGGGATTGACCCTATAAGTACGTGTCTCGCAGACTGCAACGTAAAGCATTGAAACACGACGAAATTAGAATTCTAGCAGAAGCGAAGTTAAACACGATAGACGATCATATTTCCACCGCGCTCACCGATTCTAAAATGTCCAAAGAAGAGCTCGTTTGGTGCTATCAGAAATCGCAAAATATCACAGAATGAAACAAGAGATTCGGACCAAGTCTCGTAAAAACGCCGTCATTTGCGAAGACAAGAATTTTTTTTTCATAGAACAAGGAAAGCAACAGGCCCGATAAGCCTTCATTACGACAACCAAACAAATCATAGAAGAAATTTCGCAATAAACTGTTTCACAGACATCAACATAACATAGCCAGCTCCCTCCCTCTGCAAGCAGTCTACGTTCTGCTGTTTATTTTGTTGACAGTTACATAGACAGATTCTTTAATACAAATGCATAAAATCGGTGATTTACAATGTGATTAGGTTGTCTGACAAAACATCCACTTGCACAGTTTGAGATCGATTGGATCATTGGATGAAGAGATATTTACAAAAAAACTGGGTCCACATGCATTTCATGCCAAACTATACACATTGCCCACCGTGTGATGATAGTTTCTCATCATGATTTTTATCAATCTTGCATGTTTATTTTCTGCATAATGTAGCCAGACAGTCAGCCATCCCTACACCAAGTCGAGACACACACACACACGCGCGCGCGCGCACGCGCACACACACACACACACACGCACACACTCGTCCATCCACAGCAACCCCTCGAGAGGACTGCCGAGAGCTGCGTTTTCATTCAGATAAAAACAGCTGTCGCCTCGCTAGTCAGCCGACCGTATATCACGCACGAGACACGCGCACACTTATACTCATCCACAGCGCTCGCTCAGAGCAAACCGAGACGGTAGCGAGGCGACGACTGCCGAGACCTGCATTTCATTAGACAGCTCTCAAATCGCGACAAGTACGTCCTAACGAGATGGTAGCAAGGCAGCTCGGGGGAACTACCTATAGCTGTGTTTCATTCAGATAAAAACACCTCTCGCCTCAGTAAAAAGTCATTATTTCCTAAACTATTCTACCGATTTTCGTGAAATTTTGCAAGCATCTTGACAGATGGTTACGCTATAGAAAAACTCTCGTTGACTTCATTAGATTAATAAAGACTTATTTTACCTTTTTCCGACCAAACCCAGGCTCACTTAAAAGTCAATATTTTAGAAACTTTTCGACCGATTTTCGTCAAATTTTACATGCAACTCAGTAGTAGTATACACAATGGTGGTAACGAATTAGGGCCTTCCCAAGGGCTCAATTGTTTAAATTGGTCCCTTGGGGGGCCCTGGTATACTACTGTATGTATGTATGTATGTATGTATGTATGTACGTATGTATGTATGTATGTATGTATGTCTGTATGTCTGTCTGTATGTATGTATGTATGTATGTATGTATGTATGTATGTATGTATGTATATATTCATGTGTATGTATGTATGTATGTATGTATGTATGTATGTATGTATGTATGTATGTATGTATGTATGTATGCATATGTGCGTGCGTGCGTGTGTGTGTGTATGTATGTATCCAGCTTATCTTGCACACTGTTTTTATGGTCAACAAACACTCAATGCACAAGTACCAAAGTATTGCCAGTTCTTGTCCAGGGCCCCGTTCCTCAAAGTGATCGTATCACTAAGATGATCGTAACTCCCATACTTTAACATAGACTTACGAGTGTCGTAGCGGTACGGTCGCTTTGAGGAACGAGGCCCAGATCGACAACCAATTGCTACCATTTATTGTGTTATATGAGGTGAAATTGGGTTTTACGTCGTACTTGAGAATATGTCGCTCATATGACGATTTTCTGTTATAAGTAATGTTAACAAATGACGATATTTCTGTGAACTGACGACACTTGTAAATGGGCAATTACTTGAACTACACCTTCAACATAATGTAATCTCATTCGAGAGCTAGGTTTTACAAAAATATCGTATCCGTATCATGATAACAACTATTAACTGGTTGTTTTATGAGGGAATGAACTTTGGCCTGCAATCCACGTCTTCATCTGAACCGATTGCAAAGAATTTAATCCTCAATTTCTTGATCTTTGAGAAGTGTTAAATAATATCAACCGTACAGACAATAACACTACTTCTTATGGCCAACAGAAACGCTCAGTCACCAGCCAAAGAAACATTAAGTAAAGGTGGGTGGGGTAATTTAGTGGTTATAGCGCTCGCTTGTCACTCAGAATACCCAGTTTCGATTCCCCAAATGGGTACAATGTGCGAAGCCGATTTCTGGTGACCCCACTGATATTGATGAAATATTGCTAAAAGCGGCGTAAAACTAAACTCACTCACTTATTACGAAAAACATAAAACGGCTGCAAACAGGTTATTTTATTTTACATTTCACAGATATCAAACAATCAGGTGTAAAACAATCAATATCTCCAGTAGACACTTTGAAGAAAATGTTTACTATAATTATTTTTCAGGTATGTTTTTAAATATACATGTTAAGCTACAAATATGTTACTATACCAAAATATCAGGAAATAGGCCCAGAGATGAACACTTTTATACTGTTAGAAGATGGAATGTTACATTACCAATTGACCCCCATGGGTTCTCAAAGACTGCAAAACACCTTGATTCCACTGAACATTCAAATGTTGCGTCGATAATCCGTAATATTTCCAATGCACCAAAATAACCTCTTTTGAAATCACCCAGCAAAACCTAACCATGTATAGATATTATTTTCCATTACAATAATTTATATAAACGCACCAGAATGATAGCAATCAACAGTTGTGATACCCAATGAAGTTTCTGAAACCCAATGCCTATAAACGAAAAGAGATAATACATTTGACCTTTGAAGAAAAATATATTTGGAGTTTGGGTAAAATTGTATCTTCTACATTCACTCGGATATGCGTGTATGGATATGAAGTCTTTTCCATTTTATAAAGCACATCAGCAGAATGTATATACATTGTATTCAAGGATATAGTCCCCATTTCCCCGTGTATCTTCCGAGAATACATGTATCAAGACAAATTGATCAACGTTGCACATGTCACTTATTCATCAACAAGGCTTGATACCCTCCTGGATGATACGTACGTGAAATTCTATACGTCTTTCAAAACTAAAACTCTTTCAACGTCTGTAGTGTTTCAACAGGCTAACCAGTGTCTTAAGCTTAAAAGTGAAGCTCACCAGCTATACCAGGAGGGAGATTAGTCTTGTCATTTGTTTCTCAAGTCCTTTTTACGAATGTACTTCAAACTGGTCCACGAAGTATTTTGCTGCATTTGTATTTTTGGGTCGTCAATGCAGTAGTAACTCGTAAGTGTATTATCAAGTGCACTCTTAAAATACTACAACTTTCTCCAAAAGAGGAAAGTTTCGTTCATGTTGCTTTACAAGGCTTCTTGCATGTTCAAATAGGACCACCCAGTATGCCTTCACCACCTCTTTTGAATTTTTTTTGTGTATCTAGAGATAATAACCTATATGTATAGCGGAGATAGTTACATTCACTGAAAATCTTAACTGTTTATTTTGTCCTTCATGCGATGCTTAAAATGTACCCGAATAAAAGGCTTGGAAAACGACCTATTTCCCAACCCTAGTATTCGAGCAAGCCTTGATATGTTTGAGCGTGGAAAACACTGAGATCGTTTTAATAATGCCATTGTTTCAGTTTGTGAACAGTTTGCTTGTTAGGACTTTGAATAGCGTTTAGAAGTGATACAAATCAGGAAGAAAGTTGTTTATGGATGTCAACTTCTCTATCATGAGGAACACAGCGTTTTGGAATATATCCTTACTCCACCAGGTGAATGAATGGTATGAGGCAGGGAGCATATATATGTACATGTAACAACAACAAAAGTAATACGACAACAGTTCTATTTGTCCATTGCCAATCACACATCAACGCCAGTTAACTGTTGGATTCCATTGTTTAACCTGTCTTGTTGTCTTATTACTTTTATTGTTCTTACATGTACATATATAATAATATTCTCTCTGCCAAATGCCATTCATTCACCTGATGAAGAAATAAGGATATACTCCGAAACGTTGTGTTCCTCATGATAAAGAAGTTAACATCCACAAACACTCTCTTCCTTTGTTTGCTAGTTTATCAGAATTTAAGGAAATGTCTTTACATGTCCTACTCTTAACAACCTGAGAATGTTATATATACCAAAAAAGAAAACCACCATAAATTGCATTCACTTTTGTATGACCCCTAAAACCTTTATTTTAAACCTGTCATTATATTTAAAGCATGCAGGAATCTTTAGACATAACGTATTGAAAACTATTGTGTATACAAAGTGATACAAATTGATCCAGAAACTGCATGTAACGTCAGATTGTGTAAGTTACTGTGCATTTTTTTCACCCGGAATTTATGTAATCCAACCAGTAGTAATAATTGTTAGGCCAATATAGATTTGCGCCAAGGTAATAACATGTCACTGTCGTATCAATTGAAAGCAAGCGTCCTATACCATAATCGTTCATCCAATCTACCAGCATAGGGCAAAGGTCTTGACACTGTTTGCCTTTTCGGTCCTCGTCATAGACATACTCATACATGTAATCATAACTAGTGAACCTACTATTTGAGTTCCAGTTGGATGTATAACAATAAACATAGGGATAATAGGTGTCATAGAAATTGTCTGGGTAGTAATAACAGTAGTGGTCATCAATATAGTGTCTTTTCCAGTCTTCTTCTTTAGTAACAGCATTTATTGTAAAATCTTGACAAGCCATAAAGTAAAAATAGTCAGGAGCACTGGTTGTTGTACTCGTTGTTGTTGTCGTCGATGTTGTGGTTGTGCTAGATGTAGTGGAGCTCGTCGTAGGGGATGTTGTGGTTGTGCTAGATGTAGTGGAGCTCGTAGTGGGCGATGTTGTGGTTGTGCTGGATGTAGTGGAGCTCGTCGTAGGCGATGTTGTAGTTGTGCTGGATGTTGTTGAGCTCGTCGTAGGCGATGTTGCAGTTGTGCTCGATGTAGTAGAGCTCGTCGTAGGCGATGTTGTGGTTGTGCTGGATGTAGTGGAGCTTGTAGTGGGCGATGTTGTAGTTGTGCTGGATGTTGTTGAGCTCGTCGTAGTCGATGTTGTAGTTGTGCTGGATGTTGTTGAGCTCGTCGTAGGCGATGTTGTAGTTGTGCTCGATGTAGTAAAGCTCGTCGTAGGCGATGTTGTGGTTGTGCTGGACGTAGTGGAGCTCGTCGTAGGCGATGTTGTAGTTGTGCTCGATGTAGTAAAGCTCGTTGTAGGCGATGTTGTAGTTGTGCTCGACGTTGTTGAGCTCGTAGTGGGAGATGTTGTAGTTGTGCTAGATGTAGTGGAGCTCGTCGTAGGCGATGTTGTGGTTGTGCTGGATGTAGTAAAGCTCGTCGTCGGGGATGTTGTTGTTGTGCTGGATGTAGTAGAGCTCGTCGTGGGCGATGTTGTGGTTGTGCTTGACGTAGTAGAGCTCGTAGTAGGGGATGTTGTGGTTGTGCTCGACGTTGTTGAGCTCATAGTGGGAGATGTTGTAGTTGTGCTAGATGTAGTGGAGCTCGTCGTAGGCGATGTTGTGGTTTTGCCAGATGTAGTGGAGCTCGTAGTCGGCGATGTTGTGGTTGTGCTGGATGTAGTGGAGCTCGTCGTAGGCGATGTTGTAGTTGTGCTGGATGTTGTTGAGCTCGTCGTAGGCGATGTTGCAGTTGTGCTCGATGTAGTAGAGCTCGTCGTAGGCGATGTTGTGGTTGTGCTGGATGTAGTGGAGCTTGTAGTGGGCGATGTTGTAGTTGTGCTGGATGTTGTTGAGCTCGTCGTAGGCGATGTTGTAGTTGTGCTGGATGTTGTTGAGCTCGTCGTAGGCGATGTTGTAGTTGTGCTCGATGTAGTAAAGCTCGTCGTAGGCGATGTTGTGGTTGTGCTGGACGTAGTGGAGCTCGTCGTAGGCGATGTTGTAGTTGTGCTCGATGTAGTAAAGCTCGTTGTAGGCGATGTTGTAGTTGTGCTCGACGTTGTTGAGCTCGTAGTGGGAGATGTTGTAGTTGTGCTAGATGTAGTGGAGCTCGTCGTAGGCGATGTTGTGGTTGTGCTGGATGTAGTCGAGCTCGTCGTCGGGGATGTTGTTGTTGTGCTGGATGTAGTAGAGCTCGTCGTGGGCGATGTTGTGGTTGTGCTTGACGTAGTAGAGCTCGTAGTAGGGGATGTTGTGGTTGTGCTCGACGTTGTTGAGCTCATAGTGGGAGATGTTGTAGTTGTGCTAGATGTAGTGGAGCTCGTCGTAGGCGATGTTGTGGTTTTGCCAGATGTAATGGAGCTCGTCGTGGGGGATGTTGTTGTTGTGCTGGATGTAGTGGAGCTTGTCGTAGGCGATGTTGTGGTTGTGCTTGATGTAGTGAGACTAGTTGCATCAGGTTTTCTTGTCGTTACAAGAGAAGGTCTGTTTAGAAAAGTGTTGACTTGCGGCAAAACAGGAATATCAATGGTGGGTAGTCCTCCTCCTGTGTTAGTGGATTCTCCTGCAATGACAATGTTTGTGTTTTTATTGGATTGATTGAGCACCTATCTGGGCAATGACAGATTTCAGTCACAAGAGAAGCTTGGAAGTTTTCAATTGGATCACTAGCTGATATAGATTAACACATATGCGAGGCAGATTATGGTCTTATGGTCTCTATTACACAAGATCTTAAAGACCATATTTAGTATGGGTGCGGGCCTGATGTTATGACAGGAAATGACCACATTTTCTCCACTGTCCACATTTTCTTAAGGTCGGAGCCAACCCATTTTCAAACTACCCAAAACATACTCTCTTCAAACAAAGAAACACATAGACCAACAATAAGGAAATGTATTAAACGTATTTAAGTGTAGATAAGTCGATGAAGCTTGAACATAGATGACGAAATGAACATAATATATGTTGTTGTCATTGTCAGCATTAATTCAGTTCACTCACTGCACGTGTGTGGACACAATGGGGCGTTCAGGTCAGTACCTGGTGACACCACCCGTTGCAGCCCTCACTGCCCGATACCGACTTGGAAGGGAATGCACAAGTCGTCGGATGTTTGCTTGGAGATTCTTCGCCATTACTCTTGCAAAGCGTTGGGAAGTTCTGCAAGTGTCTGAGGACGATGGTGACGTTTACGGACGAGTCGATCAAGTTCGTCCCAAAAAATGCTCGATCGGGTTCAGATCAGGCGATTTGGAAGGCCAGGGAAAAATATTGAGGTTTGCATTGGCGAGATAAGCTCCTGTTACACGAGCTGTGGTTGGTCGAGCTTGTCGTGTTGCAACAGCCCACCCCCATCGAATTCCCACGTCTCTCAGACGATTTCTGATGGTTTGGTGGGAAATTCTTCGAAGACCAGGAGCCTGTCCTGCAGTGTCCGTTGCTGTAGCAAATCGGTGACGTAGGTGAAACACCCAGATAAATCTGTCCTGAGCAGGAATAATCACACTTGGTCTTCCACTTTTGGGAAGATCTTGGGTCGAATTGAAGCGGGTATATTGATGTCATAATCGACATATAGTGCAGGGTGGACTTTTTTTCAAGTCCAAGTCAAGTAAGCGCCAGGGACAAGGTAAGTTTAGGTGGGCATGTCTAGAACTTAGTATGTTTTTTGTTCTGTGGACCAAATCAACAAAATATGGAAGCTATCAAGTGGATGAAGTATCAATTTGGTGTACGTCGGAACAATATGTGTTTTAATTTGGCTACATCCAATTTTGATGTTTTATTATTTAAATATCAAAGTTGTTATGTGTAATAAAGTTAGTTGATACATGTATACGTTCTTTTGTCTCTGTCAGTCAAGTGAATGGGAAGTAACGCAACTGCATTGTGGTATACTGGACTTGTTTCAGCAAACCCAACGTTTCACTATCTGAACATTGTTGTTGAAAACGGCACTGATCTGATGAACGCGACCCCACTGTAGTACTATACACAGACAGACAGACAGACAGACAGACAGACAGTTTATTTAGCATTTTAGGGCAAACGACCCATAGTACAGTTACATATTTTCAAAGTTTACTTACTTATCACGTTTTACATATATAATTAAACCCATTTTTCAGAAAACGAGCAATAGAGGTAATAACATCTTTATTCTTAGAATCTGCTGCAAGAGGCAATTGCCATGTCTTGGATCATTCTCACAACGTTTACAGAGGCTATGGGGTTCACATGTGTTTTTGTTTATCGGAGGGTATGTAGAAGTCGCGGTGGCTGAACGGGTTAGGAGGCTGACTTTGTGTGTTGGCGATTAGGTGCCTGACTCTGAGGGTGTGGGTTCGAATCTCGGATGGGGCTCAACTCAAAACAGTACTAGAATTTGTACTTTACTATCCCACATATAACATATGTTACATTTGACCACTTTCTAAATGGCATTGTATAATAATAAGCCATTGCTAAATTATATAATGTTTTCTGCTGAAAAATATATATACTTGCACTTTGAAGAAAATAATCCCAAAAGTTAATAATTTCTTAAACATTTTGAAAGACATTTACAAGGTTGAAAAATTCATATCCGTAAGGAACAATAGTTTGATAAATTTTCACACAAATGGTTTCCTTTATTCTCAATATTTAATTTCTGACTTAATATTTAATCGAAGTCGAATAACTTTACTGGATTTCTTTATGCTATCAGTTGATATAACACTTTTGGTGAACCCAATGAACTTTGATCATGCATTTGTACATTTCTGGCTTGACTTTATATTCTTGTATTCAATTATGGGAACAAACAAATAGATATAATAAATTAAAAATTAAAATAAATAATAAAACCCCCAAAACCGTGTTTAATTCAATTATTATTATTATTTTAGTTGGGATTCCGACCATGCTACCCTGTCCGTTGTTAGGATCATTCTATTTGTGATCTTGCCAGTATGACAAACCGTTTTAGCTTACTCTCATACAAATCTAGATTCATTATAGTTTTTCCTCTTTGACGATCGAAAGAACATACATCCCCATGACATACACAACAAAAAGAACATGCTATTTCTCCACTTACCAGGTATTGTACAACTAGCTCCCGATTGTGCAGTCTTCACCCCTGAGTGATCACAGGTCACTTTCAACACGCCGCTCCTCTGGTAGCCTTCTTCACACAAGAAGCTACGGGACACTGCTGCCCCTGTCTGGAAGGTTGGTCTGCCGGTTGGAACCCAGTGGTCGGGGACGCCAACAGTCCAGTCCCTGCATGTCGGGTCTGTAAGATACGAAATAGCAACATGCTGGAAAGTTTAACAACGAAAAACACAGCATACATTTTGTTCATTTTCTCATAGTACTGATAGCTATGTGACAAAAGCGATTCCGAAAATAAACTATACAGCACCACAGTACAGTAACATAACACTCACCAGTCAATCAATGTGTGACAGGCTAAAATATTGAATTATTGAATCATTATTAAATTATATTTTCAACAGACACAAGCTTCGCTTTCCTTTGAAAAAATCCAATTTCGAAAAAGGATCAATATTTTGTACAATTTTGCAAAATGCAGCTGTACAAAAAAGTTGCCACGTGCTCGTCGTTTTCAGGTTTGACATCTGAAAAGTTTTCATAAATCTTCCCCCAAAGGGGACTCGAAACAAATCTACGAAGTGACGAGCGAACGTATAGCAACTAAACTAACCCTCTCCTTAATCTCCAAGTGATGATTTACGAACATTACGCGTGTATTCGCATGATGAATTTCTAGTCCAATATTGTGGATGTCGTGCGTAGCATTTACGTCATGTTCACGACTGTGTCGTTCATTCGTTTCTGAAGTCCTCCTATCTAAGTCAAAAGCCATATATCATGTGAACTTCATCAACAGCATTGGTTTTCGAAAACTCACCCATATACAGGCACATCTTTATGTGCGATTATTTTAGATTGTATAAGAAATCCTATCAATAACAATGATCTGAACAAAGTACGATGGCATCGTAAGAAGACAATGCAAGCCAAAGTTCACTTTCATCAGGCTGGAAGGATCAGAAGTGATATTTACAGGATTCGATTATTTGCAGACAGCCGTCAAATAGCTGGAATGTTGCTGAGTGTGACGTAAAACTAAACTCACTCACCCACACTGGATTTACACGATTTGAAATAATTTTTCCCATGATTGTCATTCATCGTGTTTAAAAGCTGGAGAAGTCCTGAGTTCTGCAGAGAATAATGGGCTCACATTTGATATGAGTCTTTGTGAAATATGTATAAGACGCACATTCCTGATATCGGAATTTGATACAAGGCTTCAGCTTGCCTGTAGTAAGGAGCACTGACTTAACATATGCATGCCTTGTCACAAAACAATACTTACAGTAAATTTCTTCTTTGCAATTTGATTCTGATGTTATTCCTGGATCGGTGTCAGTAAGTTTTGGATACTATCTCTTGAGATGAGGAAAGTTTGATTGATAATCCTTACATTGATTTCAGATAAATATAATGAGGAAGTGAACGTATACCAAACTTACAATAAATTACTTCTTTTCAATTTGATTATGATGTTATTCCCTGCATGTCGGGTCTGTCAGATACGAAATAGCACCACGCTGTAAATTTTAACAACAAAAAACAAAATACATATAGTTTGGCATGAAATGCATGTGGACCCGTTTTTTTGTAAATATCTCTTCATCCAATGATCCAATCGATCTCAAACTGTGCAAGTGGATGTTTTGTCAGACAACCTAATCACATTGTAAATCACCGATTTTATGCATTTGTATTAAAGAATCTGTCTATGTAACTGTCAACAAAATAAACAGCAGAACGCAGACTACTTGCAGAGGGAGGGAGCCAATGACCTGTAACAGCGGCAGTGTTGGGTCATAAAGGTAAATGCACGTGCAGTTCATGATAGTTACCTGTGCACTGCACAGTGATAGACCGTTTGGATCATTCACACTGACTACTTCTAGCTGTCATCATGAAAGCTGATTCAGATGATGCTAAACATTTAATTAGAGATGTGTTGATTTTTTTTAAAAAAAGAGAGCAAACGTAGCAAACCGATTTATAAGGCATTTCATGCCAAACTATAGTACTGATAGCTGATGTGACAAAAGCGATTCCGAAAATAAACTGTACAGCACCACAGTACAGTAGTGTAACACTCACCAGTCAAACAATGTGTGACAGTGAATTAGGCCATGGGCAGCCACGTGTATTGCATATATGCCACATGTAGTGTTTCATAAGCATCGTTTTAATGAAAAATGTTTGAGGACAGATAAATTTGTGAACCAGTCTTTCTTAGTATTGAACGAAAAGATGATATAGAAAGAAAGAAATGGACATTGAAAGATCTAACGGGAATGTACTGTAAGTTGAACAAACGTACTTAGTTACTTGAAAATAATTGAAATCATATACGTGGAGTACATGTGTATAGAATACATGCTGTCGGTTTGGGAAGCTCAGATGCTCAATCTTTGCTGCTATTTCCCACTGTCACTGAAATTCTATTTGGGCACTGCTGAGACGTTATCAAAACAGTTGCCGATCGCCTTCGTGCAGTTTGTCCAAATTGGACAAATGGATACGAGGGAGCCACCTCCAGAACAGGTCCCAGACTGCAGTGACCGCTGCTCAGATCATTCCAGGACTTTGGAATCTACCCCACAGTCAGAAACCGCTAACGTCATTACGGGATGCGACCAGAAGACTTGTAGAGAATATTGCAAGCCATTCCATAAGCCGTCAATGCTCATTTGATAGACTCTATGCGTCAGTGATACACTGCTGTTCTCAAGGGTATGGACATTTAACATACGTTCCTGCTGTTCTATAATGATTTCAATATGAACCTCTTAAAGTTTAAATGGACACGTTTCATTGTTGTTATAGTTTGCAAATTTAGAATGCGTTGTGGCCGGTATACATTCATTTGATAAAGAAGCATCCTTGGACAAAGTCGACTGTGTCTGGACAGTATCCAGTGTATCCGTAAGACGTTGATACTAACTCTTGAAATGAGGAAAGTTTGACTGAAAATCCTCACATTAATTTAAGAAGTGAATCTATACAAAAACTTACGGTAAATTACTTCTTTGCAATTTGATTCTGATGTTACTCCTGGATCGGTGTCTTCGGAACCTGTTTTCTTTTTGAAGAACAAACAGACTCCATTGTTAGTGGTACTGCCTCCACGATTGATGCTGAAACTTCCACACTGGAATATGTTGCCAGTGCACGGAGCCGCGGTAGTTGTGGGAGCACTCCAGTCACAATGAACAGCGACTGCACAGTTCTGCAAGTCGTTCAGACAGTGTGTTTGACAGTACTTGTCATCCTTGTTTTCAACCCGTTTGATGAACGACACATCCATATTGATGCCAAAGTTCATGTTCATGACGTGATTCGTACTAATTTGGCCGTATGGCGACTTGTCCGTTTTGGTGGGATTAAAAAATCCTCCCGGTGGTGCATTTCCTGATGGAGCCGGTGCTGGTGCTGGAGCTATGCCTGAAACAAGAAAAACTCCTTAAGCATAATTGTTTCCTGATTCCAGATTGAAGTATCAAATAATAACTAATTGATCATAAGTACATTAAAAATGATAGCATCATATTATCTCTGCGCTAGACCCACAACCATATGTAAAGAGAAACTAAATGAAACATGTTTAATTTTGCTGATTAGCCATTGAAATGTTGCAGCATTAGTATTTGGTTTCCAGTCTTCAACCCAACATTGCGGAATTTGCACTTTCGACCAGGTGAGCTGAATCTGTGAGTTTTATTCTCTTTCACACTTTCAATCATCTTTCAAACACGATAGATACATAAACGTAAGTATAGTGACGTTCAATAATAACGTGTTATTTAAGTTGTTAATCATGACAAGTGGAGGGAAGAAAACGTTTTCATAATTCCTATCTGAGCAAGTGCTTAAGAGTCATTATCAAGTACTAATCATACCAGGTGTTCACTAAACGAAGAAATGAAACCAATAAAAACACCATCAATCCGTCCAACTTTGTGAATGTTCCCTCGATAGGAATAAATTAAGTTTCATCTTTCCACTCTCAGAAGGTTAATTGTAAATAGAAGCGACAATCCCTTTTCACATTTATAAGAAATATTGTTCTTGTTATATGATATTTGTATCTTCAGAAATCTCAGCATCTTTAGGACCACTGCCCAAAAGTTTAATAAGAAAGATGCTTTTATCAGTAATACCTACGTCTTTACATCTTTACAATCTTGAAACTTTGTAGAAGCACTTTAAAACATGTTTTGTAACTTTTTATGAGTAAATAAATTGACAAAGCGATACCTGAACAACATCAATTTTCCCCTGCGTTTTTAAATTCCAACAAAACGACTTTATAATATAATTCATGACATGATATCATTATCCCTACCTGTTGGAGAAAGTGCCGGCGACAGAGAACCCGATGAAGGTGCAGGTGCCGGTGCAGATGGAAATCCACCGGAGAGGAAAGGATTTACGATAGAAGGTGTTGGAGCGGGTGCAGGAGCTGGGTTGGGAGGCGCAACCTGTACAGGGCTACCAACGGAAGCAGTATTAGTCACAGGAGGCATAAACAGGCTTCCTGATAAAGTCGGAAGAAAGCCAGACTGGCTTGGAGTGCAGGCCAGAAGGACAACGAAGACAAATAGTACTTGCACCATCACGAAAGCCTGACGTCTTCTGCTACCTAACTACGATCCTACTTTTATAGGTAACCACAGGTCATATCGTGGCCATATATGGCATCAATATTGAACATATCATGTTCTTTGCATTACAACTGGTGACAGACTATCTTGCTATTGGATCAACAAAGGCACCAGGCATGTGCCCGAACATGTGTAATAAACACTTCCACTGGGGACCAATACCTTCCATGGCTATACAGTTATCTAAAAGTCAGAGATGCTAAGACAAGAAAGCAATACACTAAAATCAACTATGGTCACAAATCATAACAAAGGTATCACTATGTCTGTACAAAATAGTGTGTCAGTACAAATTCAAAGGTAATATAGTATAAGTGGTTATAGCAGTAAAGACAATGATGATAATATTCACCTATAACAGTAATCCAGCTTCAGAGAGTAGGTCTAGGCAGAATATCCCAGGGTACAGAGTGATCACACAAAATGATTGTTTTCTTGTGCCTTAAGATGTAATGTGAGATGAGAGACAAGAGTTAGTTCCCCTTATATAAATAGGAAAACACTACGAGATCTTTCTGCACTGCAATCGGCATCACTGGATGTCTAGTAGCATCATCCTGTCTAGATACAGCACCAATCTGCCCCTCGCTGGACATCACATGTACAATGTATTACAGTTGGAGTGAGTGACTGCGTTTAGTTTTACGCTGCTTTTAGCAATATTTCAGCAATATCACCGCGGGGGCACCAGAAATGGGCTTCACGCATTGTATCCATGTGGGGAATTGAACCCGGGTCTTCAGCGTGACGAGCGGACGCTTTAACCACTAGGCTACCCTGCCGCCCCGGAGATGTCTAGAGGGTTGTAGCAAACTCCAGTATCCTGTCTATATACAGCACAAATCTGCCCCTCGCTGGACTACATGTACAATGTATTACAGTTGGAGTGAGTGACTGAGTTCAGTTTTACGCCGCTTTTAGCAATATTCCAGCAATATCACGGCGTGGGACACCAGAAATGGGCTTCACATGTTTCGAATTGTACCCCAACCATGTCTTTTGTCTTTTGGCTTGTTTGTTTTCTAAATCCTTATACAATCATAAATCTTGGTTAGGACAAATATTAACCAAAAACACAATATCTTCTGCTTGTTTGGAAGTGAACTGAAATTAGCCTTAAAACGTAAGCATTTGTATAGGGACGTGCATTTCAGTTCATACTAGATAAGCCTCGTGACGATCCGGGGTAGAATTGATCTTCAGTAACCCATGCTTGTCGTAAGAGGCGACTAACGGGACTGTCGGCAGGCTCGCTGACTTGGTTGACACATGTCAACGGTTCCCAATTGAGAAGATCGATGCTCATGCTGTTGATCACTGGATTGTCTGGTCCAAACTCGATTAGTTACAGACCGCTGCCATATCGCTGGAATATCGCAGATTGTGGCGTAAAACTAAACTCACTCACACACTTTGTATTGTAAGTAATTTTGAAAATACAACGTCGATTTGTTTGTGAAGTGACGACACTTGAAAAAATATAATAACTTGATAATCACTTCACGCCTGCAAGTTACGTCTCGACTTAGAGATTTAGAGTTTGTCTGAACAGATTGCAAAGACCTTAGTTTTCGTGATCTTTCAGACGTGTTACATAATTTGACCTCTAAAGACAATGACCTTGGGATAAGGTCACCAAACTTTGATGCGATGCGATTGACATTCCACTTTAGTGATCATATATTTCATCAAATACCAATTATATATACTCATGGAAACGAATCTTTGAGACATATGCATGTTATATAATTTCAACTGTACAGACAATAACACTACTTTTTATGGCCAACAAACGCTCAGTCATCGGCCAAGGAAAAAGTCATTAAGTAAAGGGGGGTGAGGTAGTCAAGTGGTTAAAGCGTTCGCTCTTCAGTCAGAAGACCCGGGTTCGATTCCCCACATGGGTACAGTGGGTAAATCCCATTTCTGGTGTCCCTTGCCGTGATATTGCTGGAATATTGCTAAAGCGGCGCAAAACTAAACTTGCTCACTCATTCACTTATTACGAAAAACATAAAACGGCTGCAAACTGGTAATTTTATTTTCCATTTCACAGATATCAAATAGTGTAAAACAATCAATATCTCCAGTAGACACTTTGAAGAAACTGTTTACTGTGATTAAATTTCAGTTATGTCTTTAAATATACATGTTAAGTTACAAATATGTTACAGTACCAAAATATCAGGAAACAGCCCCAGAAAGGAACACTTTTATACTGTTACATTACCAATTGACCCCCATGGATTCTCAAAGACCGTAAAACACCTTGATTCCACTGAACATTCAAATGTTGCGTCGATAAGCTGTAATATTTCCAAAGTACCAAAATAACCTCTATTGAAATCACCCAAAAAAACCTAGATATATATTTTCTATTACAAAAGTAATTTATGTAAACGCATCAGAATGATAGCAATCAACAGTTGTGATACCTGATACAGTGGTGCTAAAGTTTCTGAAACCCAATGCCTATAAACGAAAAGAGATAATACATTTGACCTTTCAAGAAAAATATATTTGGAGTTTGGGTAAAAATGTATCTTCTACATTCACTCGGATATGCTTGTATGTATATGAAGGTTTTTTTTCCATTTTATAAAGCACATCAGCAGAATGTATATATTCAAGGATATAGTTCCCATCCATTTCCCCGTGTATCTTGCGAGAATACATGTATCAAGACAAATTGGTCAAAGTTGCACATGTCAGTTACTCATAACTTTCATCAGCAAGGCTTGATACCCTCCTGGGTGATACGAACGTGAGATTCTATTCGTCGTACAAAATTCAAATTCTTCCAACATCTGTGGTGTTTCAACGGGCTAACCAGTGTCTTAAGCTTAAAAGTGAAGCTCACCAGCTATACCAGGAGGGAGATTCGTCTTGTCATTTGTTTCTCAAGTCCTTCTTACGAATGTACTTCGAAACATTTTGCTGCATTTGTATTTTTGGGTGGTCAAAGCAGTAGTAACTCGTGAGTGTATTATTAAGGGCACTCTTAAAATACTAATAAGACTTCAGAGATTCAGGTTAAAATAAGCCATTAAAGCCAACAGTTCCATTTCTACTTTGCATTCACATATCAACGCCAGTTAACTGTTGGCTTCCATTGTTTAATTTAACCTGAATCTCTGAAGTCTTATTACTTTTGTTGTTCTCCGAAACATTGTGTTCTTCATGATAAAGAAATTGACATCCATAAAAACTGTCTTCCTAAGTTTGCTTGTTTATCAGAATTTAAGGAAATGTCTTTACATGTCCTACTCTTAACAACCATAGAATTCTGTATGTACCAAAAAGTACTTCAGAAAACCACCAGAAATTGCATTCCCTTCTTTTATGACCTCTAAACCCCTTATTTACACCTGTCATTATATTTAAAGCATGCAACAATCTTAAGACATAACGTATTGCAAAATATTGTATATCCAAATTGATAGAAACTGATCCAAATACTGCATGTAACGTCAGATTGTATAAGTTAATGTGCATGTTGTCACCCGTAATGTATGTAGTCCAACCAGTAGTAATAATCATCAACCCAATTGAGATACGCGCCGTAGTAATAACATGTCACACTGGTGTCAATTGAAAGAAAGCTTCCTATACCATAATTGTTCATCCAATCTACAAGCATAGGGCAAAGGTCTTGACATTGTTTACCTTTACGGTCCTCGTCATAGACATACGCATACATGTAATCACTACTAGTGAACCAACGATTTGAGTTCCAGTTGGATGTATAGCAATAAATGTAGGGATAATATGTATTGTACATATGCTCAGCATAGTAACGACAGTAGTGGTCATCGATATAGTGTCTTTTCCAGTCTTCTTCTTTAGTAACAGCATTTATAGTGAAATCTCGACAAGCCATAAAATAGAAATAGTCTGGAGCAGCGGTTGTTGTACTCGTGGTTGTACTCGTTGTGCTCGTTGTTGAAGTTGTCGATGTAGTAGGAGATGTTGTAGTAGTGCTAGATGTAGTAGAGCTCGTCGTAGGGGATGTTGTTGTGGTGCTCGATGTTGTGGAGCTCGTCGTAGGGGATGTTGTTGTAGTTGTGCTCGATGTTGTGGAGCTCGTCGTAGGGGATGTTGTGGTTGTGCTGGATGTAGTCGAGCTCGTCGTGGGCGATGTTGTAGTTGTGCTAGATGTAGTGGAGCTCGTGGTAGGGGATGTTGTGGTTGTGCTGGATGTAGTAGAGCTCGTCGTAGGGGATGTTGTAGTTGTGCTGGATGTAGTGGAGCTCGTCGTGGGCGATGTTGTGGTTGTACTCGATGTTGTGGAACTGGTAGTAGGCGATGTTGTTGTGGTACTTGAGGTCGTGGAGCTCCTTGTAGGCGATGTTGTAGTTGTGCTGGATGTAGTGGAGCTCGTCGTGGGCGATGTTGTGGTTGTACTCGATGTTGTGGAACTGGTAGTAGGCGATGTTGTTGTGGTACTTGAGGTCGTGGCGCTCGTCGTAGGCGATGTTGTGGTTGTGCTGGATGTAGTAGAGCTCGTCGTAGGCGATGTTGTAGTTGTGCTGGATGTAGTAGAGCTCGTCGTAGGGGATGTCGTAGTTGTGCTGGATGTAGTGGAGCTCGTCGTGGACGATGTTGTGGTTGTACTCGATGTTGTGGAACTGGTAGTAGGCGATGTTGTTGTGGTACTTGAGGTCGTGGCGCTCGTTGTAGGCGATGTTGTAGTTGTTCTGGATGTAGTGGAGCTCGTCGTGGGCGATGTTGTGGTTGTACTCGATGTTGTGGAACTGGTAGTAGGCGATGTTGTTGTGGTACTTGAGGTCGTGACGCTCGTCGTAGGCGATGTTGTAGTTGTGCTAGATGTAGTGGAGCCTCGTGGTAGGGATGTTGTGGTTGTGCTGGATGTAGTAGAGCCTCGTAGTAGGCGATGCTTGTAGTTGTGCTGGATGTAGTAGAGCCGTCGTAGGCGATGTTGTAGTTGTGCTGGATGTAGTGGAGCCTCGTCGTGGGCGATGTTGTGGTTGTACTCGATGTTGTGGAACTGGTAGTAGGCGATGTTGTCGTGGTTCTTTGAGGTCGTGGAGCCTGTCGTAGGCGATGTTGTGGTTGTGCTGCTGGATGTAGTGGAGCTCGTCGTGGGCGATGTTGTGGTTGTGCTGGATGTAGTGGAACTGGTAGTAGGCAATGTTGTCGTTGTGCTTGGGGTCGTGGAGCTCGTCGTAGGCGATGTTGTTGTTGTGCTCGATGTAGTGAGACTGTTGTATCAGGTTTTCTTGTCGTTACAAGTGAAGGTCTGTTTAGAAATGAGTTGACTTGCGGCAAAACAGGAATATCAATGGTCCTCCTCCTGTGTTAGTGGATTCTCCTGCAATGACAATGTTTGTGTTTCACCTCAATTTTTTGCCAGAAGAGAAGGTTTGAATTTGTAAAAAAGTATTTATTTCCCGAGCTACTGCAGCGACACAATATTTGGTTTGAGGAACCGACACTTATTTGTGTGCTAGTCAGTATGTGAACGATTCAACTGTTGTCCAGTAGTAGAATGCGTCTATACAACGCGGTTGTTATAACAATATGTACCCAAGCATACGATGAAACGCAATCACAAATTCATCAACATCCCCATTCAAATGAAATTCTTTCTCCGATACATAAAGGTTTTGTACAGAAAGTTTACAAAATGTGTATCTTGAGCGCACAAAAACAATATACATGTATTGTGTGCCCTTTAAGTATGGTGAATGTTCTCCAAAAAGCATTTTGGAACAATCCAACAGTACGAAGATTTTTAATCTAAGTTAGCCATTATTCATAAGAACAAAAGCCAATTTTACAATCACTGTTCCGGGATGCCAACATTGTTGGGAAGTGCTCACGTGACCAATGGGCATAAAAAGTTGTCTGAAAACGAAAGTGTTCTAGGTTTCTTAAATACCCATTTTCAAGAAAATCGATCTTGAAGTTTAAAACAACAATATTTTCAAAACTATTCTCTCAAATTCTTTGGAATTGTGTTTCTGATATAACAAAAAGACTTGGAAAATAACCAAAACTATGATAAAGCTCTTGAAATAAATAAGAAAACGCTTGGAGATAGAACACTCGGCCAAATAGATTTGTAATTTTGTTGAGAACCAGAGTGTTCTATGTATCAGAAATGCAGCTGGATCATTATTGTACGATTATTTCTCCCGTACGCTTGTTTTAACTTGTTTTAGTTTCATAGCTTACAAATCACATTAAATATATCTAAATAAGGGCAATGTTCCAATCTTCCATTTGTATGTCTATAAAAACTTCCAGATTGTGCCATCTCCATGTCACGTGATCAAACTGGATTTGCTGATTGGTCCAATAACCACTTAGAATGCTCTAGAACTAACAATTTGTGTTATATTATAGAGATAAAACAATGTAAAACCACTTTCTAGGCTATTTATCACGGTGAATTGTTGCATGGGGATAGAATATAGGAAAACTTGCCCTGAGCTTCCTAACTCAATTTTCACCAAAAGTGGACATTGAACACTCTGGATTTCAGTCGACGATATGTATGCCTTAATATAACTACGATCATATAACATTTACAGAGCCGGAGATGTCTTTTCATCACAGAAAATATAAGAGTCAAATTTCTTTGACTCCGTGTAACCATTACATTGAGTATCTGTTTAACCTGCGTATGTATCAGTACAAGGAATATGTTTCTTTCTTGATATATGTACCGGCATACCTGTTCTGGGGCGATGGGGTAGCCTAGTGGTTAAAGCGTTGGCTCGGCACGCTTAAGACCCGGGTTTGATTCCCCACATCGGTACAATGTGTAATGTGTGTCCCCCGCCGGGATATTGCTGGAATATTTGCTAAAAGCGGGGTAAAACTATACTCACTCACCTACACATACCTGTTCTATGTCCATCCACAACGGAAGAGCGTCATCTTATTTATTTTATCTTTAAAAAGCATGTTAGAAACTATCCTTAATAACCACGCAGCAAAAGCCACAAAACTAACAAAATCTGTAAAACTAACAGTTTTTCCAGTGCTGGAGACTTTCGTTTTTCGATCTGGAAAGTGCGTACAAATAAGCTGTTATCTTGAGCACACAAGATAATCACAGGTTGTATAGCATATCTCGTGCACAGATAATGTATTTGAAAGTATCTGACAGATATTTGCTGACATTCATATAAAATGAATACCAAATTTGAATTTCTCATGCCTGCATGCATCGCGAGTGTTTTGTGCAGGTAGAATAAAGTACGGCCACCAACATGGAATGTACGTGTAAACTTTGATCAATTTATTAGGTTTTGTTGATTATTGATATAATACAAAATACATCTGAAATCCACTTTTGCGTTTCTTGTATAGGGTACATTTTGTTTAGCGCACTCTGATAAAAATAGATTTAGGATAATTTATGATTTTCTTGCCGCTGGTAACTTTATAATCTGACTCACCGTGCCCGACAGAATAATATAAAAGCCTTATACTTCAACCTACCAGGTTTTGTACAACTAGCTCCCGATTGTGCAGTCTTCACCCCTGAGTGATCACAGGTCACCTTCAACACGCCGCTCCTCTGGTAGCCTTCTTCACACAAGAAGCTACGGGACACTGCTGCCCCTGTCTGGAAGGTTGGTCTGCCGGTTGGAACCCAGTGGTCGGGGACGCCAACAGTCCAGTCCCTGCATGTCGGGTCTGTAAGATACGAAAAAGCAACATGCTGGAAAGTTTAACAACAAAAAAACACAACATACATTTTGTTCATTTTCTCATAGTACTGATAACTATGTGACAAAAGCGATTCCGAAAATAAACTGTACAGCACCACAGTACAGTAGCGTAACACTCACCAGTCAATCAATGTGTGACAGGCTAAAATATTGAATTATTGAATCATTATTAAATTATATTTTCAACAGACACAAGCTTCGCTTTCCTTTGAAAAAATCCAATTTCGAAAAAGGATCAACATTTTGTACAATTTTGAAAAATGCAGCTGTACAAAAAAGTTGCCACGTGCTCGTCGTTTTCAGGTTTGACATCTGAAAAGTTTTCATAAATCTTCCCCCCAAAGGGGACTCGAAACAAATCTACGAAGTGACGAGCGAACGTATAGCAACTAAACTAACCCTCTCCCTAATCTCCAAGTGATGATTTACGAACATTACGCGTGTATTCGCATGAAGAATTTCTAGTCCAATATTGTGGATGTCGTGCGCAGCATTTACGTCATGTTCACGACTGTGTCGTTCATTCGTTTCTGAGGTCCTCCTATCTAAGTCAAAAGCCATATACCATGTGAACTTCATCAACAGCATTGGTTTTGAAAACTGGCCTACTTAATAGCATCACTCATATACAGGCACATCTTTATATGCCATTATTTTAGATTGTAAAAGAAATCCTATCAATAACAATGATCTGAACAAAGTACGATGGCATCGTAAGAAGACAATGCAAGCCAAAGTTCACTGTCATCAGGCTTGAAGGATCAGAAGTGATATTTACAGGATTCGATTATTTGCAGACCGCCGCCAAATAGCTGGAATATTGCTGAGTGCGACGTAAAACTAACTCACTCACCCACACTTCTGCTACCTACATGATATCACTGCTGGATTTACACGATTTGAAATAATTTTTCCCATGATTGTCATTCATCGTGTTTAAAAGCTGGAGTAGTTCTGAGTTCTGCAGAGAATAATGGGCTCACATTTGATATGAGTCTTTGTGAAATATGTATAAGACGCACATTCCTGATATCGAAATATGATACAAGGCTTCAGCTCGCCTGTAGTAAGGAGCACTGACTTAACATATGCATGCCATAAACTAAGTCACAAAACAATACTTACAGTAAATTTCTTGTTTTGCAATTTGATTCTGATGTTATTCCTGGATCGGTGTCAGTAAGATTTGGATACTATCTCTTGAGATGAGGAAAGTTTGATTGATAATCCTTACATTGATTTCAGATAAATATAATGAGGAAGTGAACGTATACCAAACTTACGGTAAATTACTTCTTTGCAATTTGATTCTGATGTTATTCCTGGATCGGTGTCTTCTAAACCAGTTTTCTTTTCGAAGAACAAACAGACTCCATTGTTAGTGGTACTGCCTCCACGACTGAGACTGAAAGTTCCACCACACTCAAAAAACCCGCCCGTGCACGGAGCCGCGGTAGTTGTGGGAGCACTCCAGTCACAATGGACAGCGACTGCACAGTTCTGCAAGTCGTTCAGACAGTGTGTTTGACAGTACTTGTCATCCTTGTTTTCAACCCGTTTGATGAACGACACATCCATATTGATGCCAAAGTTCATGTTCATGACGTGATTCGTACTAATTTGGCCGTATGGCGACTTATCGGTTTTGGTGGGATTAAAAAATCCTCCCGGTGGTGCATTTCCTGATGGAGCCGGTGCTGGTGCTGGAGCTATGCCTGAAACAAGAAAAACTCCTTAAGCATAATTGTTTCCTGATTCCAGATTGAAGTATCAAATAATAACTTATTGATCAGAAGTACATTAAAAATGATAGCATCATATTATCTCTGCGCTAGACACACACCAATATCTAAATATCTAAATCATGAACAGCACACAACAAGTGCGGGAATTACATCTAGCACGTTGAAAAGAACTTCAATCAGTTCAATTCAATTTCTTTTATTCAGGGTACTGAAGAGGTCACCGGCCTATAGTACAATACAAGTGTGTACAGTCACATAATGTTTAAAACAGATTTTCTATTGTTGAACCCATGATAAATGTACGTTGATAGATATTTAATTTATATTCACAATGATTGATGTTGTAAAATGGAGGGATATATATCATTCTTAAATTGTGAAAATACGGACAAACTAATATAAAATGAACTTCAATCATATGAAGGCATGAACAACTTTTGTGAAACATATGATCACTGGACAGATGCTGACAAAGCAAGAATTATGAGCAGGTTTGCAGTCACGATCAAGGATCTGCACAGCATCTTTAGGACCACTGCCCAAAAGTTTAATAAGAAAGATGCTTTTATCAGTAATGCCTACGTCTTTACATCTTTACAATCTTGAAACTTTGTAGAAGCACTTTAAAACATGTGTTGGAACTTTTTATGAGTAAATGAATTGACAAAGCGATAACTGAACAACATAAATTTTTCCCTGCGTTTTCAGATTCCAACAAAACGACTTTATAATATAATTCATGACATGATATCATTATCCCTACCTGTGGGAGAAAGTGCTGCCGACAGAGGACTCGATGAAGGTGCAGGTGCCGGTGCAGATGGAAATCCACCGGAGAGGAAAGGGTTTACGATAGGTGCTGGAGCGGGTGCAGGAGCTGGGTTGGGAGGCGCAACCTGTACAGGGCTACCAACGGAAGCAGTATTAGTCACAGGAGGCATAAACAGGCTTCCTGATAAAGACGGAAGAAAGCCAGACTGGCTTGGAGTGCAGGCCAGAAGGACAACGAACGCAAATAGTGCTTGCACCATCACGAAAGCCTGACGTCTTCTGCTACCTAACTACGATCTTACTTTTATAGGTAACCACATGTCATACCGTGACCATATATGGCATCAATATTGATCATATAATATTCTTTGCATTACAGTTGGTGACAGACTATCTTGCTATTGGATCAACAAATGCACCAGGCATGTGCACGATCATGTGTAATAAACACTTCCACTGGGGACCAATACCTTCCATACAGTCATCTAAAACTCACATTAAAAAAACTCATAGATGTAAGACAAGATCGCAATACTCTAAAATTTACTGTGGTAAAAAATCAGTACAAAGATATCACTATAGCTGAACAAAATAGCATGGCAGTACAAATGCAAAGGTAATACAAGTTGTTATAGCAATAAAGACAATGATGATAATATTCACCTATAACAGTAATCCAGCTTCAGAGAGTAGGTCTAGGCAGAAAATCCCAGGGTAGAGAGTGGTCACACGAAATGATTGTTGTCTTGTGGCTTAAGATGTAATGTGAAGATGCGAGACAAGAGTTAGTTCCCCTTATATAAATAAGAAAACACTACCAGATCTTTCTGCTCTGTAATCAGCATCACTAGAGATGTCTAGAGTGAGTGAGTTTAGTTTTACGCTGCTTTTAGCAATATTTCAGCAATATCACCGCGGGGGCACCAGAAATGGGCTTCACGCATTGTATCCATGTGGGGAATTGAACCCGGGTCTTCAGCGTGACGAGCGGACGCTTTAACCACTAGGCTACCCTGCCGCCCCGGAGATGTCTAGAGGGTTGTAGCAAACTCCAGTATCCTGTCTATATACAGCACAAATCTGCCCCTCGCTGGACATCACATGTACAATGTATTACAGTTGGAGTGAGTGACTGAGTTCAGTTTTACGCCGCTTTTAGCAATATTCCAGCAATATCACGGCGAGGGACACCAGAAATGGGCTTCACATGTTTCGAATTGTACCCCAACCATGTCTTTTGTCTTTTGGCTTGTTTGTTTTCTAAATCCTTATACAATCATAAATCTTGGTTAGGACAAATATTAACCAAAAACACAATATCTTCTGCTTGTTTGGAAGTGAACTGAAATTAGCCTTAAAACGTAAGCATTTGTATAGGGACGTGCATTTCAGTTCATACTAGATGAGCCTCGTGACGATCCGGGGTAGAATTGATCTTCAGTAACCCATGCTTGTCGTAAGAGGCGACTAACGGGACTGTCGTCAGGATCGCTGACTTGGTTCACACATGTCATCGGTTCCCAATTGAGAAGATCGATGCTCATACTGTTGATCACTGGATTGTCTGGTCCAAACTCGATTAGTTACAGACCGCTGCCAGATCGCTGGGATATTGCAGATTGTGGCGTAAAACTAAACTCACTCACACACTTTGTATTGTAAGTAATTTTGAAAATACAACGTTGATTTGTTTGTGAAATGACGACACTTGAAAAAATATAATAACTTGATAATCACTTCACGCCTGCAAGTTACGTCTCGACTTAGAGATTTAGAGTTTGTCTGAACAGATTGCAAAGACCTTAGTTTTCGTGATCTTTCAGACGTGTTACATAATTTGACCTCTAAAGACAATGACCGTTGGTTAAGGTCACCAAACTTTGATGCGATGCGATTGACATTCCACTTTAGTGATGATATATTTCATATTACATCACATATATATATATACTCATGGAAACGAATCTTTGAGACATATGCATGTTATATAATTTCAACTGTACAGACAATAACACTACTTTTTATGGCCAACAAACGCTCAGTCATCGGCCAAGGAAAAAGTCATTAAGTAAAGGGGGGTGAGGTAGTCAAGTGGTTAAAGCGTTCGCTCTTCAGTCAGAAGACCCGGGTTCGATTCCCCACATGGGTACAGTGGGTAAATCCCATTTCTGGTGTCCTTTGCCGTGATATTGCTGGAATATTGCTAAAGCGGCGCAAAACTAAACTTGCTCACTCATTGACTTATTACAAAAAACATAAAATGGCTGCAAACTGGTAATTTTATTTTCCATTTCACAGATATCAAATAGTGTAAAACAATCAATATCTCCAGTAGACACTTTGAAGAAAATGTTTACTGTGATTAAATTTCAGTTATGTCTTTAAATATACATGTTAAGTTACAAATATGTTACAGTACCAAAATATCAGGAAATAGACCCAGAAAGGAACACTTTTATACTGTTACTTTACCAATTGACCCCATGGATTCTCAAAGACCGTAAAACACCTTGATTCCACTGAACATTCAAATGTTGCGTCGATAATCTGTAATATTTCCAAAGTACCAAATAACCTCTATTGAAATCACCCAAAAAAACCTAGATATATATTTTCTATTACAAAAGTAATTTATGTAAACGCATCAGAATGATAGCAATCAACAGTTGTGATACCTGATACAGTGGTGCTAAAGTTTCTGAAACCCAATGCCTATAAACGAAAAGAGATAATACATTTGACCTTTGAAGAAAAATATATTTGGAGTTTGGGTAAAAATGTATCTTCTACATTCACTCGGATATGCTTGTATGTATATGAAGGTTTTTTTTCCATTTTATAAAGCACATCAGCAGAATGTATATATGCAAGGATATAGTTCCCATTTCTCTGTGTATCTTGCGAGAATACATGTATCAAGACAAATTGGTCAAAGTTGCACATGTCAGTTACTCATAACTTTCATCAGCAAGGCTTGATACCCTCCTGGATGATACGAACGTGAGATTCTATTCGTCGTACAAAATTCAAATTCTTCCAACATCTGTGGTGTTTCAACAGGCTAACCAGTGTCTTAAGCTTAAAAGTGAAGCTCACCAGCTATACCAGGAGGGAGATTCGTCTTGTCATTTGTTTCTCAAGTCCTTCTTACGAATGTACTTCAAAATGGTCCACGAAGCATTTTGCTGCATTTGTATTTTTGGGTGGTCAAAGCAGTAGTAACTCGTGAGTGTATTATTAAGGGCACTCTTAAAATACTAATAAGACTTCAGAGATTCAGGTTAAATTAAGCAATTCAAGCCAACAGTTCCATTTCTACTTTGCATTCACATATCAACGCCAGTTAACTGTTGGCTTCCATTGTTTAATTTAACCTGAATCTCTGAAGTCTTATTACTTTTGTTGTTCTTAAATGTACATATATCATAGTATGCTCTCTGCGTCATACCATTCATTCACCTGATGAAGAAATAAGGATATACTCCGAAACGTTGTGTTCTTCATGATAAAGAAATTGACATCCATAAAAAACTGTCTTCCTTAATTTGCTTGTTTATCAGAATTTAAGGAAATGTCTTTACATGTCCTACTCTTAACAACCATAGAATTCTGTATGTACCAAAAAGTACTTCAGAAAACCTCCAGAAATTGCATTCCCTTCTTTTATTACCTCTAAATCCCTTATTTACACCTGTCATTATATTTAAAGCATGCAACAATCTTAAGACATAACGTATTGAAAAATATTGTATATCCAAATTGATAGAAACTGATCCAAATACTGCATGTAACGTCAGATTGTATAAGTTACTGTGCATGTTGTCACCCGTAATGTATGTAGTCCAACCAGTAGTAATAATTATCAACCCAATTGAGATACGCGCCGTAGTAATAACATGTCACACTCGTGTCAATTGAAAGAAAGCTTCCTATACCATAATTGTTCATCCAATCTACAAGCATAGGGCAAAGGTCTTGACATTGTTTACCTTTACGGTCCTCGTCATAGACATACGCATACATGTAATCACTACTAGTGAACCAACGATTTGAGTTCCAGTTGGATGTATAGCAATAAATGTAGGGATAATATGTATTGTACATATGCTCAGCATAGTAACGACAGTAGTGGTCATCGATAGAGTGTCTTTTCCAGTCTTCTTCTTTAGTAACAGCATTTATAGTAAAATCTCGACAAGCCATAAAATAGAAATAGTCTGGAGCAGCAGTTGTTGTACTCGTGGTTGTACTCGTTGTGCTCGTTGTTGAAGTTGTCGATGTAGTAGGAGATGTTGTAGTTGTGCTGGATGTAGTAGAGCTCGTCGTAGGGGATGTTGTTGTGGTGCTCGATGTTGTGGAGCTCGTCGTAGGGGATGTTGTTGTAGTTGTGCTCGATGTTGTGGAGCTCGTCGTAGGGGATGTTGTGGTTGTGCTGGATGTAGTCGAGCTCGTCGTGGGCGATGTTGTAGTTGTGCTAGATGTAGTGGAGCTCGTGGTAGGGGATGTTGTGGTTGTGCTGGATGTAGTAGAGCTCGTCGTAGGGATGTTGTAGTTGTGCTGGATGTAGTGGAGCTCGTCGTGGGCGATGTTGTGGTTGTACTCGATGTTGTGGAACTGGTAGTAGGCGATGTTGTTGTGGTACTTGAGGTCGTGGCGCTCGTTGTAGGCGATGTTGTAGTTGTGCTGGATGTAGTGGAGCTCGTCGTAGGCGATGTTGTAGTTGTGCTGGATGTAGTAGAGCTCGTCGTGGGCGATGTTGTGGTTGTACTCGATGTTGTGGAACTGGTAGTAGGCGATGTTGTTGTGGTACTTGAGGTCGTGGCGCTCGTCGTAGGCGATGTTGTAGTTGTTCTGGATGTAGTGGAGCTCGTCGTGGGCGATGTTGTGGTTGTACTCGATGTTGTGGAACTGGTAGTAGGCGATGTTGTTGTGGTACTTGAGGTCGTGGCGCCTCGTCGTAGGCGATGTTGTAGTTGTGCTGGATGTAGTGGAGCTCGTGGTAGGGATGTCGTGGTTGTGCTGGATGTAGTAGAGCTCGTCGTAGGCGATGTTGTGGTTGTGCTGGATGTAACTGGTAGAGGCGATGTTGTTGTGGTACTTTGAGGTCGTAGCGCTGTTGTAGGCGATGTTGTAGTTGTTCTGGATGTAGTGGAGCTCGTCGTCGTGGGCGATGTTGTGGTTGTACTTCGATGTTGTGGAACTGGTAGTAGGCGATGTTGTTGTGGTACTTGAGGTCGTGGCGCTCGTCGTAGGCGATGTTGTAGTTGTGCTGGATGTAGTGGAGCCTCGTGGTAGGCGATGTTGTGGTTGTGCTGGATGTAGTAGAGCTCGTAGTAGGCGATGTTGTAGTTGTGCTGGATGTAGTAGAGCCTCGTCGTAGGGGATGCTTGAGCGATGTTGTGGTTGTACTCGATGTTGTGGAACTGGTAGTAGGCGATGTTGTTGTGGTACTTGAGGTCGTGGAGCTCGTCGTAGGCGATGTTGTGGTTGTGCTAGATGTAGTGGAGCTCGTGGTAGGCGATGTTGTGGTTGTGCTGGATGTAGTCGAGCTAGTAGTAGGCGATGTTGTAGTTGTGCTGGATGTAGTAGAGCTCGTCGTAGGCGATGTTGTAGTTGTGCTGGATGTAGTGGAGCTCGTCGTGGGCGATGTTGTGGTTGTACTCGATGTTGTGGAACTGGTAGTAGGCGATGTTGTTGTGGTTCTTGAGGTCGTGGCGCTCGTTGTAGGCGATGTTGTGGTTGTGCTGGATGTAGTGGAGCTCGTCGTGGGCGATGTTGTAGTTGTGCTGGATGTAGTGGAACTGGTAGTAGGCGATGTTGTCGTGGTGCTTGGGGTCGTGGAGCTCGTCGTAGGCGATGTTGTTGTGGTGCTCGATGTAGTGAGACTAGTTGTATCAGGTTTTCTTGTCGTTACAAGTGAAGGTCTGTTTAGAAATGAGTTGACTTGCGGCAAAACAGGAATATCAATGGTGGGTAGTCCTCCTCCTGTGTTAGTGGATTCTCCTGCAATGACAATGTTTGTGTTTCACCTCAATTTTTTTGCCAAAAGAGAAGGTTTGAATTTGTAAAAAAGTATTTATTTCCCGAGCTACTGCAGCGACACAATATTTGGTTTGAGGAACCGACACTTATTTGTGTGCTAGTCAGTATGTGAACGATTCAACTGTTGTCCAGTAGTAGAATGCGTCTATACAACGCGGTTGTTATAATAATATGTACCCAAGCATACGATGAAACGCAATCACAAATTCATCAACATCCCCATTCAAATGAAATTCTTTCTCCGATACATAAAGGTTTTGTACAGAAAGTTTACAAAATGTGTATCTTGAGCGCACAAAAAACAATATACATGTATTGTGTGCCCTTTAAGTATGGTGAATGTTCTCCAAAAAGCATTTTGGAACAATCCAACAGTACGAAGATTTTTAATCTAAGTTAGCCATTATTCATAAGAACAAAAGCCAATTTTACAATCACTGTTCCGGGATGCCAACATTGTTGGGAAGTGCTCACGTGACCAATGGGCATAAAAAGTTGTCTGAAAACGAAAGTGTTCTAGGTCCTAAATACCCATTTTCGAGAAAATCGATCTTGAAGTTTAAAACAACAATATTTTCAAAACTATTCTCTCAAATTCTTTGGAATTGTGTTTCTGATATAACAAAAAGACTTGGAAAATAACCAAAACTATGATAAAGCTCTTGAAATAAATTAGAAAACGCTTGGAGATAGAACACTCGGCCAAATAGATTTGTAATTTTGTTGAGAACCAGAGTGTTCTATGTATCAGAAATGCAGCTGGATCATTATTGTACGATTATTTCTCCCGTACGCTTGTTTTAACTTGTTTTAGTTTCATAGCTTACAAATCACATTAAATATATCTAAATAAGGGCAATGTTCCAATCTTCCATTTGTATGTCTATAATGATGATAAGAACTTCCAGATTGTGCCATCTCCATGTCACGTGATCAAACTGGATTTGCTGATTGGTCCAGTAACCACTTAGAATGCTCTAGAACTAACAATTTGTGTTATATTATAGAGATAAAACAATGTAAAACCACTTTCTAGGCTATTTATCACGGTGAATTGTTGCATGGGGATAGAATATAGGAAAACTTGCCCTGAGCTTCCTAACTCAATTTTCACCAAAAGTGGACATTGAACACTCTGGATTTCAGTCGACGATATGTATGCCTTAATATAACTACGATCATATAACATTTACAGAGCCGGAGATGTCTTTTCATCACAGAAAATATAAGAGTCAAATTTCTTTGACTCCGTGTAACCATTACATTGAGTATCTGTTTAACCTGTGTATGTATCAGTACAAGGAATATGTTTCTTTCTTGATATATGTACCGGCATACCTGTTCTGGGGCGATGGGGTAGCCTAGTGGTTAAAGCGTTGGCCCGGCACACTTAAGACCCGGGTTTGATTCCCCACATCGGTACAATGTGTAATGTGTGTCCCCCGCCGGGATATTGCTGGAATATTTGCTAAAAGCGGGGTAAAACTATACTCACTCACCTGTACATACCTGTTCTATGTCCATCCACAACGGAAGAGCGTCATCTTATTTATTTTATCTTTAAAAAGCATGTTAGAAACTATCCTTAATAACCACGCAGCAAAAGCCACAAAACTAACAAAACCCGTAAAACTAACAGTTTTTTCAGTGCTGGAGACTTTCGTTTTTTCGATCTGGAAAGTGCGTACAAATAAGCTGTTATCTTGAGCACACAAGATAATCACAGGTTGTATAGCATATCTCGTGCACAGATAATGTATTTGAAAGTATCTGACAGATATTTGCTGACATTCATATAAAATGAATACCAAATTTGAATTTCTCATGCCTGCATGCATCGCGAGTGTTTTGTGCAGGTAGAATAAAGTACGGCCACCAAAATGGAATGTACGTGTAAACTTTGAACAATTTATTAGGTTTTGTTTATTATTGATATAATACAAAATACATCTGAAATCCACTTTTGCGTTTCTTGTATAGGGTACATTTTGTTTAGCGCACTCTGATAAAAATAGATTTAGGATAATTTATGATTTTCTTGCCGCTGGTAACTTTATAATCTGACTCACCGTGCCCGACAGAATAATATAAAAGCCTTATACTTCAACCTACCAGGTTTTGTACAACTAGCTCCCGATTGTGCAGTCTTCACCCCTGAGTGATCACAGGTCACCTTCAACACGCCGCTCCTCTGGTAGCCTTCTTCACACAAGAAGCTACGGGACACTGCTGCCCCTGTCTGGAAGGTTGGTCTGCCGGTTGGAACCCAGTGGTCGGGGACGCCAACAGTCCAGTCCCTGCATGTCGGGTCTGTAAGATACGAAAAAGCAACATGCTGGAAAGTTTAACAACAAAAAACACAACATACATTTTGTTCATTTTCTCATAGTACTGATAACTATGTGACAAAAGCGATTCCGAAAATAAACTGTACAGCACCACAGTACAGTAGCGTAACACTCACCAGTCAATCAATGTGTGACAGGCTAAAATATTGAATTATTGAATCATTATTAAATCATATTTTCAACAGACACAAGCTTCGCTTTCCTTTGAAAAAATCCAATTTCGAAAAAGGATCAACATTTTGTACAATTTTGAAAAATGCAGCTGTACAAAAAAGTTGCCACGTGCCCGTCGTTTTCAGGTTTGACATCTGAAAAGTTTTCATAAATCTTCCCCCAAAGGGGACTCGAAACAAATCTACGAAGTGACGAGCGAACGTATAGCAACTAAACTAACCCTCTCCCTAATCTCCAAGTGATGATTTACGAACATTACGCGTGTATTCGCATGAAGAATTTCTAGTCCAATATTGTGGATGTCGTGCGCAGCATTTACGTCATGTTCACGACTGTGTCGTTCATTCGTTTCTGAAGTCCTCCTATCTAAGTCAAAAGCCATATACCATGTGAACTTCATCAACAGCATTGGTTTTTGAAAACTGGCCTACTTAATAGCATCACTCATATACAGGCACATCTTTATATGCCATTATTTTAGATTGTAAAAGAAATCCTATCAATAACAATGATCTGAACAAAGTACGATGGCATCGTAAGAAGACAATGCAAGCCAAAGTTCACTGTCATCAGGCTTGAAGGATCAGAAGTGATATTTACAGGATTCGATTATTTGCAGACCGCCGCCAAATAGCTGGAATATTGCTGAGTGCGACGTAAAACTAACTCACTCACCCACACTTCTGCTACCTACATGATATCACTGCTGGATTTACACGATTTGAAATAATTTTTCCCATGATTGTCATTCATCGTGTTTAAAAAGCTGGAGTAGTTCTGAGTTCTGCAGAGAATAATGGGCTCACATTTGATATGAGTCTTTGTGAAATATGTATAAGACGCACATTCCTGATATCGAAATATGATACAAGGCTTCAGCTCGCCTGTAGTAAGGAGCACTGACTTAACATATGCATGCCATAAACTAAGTCACAAAACAATACTTACAGTAAATTTCTTGTTTTGCAATTTGATTCTGATGTTATTCCTGGATCGGTGTCAGTAAGATTTGGATACTATCTCTTGAGATGAGGAAAGTTTGATTGATAATCCTTACATTGATTTCAGATAAATATAATGAGGAAGTGAACGTATACCAAACTTACGGTAAATTACTTCTTTGCAATTTGACTCTGATGTCATTCCTGGATCGGTGTCTTCTAAACCAGTTTTCTTTTCGAAGAACAAACAGACTCCATTGTTAGTGGTACTGCCTCCACGACTGAGACTGAAAGTTCCACCACACTCAAAAAACCCGCCCGTGCACGGAGCCGCGGTAGTTGTGGGAGCACTCCAGTCACAATGGACAGCGACTGCACAGTTCTGCAAGTCGTTCAGACAGTGTGTTTGACAGTACTTGTCATCCTTGTTTTCAACCCGTTTGATGAACGACACATCCATATTGATGCCAAAGTTCATGTTCATGACGTGATTCGTACTAATTTGGCCGTATGGCGACTTATCGGTTTTGGTGGGATTAAAAAATCCTCCCGGTGGTGCATTTCCTGATGGAGCCGGTGCTGGTGCTGGAGCTATGCCTGAAACAAGAAAAACTCCTTAAGCATAATTGTTTCCTGATTCCAGATTGAAGTATCAAATAATAACTTATTGATCAGAAGTACATTAAAAATGATAGCATCATATTATCTCTGCGCTAGACACACACCAATATCTAAATATCTAAATCATGAACAGCACACAACAAGTGCGGGAATTACATCTAGCACGTTGAAAAGAACTTCAATCAGTTCAATTCAATTTCTTTTATTCAGGGTACTGAAGAGGTCACCGGCCTATAGTACAATACAAGTGTGTACAGTCACATAATGTTTAAAACAGATTTTCTATTGTTGAACCCATGATAAATGTACGTTGATAGATATTTAATTTATATTCACAATGATTGATGTTGTAAAATGGAGGGATATATATCATTCTTAAATTGTGAAAATACGGACAAACTAATATAAAATGAACTTCAATCATATGAAGGCATGAACAACTTTTGTGAAACATATGATCACTGGACAGATGCTGACAAAGCAAGAATTATGAGCAGGTTTGCAGTCACGATCAAGGATCTGCACAGCATCTTTAGGACCACTGCCCAAAAGTTTAATAAGAAAGATGCTTTTATCAGTAAGGCCTACGTCTTTACATCTTTACAATCTTGAAACTTTGTAGAAGCACTTTAAAACATGTGTTGGAACTTTTTATGAGTAAATGAATTGACAAAGCGATAACTGAACAACATAAATTTTTCCCTGCGTTTTCAGATTCCAACAAAACGACTTTATAATATAATTCATGACATGATATCATTATCCCTACCTGTGGGAGAAAGTGCTGCCGACAGAGGACTCGATGAAGGTGCAGGTGCCGGTGCAGATGGAAATCCACCGGAGAGGAAAGGGTTTACGACAGGTGCTGGAGTGGGTGCAGGAGCCGGATTAAGAGGCGCAACCTGTACAGGGCTACCAACGGAAGCAGTATTAGTCACAGGAGGCATAAACAGGCTTCCTGGTAAAGTCGGAAGAAAGCCAGACTGGCTTGGAGTGCAGGCCAGAAGGACAACGAAGGCAAATAGTACTTGCACCATCACGAAAGCCTGACGTCTTCTGCTACCTAACTACGATCTTACTTTTATAGGTAACCACAGGTCATACTGTGGCCATATATGGCATCAATATTGAACATATAATATTCTTTGCATTACAATTGGTGACAGACTATCTTGCTATTGGATCAACAAATGCACCAGGCATGTGCACGATCATGTGTAATAAACACTCCAACTGGGGACCAATACCTTCCATACAGTCATCTAAAACTCACATTAAAAAACTCATAGATGTAAGACAAGATTGCAATACTCTAAAATTTACTATGGTAAAAAATCAGTACAAAGATATCACTATGGCTGAACAAAATATGCTTTGTCACACGAAATGATTGTTGTCTTGTGGCTTAAGATGTAATGTGAGATGCGAGACAAGAGTTAGTTCCCTTTATATAAATAAGAAAACACTACGAGATCTTTCTGCACTGGAATCGGCATCACTGGAGATGTCTAGAGGGTTGTAGCACACTCCAGTATCCTGTCTATATACAGCACAAATCTGCCCCTCGCTGGACATCACATGTACAATGTATTACAGTTGGAGTGAGTGACTGAGTTCAGTTTTACGCCGCTTTTAGCAATATTCCAGCAATATCACGGCGTGGGACACCAGAAATGGGCTTCACATGTTTCGAATTGTACCCCAACCATGTCTTTTGTCTTTTGGCTTGTTTGTTTTCTAAATCCTTATACAATCATAAATCTTGGTTAGGACAACTATTAACCAAAAACACAATATCCTCTGCTTGTTTGGAAGTGAACTGAAATCAGCATTAAAACGTAATCATTTATATCGGGACGTGCATTTCAGTTCATACTAGATGAGCCTCGTGACGATCCGGGGTAGAATTGATCTTCAGTAACCCATGCTTGTCGTAAGAGTCGACTAACGGGATCGGGGTCATTCTCGCTGACTTGGTTGACACATGTCATCGCATCCCAATTGCGTAGATCGATGCTCATACTGTTGATCCCTGGATTGTCTGGTTCAGATTCGATTATGTACCGATTGCCGCCATAGAACTGGAATATTGCTGAGTGCGGCGAAAAACTAAACTCACTAGAAATGATCTTGTTCAACCGAAACGTCTGACTTTATGCGGAAGCCGATCACCCCCTCACTAATAGTAGATGATATTATAGTGTGTTAGGTCACTGAAACCATGATGCAGTATGTCCTGTAGCATGGCACCTTGAACGGTTGTGAGGAAATTCGCAAGCCAAGGTTAGCCAGGTCTAGTATTGATCGACAACCAATTCTCACCACTCTTTGTATTGTATACCCGTGAAGGTCCGGGTTAGAATATTGATTTTCAGTAACCCATGCTTGTCGTAAGAGGCGACTAACGGGATCGGGTGGTCAGGCTCGCTGACTTGGTTCACACATGTCATCGGTTCCCAATTGCGCAGATCGATGCTCATGCTGTTGATCACTGGATTGTCTGGTCCAAACTCGATTAGTTACAGACCGCCTCCATATTGCTGGAATATTGCAGAGTGTGGCGTAAAACTAAACTCACTCACACACTGAAAATACAACGTCAAAGTGTTTGTGAAATGACGACACTTGAAAAAGGATAATAACTTGATAATCACTTCATGCCTGCAAGTTACGTCTCGACTTAGAGATTTAGAGTTTGTCTGAACTGATTGCAAAGACCTTAGTTTTCGTGATCTTTCAGACGTGTTACATAATTTGACCTCTAAAGAGAATGACCTTTTGTTAAGGTCACCAACTTTGATGCAATGCGATTGACATTCCACTTTGAGTGATCATATATATTTCATCAAATACCAATTATACATACTCATGGAAACGAATAAGGGAACACATGAAGGTACAAGTGTTACTTTATTCTTTTTCCGGTTTCTTCACAAGGTATGCATTGCACTGTGGGTGAAGTTCTGGAAATAAATAAAGGAACACTTTTACTTTCATGTGTTCCCGTATTTGTTTCCATGAGTATATATGTATCCAGCTAATCTTGCACACTGTTTCTATGGTCAACAAACACTCAATGCACAAGGGTATTGCCAGTTCTTGTCCAGATCGACAACCAGTTGCTACCATATATTGGGTTATAACTAATGTTAAAAAATGACAATATTTCTGTGAAATGACGACACTTGTAAATGGGCAATTACTTGAACTCCACTTTCAACGTAATCTAATCTCATTCAAGAGTTAGGTTTTACAAATATATAGTATCCATATCATGATAACAACTATTTACTAGTTGTTTTATAAGGTAATGAACATCGGCCTTCAAGCCACGTCTTCATCTGGATTGATTGCAAAGAATTCAATCCTCAATTTCTTGATCTTTGAGACATATGCATGTTATATAATTTCAACTGTACAGACAATAACACTACTTTTTATGGCCAACAAACGCTCAGTCATCGGCCAAGGAAAAAGTCATTAAGTAAAGGGGGGTGAGGTAGTCAAGTGGTTAAAGCGTTCGCTCTTCGGTCAGAAGACCCGGGTTCGATTCCCAACATGGGTACAGTGGGTGAAGCCCATTTCTGTCGTCCCTTGCCGTGCTATTGCTGGAATATTGCTAAAGCGGCGCAAAACTAAACTTGCTCACTCATTGACTTATTACGAAAAACATAAAACGGCTGCAAACTGGTAATTTTATTTTCCATTTCACAGATATCAAATAGTGTAAAACAATCAATATCTCCAGTACACACTTTGAAGAAACTGTTTACTGTGATTAAATTTCAGTTATGTCTTTAAATATACATGTTAAGTTACAAATATGTTACAGTACCAAAATATCAGGAAATAGACCCAGAAAGGAACACTTTTATACTGTTACATTACCAATTGACCCCCATGGATTCTCAAAGACTGTAAAACACCTTGATTCCACTGAACATTCAAATGTTGCGTCGATAAGCTGTAATATTTCCAATGCACCAAAATAACCTCTATTGAAATCACCCAAAAAAACCTAGATATTTATTTTCTATTACAAAAATAATTTATGTAAACGCATCAGAATCATAGCAATCAACAGTTGTGATACCTGATACAGTGGTGCTAAAGTTTTTGAAACCCAATGCCTATAAACGAAAAGAGATAATACATTTGATCTTTGAAGAAAAATATATTTGGAGTTTGGGTAAAAATGTATCTTCTACGTTCACTCGGATATGCGTGTATGTATATGAATGGGTTTTTTCCATTTTTATAAAGCACATCAGCAGAATGTATATATTCAAGGATATAGTTCCCAATTTCCCCGTGTATCTTGCGAGAATACATGTATCAAGACAAATTGGTCAAAGTTGCACATGTCACTTATTCATCAACAAGGCTTGATACCCTCCTGGATGATGCGAACGTGAGATTCTATTCGTCGTACAAAATTCAAATTCTTCCAACATCTGTGGTGTTTCAACAGGCTAACCAGTGTCTTAAGCTTAAAAGTGAAGCTCACCAGCTATACCAGGAGGGAGATTCGTCTTGTCATTTGTTTCTCAAGTCCTTCTTACGAATGTACTTCAAAATGGTCCACGAAACATTTTGCTGCATTTGTATTTTTGGTCGTCAAAGCAGTAGTAACTCTAGAGTGTATTATTAAGGGCACTCTTAAAATACTACAACTACAACATGCTTTGTGTATCTAATAACCTGTATGTATAGCGGAGATAGTTACATTCACTGAAAAACCTAACTGTTTATTTTGTCCTTCATGCAATGTTTAAAATGTACCCGAATAAAAGGCTTGAAAAACGACCTATTTCCAATCCTAGTATTCGAGCAAGTCTTGATATGTTTGAGCATGGAAAACACTGAGATCGTTTTAATAATTCCATTTTTTTCAGTTTGTGAACAGTTTGCTTGTTAGGACTTTGAATGGCGTTTAGAGTTCTCTATTATGAGGAACACAACGTTTCGTAATATATCCTTACTCCTTCATCAGGTGAATGAATGGTATCAGGCAGAGAAATGTAAGAACAACAAAAGTCATAGGACAACAATTGAAGCCAACAGTTGCATTTCTACTTTGCATTCACATATCAACGCCAGTTAACCGTTGGCTTCCATTGTTTAATTTAACCTGAATCTCTGAAGTATTATTACTTTTGTTGTTCTTAAATGTACATATCAAATAGTATGCTCTCTGCGTCATACCATTCATTCACCTGATGAAGAAATAAGGATGTACTCCGAAACGTTGTGTTCTTCATGATAAAGAAATTGACATCCATAAAAACTGTCTTCCTTAGTTTGCTTGTTTATCAGAATTTAAGGAAATGTCTTTACATGTCCTACTCTTAACAACCATAGAATTCTGTATGTACCAAAAGTACTTCAGAAAACCACCAGAAATTGCATTCCCTTATTTTATGACCTCTAAACCCCTTATTTACACCTGTCATTATATTTAAAGCATGCAACAATCTTAAGACATAACGTATTGAAAAATATTGTATATCTAAATTGATAGAGACTGATCCAAATACTGCATGTAACGTCAGATTGTATAAGTTACTGTGCATGTTGTCACCCGTAATGTATGTAGTCCAACCAGTAGTAATAATTATCAACCCAATTGAGATACGCGCCGTAGTAATAACATGTCACACTGGTGTCAATTGTAAGCAAGCTTCCCATACCATAATCGTTCATCCAATCCACTAGCATAGGGCAAAGGTCTTGACATTGTTTACCTTTACGGTCCTCGTCAAAGATATATAGAAATATGTAATCATTCTTAAGGAACCAACTATTTGAGTTCCAGTTGGATGTATAGCAATAAACGTGGGGATAGTATGTATTGTACATATGCTCAGCATAGTAACGACAGTAGTGGTCATCGATATAATGTCTTTTCCAGTCTTCTTCTTTAGTAACAGCATTTATAGTAAAATCTTGACAAGCCATAAAATAGAAATAGTCTGGAGCAGCAGTTGTTGTACTCGTTGTTGTACTTGTTTTGCTCGTTGTTGAAGTTGTCGATGTCGTAGGAGATGTTGTAGTTGTGCTGGATGTAGTGGAGCTCGTCGTAGGGGATGTTGTTGTGGTGCTGGATGTAGTGGAGGTCGTCGTAGGGGATGTTGTTGTAGTTGTGCTCGATGTTGTGGAGCTCGTCGTAGGGGATGTTGTGGTTGTGCTGGATGTAGTCGAGCTCGTCGTAGGGGATGTTGTTGTGGTGCTCGATGTAGTGGAGCTCGTCGTAGGGGATGTTGTTGTAGTTGTGCTGGATGTTGTGGAGCTCGTCGTGGGCGATGTTGTGGTTGTGCTGGATGTAGTGGAGCTCGTAGTAGGAGATGTTGTTGTGGTACTTGAGGTCGTGGCGCTTGTTGTAGGCGATGTTGTAGTTGTGCTGGATGTAGTGGAGCTCGTCGTGGGCGATGTTGTAGTTGTACTCGATGTTGTGGAACTGGTAGTAGGCGATGTTGTTGTGGTACTTGAGGTCGTGGAGCTCGTCGTAGACGATGTTGTGGTTGTGCTAGATGTAGTGGAGCTCGTACTAGGCGATGTTGTAGTTGTGCTCGATGTTGTGGAGCTCGTCGTGGGGGATGTTGTGGTTGTACTCGATGTTGTGGAACTGGTAGTAGGCGGTGATGTTGTGGTACTTGAGGTCGTGGCGCTCGTTGTAGGCGATGTTGTAGTTGTGCTGGATGTAGTGGAGCTCGTCGTAGGCGATGTTGTGGTTGTACTCGATGTTGTGGAACTGGTAGTAGGCGATGTTTTTGTGGTGCTTGAGGTCGTGGAGCTCGTCGTAGGGGATGTTGTGGTTGTGCTAGATGTAGTGGAGCTCGTACTAGGCGATGCTGTAGTTGTGCTGGATGTAGTAGAGCTCGTCGTGGGCGATGTTGTGGTTGTACTCGATGTTGTGGAACTGGTAGTAGGTGATGTTGTGGTACTTGAGGTCGTGGCGCTCGTTGTAGGCGATGTTGTAGTTGTGCTGGATGTAGTGGTGCTCGTCGTGGGCGATGTTGTAGTTGTACTCGATGTTGTGGAACTGGTAGTAGGCGATGTTGTTGTGGTGCTCGATGTAGTGAGACTAGTTGTATCAGGTTTTCTTGTCGTTACAGGTAAAGGTCTGTTTAGAAATGAGTTGACTTGCGGCAAAACAGGAATATCAATGGTGGGTAGTCCTCCTCCTGTGTTAGTGGATTCTTCTGCAATGACAATGTTTGTGTTTAACTTCATTTCTTGACAAAAGAGAAGGTTTCAATTTGTAAAAGATTATTTATAAATCCCGAGCTACTGCAGCGACACAATATTTGGTTTGAGGAACAGACACTTATTTGTGTGCTAGTCAGTATGTGAACGATTCCACTGTTGTAGAATGCGTCTACACAACGCGGTTGTTATAATAATATGTACCCAACCATACGATGAAACGCAATCACAAATTCATCGACATCCCCATGCAAATGAAATTCTTTCTCAGATACATGAAGGTTTTGTGCAGAAAGTTTACAAAATGTGTATCTTGAGCGCACAAAAACAATATATTGTGTGCCCTTTAAGTATTGTGAATGTTCTCCAAAAAGCATTTTGGAACAATCCAACAGTACGAAGTTTTTTATTCTAAGTAAGCCATTGTTCATATGAACAAAAGCCAATTTTACAATCGCCGTTCCGGGATGCGAACATTGTTGGTAAGTGCTCACGTGACCAATGGACATATATAGTTGTCTGAAAACCAGAGTGTACTAGGTCCTAAATACCCATTTTCGAGAAAGTCGAACTTGAAGTTTAAAACAACAATATTTTCAAAACTATTGGCTCAAATTCTTTGGAATTGTGCACATATATCTGATATATCAAAAAGACTTGGAAAATAACCAAAAATATGTTAAAGCTCTTGATTTAAATAAGAAAACGCTTGGAGATAGAACACTCGGCCAAATAGATTTGTAATTTTGTTGAGAACCAGAGTGTTCTATGTATCAGAAATGCAGCTGGATCATTATTGTACGATTATTGTACGATTATTTCTCCCGTACGCTTGTTTTAACTTGTTTTAGTTTCATAGCTTACAAATCACATTAAATATATCAAAAATAAGGGCAATGTTCCAATGTTCCATTTGTATGTCTATTATGATGATAAGAACTTCCAGATTGTGCCATCTCCATGTCACGTGATCAAACTGGATTTGCTGATTGGTCCAATAACCACTTAGAATACTCTAGAACTAACAATTTGTGTTATTTTATAGAGATAAAACAATGTAAAACCACTTTCTAGGCTATATATCACGGGGAATTGTTGCTTAGGGATAGAATATAGGAAAACTTGCCCTGAGCTTCCTAACTCAATTTTCACCAAAAGTGGACATTGAACACTCTGGATTTCAGTCGACGATATGTATGCCTTAATATAACTACGATCATATAACATTTACAGAGCCGGAGATGTCTTTTCATCACAGAAAATATAAGAGTCAAATTTCTTTGACTTCGTGTAACCATTACATTGAGTATCTGTTTAACCTGAGTATGTATCAGTACAAGGAATACGGTTCTTTCTTGATATATGTACCGGCATACCTGTTCTTAGGGCGTTGGGGTAGCCTAGTGGTTAAAGCCTTGGCTCGGCACGCTTAAGACCCGGGTTAGATTCTCCACATCGGTACAATGTGTAATGTGTGTCCCCCGCCGTGATATTGCTGGAATATTTGCTAAAAGCGGGGTAAAACTATACTCACTCACTTACTCATACCTGTTCTATGTCCATCCACAACGGAAGAGCGTTGTCTTCAATTCAGACACAATGCGTCATCTTACTTATTTTATCTTTAAAAGCATGTGAGAAACTATCCTTAATAACCACGCAGCAAAAGCCACAAAACTAACAAAACCCGTAAAACTAACAGTTTTTCCAGTGCTGGAGACTTTCGTTTTTCGATCTGGAAAGTGCGTACAAATAAGCTGTTATCTTGAGCACACAAGATAATCACAGGTTGTATAGCATATCTTGTGCACAGATAATGTATTTGAAAGTATCTGACAGATATTTGCTGACATTCATATAGAATGAATACCAAATTTGAATTCCTCATGCCTGCATGCATCGCGAGGGTTTTGTGCAGGTAGAATAAAGTACGGCCACCAAAATGGAATGTACGTGTAAACTTTGAACAATTTATTAGGTTTTGTTGATTATTGATATAATACAAAATACATCTGAAATCCACTTTTGCGTTTCTTGTATAGGGTACATTTTGTTTAGCGCACTCTGATAAAAAATAGATTTAGGATAATTTATGATTTTCTTGCCGCTGGTAACTTTATAATCTGACTCACCGTGCCCGACAGAATAATATAAAACCCTTATACTTCAACCTACCAGGTTTTGTACAACTTGCCCCCAATTGTGCAGTCTTCACCCCCGAGGAGTCACAGGTCACTTTCAACACGCCGCTCCTCTGGTAGCCTTCTTCACACAAGAAGCTACGGGACACTGCTGCCCCTGTCTGGAAGGTTGGTCTGCCGGTTGGAACCCAGTGGTCGGGGACGCCAACAGTCCAGTCCCTGCATGTCGGGTCTGTAAGATACGAAAAAGCAACATGCTGGAAAGTTTAACAACGAAAAACACAACATACATTTTGTTCATTTTCTCATAGTACTGATAACTATGTGACAAAAGCGATTCCGAAAATAAACTGTACAGCACCACAGTACAGTAGCGTAACACTCACCAGTCAATCAATGTGTGACAGGCTAAAATATTGAATTATTGAATCATTATTAAATTATATTTTCAACAGACACAAGCTTCGCTTTCCTCTGAAAAAATCCAATTTCGAAAAAGGATCAACATTTTGTACAATTTTGAAAAATGCAGCTGTACAAAAAAGTTGCCACGTGCTCGTCGTTTTCAGGTTTGACATCTGAAAAGTTTTCATAAATCTTCCCCCAAAGGGGACTCGAAAAAAAAATCTACGAAGTGACGAGCAAACGTATAGCAACTAAACTAACCCTCTCCCTAATCTCCAAGTGATGATTTACGAACATTACGCGTGTATTCGCATGAAGAATTTCTAGTCCAATATTGTGGATGTCGTGCGCAGCATTTACGTCATGTTCACGACTGTGTCGTTCATTCGTTTCTGAAGTCCTCCTATCTAAGTCAAAAGCCATATATCATGTGAACTTCATCAACAGCATTGGTTTTTGAAAACTGGCCTACTTAATAACATCACTCATATACAGGCAAATCTTTATATGCGATTATTTTAGATTGTAAAAGAAATCCTATCAATAACAATGATCTGAACAAAGTACGATGGCATCGTAAGAAGACAATGCAAGCCAAAGTTCACCTTCATCAGGCTGGAAGGATCAGAAGTGATATTTACAGGATTCGATTATTTGCAGACCGCCGCCAAATAACTGGAATATTGCTGAGTGCGACGTAAAACTAAACTCACTCACCCACACTTCTGCTACCTACATGATATCACTGCTGGATTTACACGATTTGAAATAATTTTTCCCATGATTGTCATTCATCGTGTTTAAAAGCTGGAGTAGTTCTGAGTTCTGCAGAGAATAATGGGCTCACATTTGATATGAGTTTTTGTGAAATATGTATAAGACGCACATTCCTGATATCGGAATATGATGCAAGGCTTCAGCTCACCTGTAGTAAGGAGCACTGACTTAAAGGTCACATGCAACCAAAAAATCAAACATAATTAAAACACAATTATCACTTATTCATGACATATAATATACATTGCTGGTTATGAAAAAACATATAAACAAAATTATAAGTGTACAATCCCAAATCAAAAGTGCAATATTGTGTACTTGGGTTTACTTCCCAAGAAACGAAGCAGCCGGGATACCGAACCCAGTCAAAGCGGGTGGGTGTGCACTCAAGTGTAACGGCTGGTTCATTTGCAGATGCCCTCACGGCTCATTGTGTGTGTATATATAGAGATGCTGGGTTTTGTAAATACATGCTCATTTTTTGTGTATAACATTTTGCAATCAACAGACATCATAACATGTCATGTGTACAAGTATCACACCTGCCTGTCTGTGTAATTACATAATGTGACAGAGACCGAACTCGGGCCATAAATCAATGCATTTTGTTTATGGTGTATAGACTGATTGGTGTTAAGTTCAAATTGCATGTGGTCAGTGATCGCAGTTGTGTATTGAATATGGTCATTAGCAGACAGGCAGGCAGACACATAGGTGTCAATAAAACAGACATTGAGTTTTGTCTGTGATAACGACATATCTATATCACAGTTTGAAATCTGTCAACGCTAAATAATGACATTGCTTTTAAGTATCGAACTGAGAAAGTGACTCGGTAAGAAGAACGTCTGGTGAAATAGACAAATGAAATTATATAAACAGTTAATCTACTGTCATAACATATAGAAAGCTCGCGCCTGTGAAATATCAACAAAACATTAGAAAAATAGCTTACACCAAAGCCTTCACCGAGTATTCACTGGACAACCCACTTCCAAGCTGCGTGAACCTATTTCACTGCGCACGTGCTATGAGCGCAGCCCAGCTGTTGAAACCAGTTTTCCCCCGAAAAGTCTGGGGAAAATTAGTGAATCGTTTGAACTCCGAATTCGCGCGGTTTTTTTCATCGCGTTATTTTTCAACTTTATAAGTTGAATTTGCATTTTTCATTATATGTTTCGGTAAGTCCATATCGAAAGGTATCAGAATCTGCAAAGTTGTGTTTTATGTTTCATGTGACCTTTAACATATGCATGCCATAAACTAAGTCACAAAACAACACTTACAGTAAATTTCTTGTTTGCAATTTGATTCTGATGTTATTCCTGGATCGGTGTCAGTAAGATTTGGATAATATCTCTTGAGATGAGGAAAGTTTGACTGATAATCCTAACTTTGATTTCAGATAAATATAACGAATTGAATTGAAGTCAATTCATACAAAAACTTACGGTAAATTACTTCTTTGCAATTTGACTCTGATGTTACTCCTGGATCGGTGTCTTCGGAACCTGTTTTCTTTTCGAAGAACAAACAGACTCCATTGTTAGTGGTACTGCCTCCACGATTGATGCTGAAAGTTCCACATTGGAATATATTGCCAGTGCACGGAGCTGCAGTAGTTGTGGGAGCACTCCAGTCACAATGGACAGCGACTGCACAGTTCTGCAAGTCGTCCAGACAGTGTGTTTGACAGTACTTGTCATCCTTGTTTTCAACCCGTTTGATGAACGACACATCCATATTGATACCAAAGTTCATGTTCATGACGTGATTCGTACTAATTTGGCTGTATGGCGTCTTGTCGGTTTTGGTGGGATTAAAAAATCCTTCCGGTGGTGCATCTCCTGATGGAGCCGGTGCTGGTGATGGAGCTATGCCTGAAATAAGAAGAACTCCTTAAGCATAATTGTTTCCTGATTCCAGATTGAAGTATCAAATAATAACTTATTGATCATAAGTACATTAAAAATGATAGCATCATATTATCTCTGCGCTAAACACACACCCATATCTAAATAGAAACTAAATGAAACATGTTAAATTTTGCTGATTAGCCATTGAAATGTTACAGCATTAGTATTTGGCTTCCAGTCTTCAACCCAACATTGCGGAATTTGCACTTTCGACCAGGTGAGTTGAATCTGTGAGTTTTATTCTCTTTCAGACTTTCAATCATCCTTCAAACACGATAGATCCATAAACGTAATATTAACGTGTTATTTAAGTTATTATTCATGACAAGTAGAGGGAAGAAAACGTTTTCATAATTCCTATCTGAGCAAGTGTTTAAGAGTCATTATTAATTATACCAGGTGTTCACGAAAAGAAAAAAGAAAACCAATAAAGACACCATCACTCCATCCGTCCAACTTTGTAAATGTTCCCTCGATAGGATTCAAATCAGTTTCATCTTTCTACTCTCAGAAGGTTGATTGTAAATAGGAGCGACAAACCCTTTCCACATTTATAAGAAATATTGTTATTGTTATATGATATTTGTATAACACCAATATCCAGCTCAGCTCAGCTGCTCAATGGCGCTGCCAAAGGCGCTCAGCTCAAAGGCGCTCAGCTGACAAAGGCAGAGCGTGTACAATTGTGACTATATCATGAGTAGATATTTGTTTCAGCAGTATTACAGCTGTATGATGTTGTTTGTAAATAAATCTGTTCTGAATTAGGTTTAGGAATGTGAACAGGATCTTGTGCCGTACACAGCATGTTATAGTCTCAGAAATCTTCAGAAATCTCAGCATCTTTAGGACCACTGCCCAAAAGTTTAATAAGAAAGATGCTTTTATCAGTAATACCTACGTCTTTACATCTTTACAATCTTGAATTTTGGAACTTTTTATGAGTAAATAAATTGACAAAGCGATACCTGAACAACATCAATTTTTCCCTGCGTTTTCAGATTCCAACAAAACGACTTTATAATATGATTCATAACATAATATCATTATCCCTACCTGTTGGAGAAAGTGCTGCCGACAGAGGACTCGATGAAGGTGCAGGTGCCGGTGCAGGCACAGGCGCAGGTGCAGATGGAAATCCACCGGAGAGGAAAGGGTTTACGATAGGTGCTGGAGTGGGTGCAGGAGCTGGGTTGGGAGGCGCAACCTGTACAGGGCTACCAACGGAAGCAGTATTAGTCACAGGAGGCTTAAACAGGCTTCCTGATAAAGTCGGAAGAAAGCCAGACTTGCACTTGACATGTAGAATGATGGAAATCAACACCGTCATTTCATGGGTCATTCTCTCAGTGAGTTTCAGTTAACTGTGGACAAGTCAAAGGTGCGCCATACACGACAACAAGTATCTCACGATGTCTGTTGAAGGTTCAAGATTCTCACTGATAATGTTTCTTCGTTCTTGTCTGTCAACTCATGTCTGTCTGTTTGCTCATGAGCTTCATAAGATGCCTGTATGATTTTAGCCTTCGTTTCACATTAACATTTGAAATGGGTTCCAATAACATCACTTCCGGTTCGGAACACCAGAAATGGACTTCACACTCATGGGTGAAGTATTATATAATATAATTGATGGTTTAATAGCATCATGACCAACGATTACACCGGTTAGGAATTTAAGTGAATGAGGGAGTTGTAGTGGCGTATGGTTGTTTTATCGGTAATAATTATATATCTTTTATATTTAATTATATTTATATAGCGCCAATATCCAGATCACCTGCTCAAAGGCGCTTTGTTTTTCCCTCGATCATTGGATGTCAGTCTCAAACGGCACAATGTATTATCAATCTCAACTCCCTGGGGATCAGTCACTCATGCTATTACTACGGAGTGAGTGAGTGAGTGAGTTGGGGTTACCGCCGCTTTTGTCAATATTCCAATAATATCACGGGAGGGGGACAACAGAAATGGGATTCAGACACTTTACCCAAGTGGGGAATCGAACCAGGGCTTTCGGCGTGATGAGCGAACGCTTTAACCACTGCAGATGCAGATGTAACTCAACCTGACAAGAAAGGGATCGCTATCGAAGGTGATGGAGCGGGTATGGACCTGGATTGAGGGCGCAACCTGTACAAAGCTGCAGAAAAATGTGCTTGACACCAATTAGTCTGTAGCAAGGGATTATAGTTTTAGACACTGATATTTTAAAAGTTTAGCCAAACCAATAACCCCCAAGGATCAGATAAAGACTGAGTTTCCAGTTTTATGCCGCTTTTAGCAATATTCCAGCAATATCACGGCGGGGGACACCAGAAATGGGCTTCACACATTGTACCCATGTGTGGAATCGAACCCGGGCCTTGAGTGTGACCAACGAACACTTTAACCACTAGGCTACCCATGGCCTTTTTAATCTGACGTTACATCTAACATAGGATATTCGGTCCCACAGCGAGAATCGAATTAACAGTGATAGTGTCAGGTTTGATTAACGAAAAGATAAATGACACTACGTGTCAGTAAAACGTGACTCCACTGTCTGTGGTGAAATGTTTGTGATATTTTAAAGTGCTCTTAGGTCGGTGTGGTACTGGGGACCTGACCACCCAATCCCGTTAGTCGCCTCTCACGACATACATGGGTTACTGAAAATCAGGGGCGGTGGGGTAGCCTAGCTGTTAGAGCGTTCGCTTGTCACGCCGAAGACCCGGGTTCGATTTCCCAAATGTGGAGCCCATTTCTGGCGTCCCCCGCCGTGATATTGCTGAAATATTGCTAAAAGCGGCGTAAAACCCAACTCACTAACATATTTACTCTTGAATGTGATATTTGACCGTGATTCTAACATCGTGTGTATTGAATACATGACACGTTATGGATAACAACTTATATTGCTTATTCATGTTTGTCCAACTTCTAAATGCCTTGGACCCGTGAAGATCCGGGGTAGAATAGGTCTTCAGCAACCCATGCTTGCCACAAAAGGCGACTATGCTTGTCGTAAGAGGCGAGGTGGTCAGGCTCGCTGACTTGGTTGACACATGTCATCGGTTCCCAATTGCGCAGATCGATGCTCATGTTGTTGATCACTGGATTGTCTGGTCCAGACTCGATTATTTACAGACCGCCGCCATATAGCTGAAACAACAAACAAACAAACCACAAAATGCCTGTGTCATTTCAGCTTTCGCCCCACCTGGCTACATTTCATTTCTGAATTTCTGTTCGCTCACTCACTCACTCACTCTAAATGCCTTGAAGATATTCATAAGTGAGTGAGTTTAGCTTTACGCCCCACTCAGCTATATTCCAGCTATATGGCGGCTGACTGTAAATAATCGAGTTTGGAGCAGACAATCCAGTGATTAACATCATGAGCATCGATCTACGCAATTTGGTATGATGACATATTAAGGAAGATCAATTTTAACCCGGATCTTCACGGGTGAAGAACTTCATTTGTTGTATTTAACATCTTGCAAAACAAGACATTTCACGTCTCGAATAGCTGCAAAAGTGTGACACTCACTCACCCAAACGGAATACAAACGTAATCGAGGCCAAAACAGATTCTATCACTGCTGACATGTTCCGGGATAATCCTCAACACTTTATATCAGCACTAACATCTCACCTGGAGACTGGTGTCCATGACAGCTGTATGATATGTAATCATATACCAACCAAATTGTTGCACGAATTTACGCAAGACGTTTAGAGGAGGTTGGTCAAATCGTACCTGACATGCTATGCTTGCTATAGATATTATCTCTGGAACAAGAGGACCGTATGTTTCTTCAAGCATGTAAAGCTCATAAGAGTTGACCTGAGTTTTTATTTTGTTTTTTTTTCATTTGTTTTTTTATTCATTCCTATAGTTACATAGATGCAAACATATTATTGTAACAGAAGTGAGTGAGTGAGTGAGTGAACATGGTTTAACGCCGCTTTTGAGGAACACTCCAGCAATATCATGGAGAGGGAGCACCAAAGACAGGTCCACACACAGTACCAATGTGGGGAATAGAACCCGGGTCTACCACTCAACCACTAGGCTACTCTGCCGCCTCTGTAACAGAAGCAATATACAAGTACAATACGGTGACACATACCAACTTCTATAGGGTGGTTGAAAATACACGTGTAGTCAATGATATAGATATTGGATGAAAGGAAACCATTTTTCAAAATTTTCCACGTTATTTTTTTCTTTGGGAAATATTTTTTCTGCAAGAAAGATGAATTGTAAGGTTTTCAGATAGTTAATTAATTTGGGAAGTGTTTTTTATATATATATTACAAATATAATATGTCTCTTTGCAGAGAAAATTATATGGTTTAATATTTTGTTGGCTTGTGAAGTACCAAACCAAACCAGATATTTTGATATTTTGATTTCTTTGTTGAGGTATTTATTGATCCAGATCTCAAGCTCATTCCAAAATGTCTTAGTTTCCTTTCAATTCCAGTATACATGACAGATTGTTTCCTGTAGGTCATTACAAAAACTGCATACTTTTTCTATGACAGAATCTATTAGTTTCATTTTCAAAAGCTCCATTTTGGAATATATTACTCCAGGTAAGAATTTAAACTGAAAATCAAGAAGTTTAACATATTTTAAACCATATCTATAAATACTGAATATCTTATGCCATTCAAAGTCACAATTAAAAAGGTTTTTTTCCCATTTCGAACATATCTAAGTTTACTGTCATCCGATATGTCTTTCATAGAAAAGTCTTGATCCTTTTGAGACTGTAATGAGGCTTTTGTTACAAATGGTAATGTTCATATTGTTGATAGGTATCATCCTGTTATTTCTAATAGTTTGTTTCCAGGATATAGGCAAGATGTGTATAACATAATTGTAATCCAACATTGTTCCTCTTATATCATACATATGTTTTAATGTTACAAAGGCATTAAGAGTTATTGCTGCTCAAAAGACGAGGCACATGGATTTCATTTAAGACTGTACATAACGAGCTGACAGCTATAGAGTTTATTCCTCAGAATACAGACTTTATTTTCTCTTTCTTCTACATAATTGTCAATTGTTCAATTCATGCTTATATATAAAGTAATCAGGAGGTAGCATTCTAGCATTCGATATGTATTAACAACACTACATGCACCAATTGGCTTCATCAGATATAACTAGCACCAGTCAACATATCTTTCTATATGCATATAACCTGTATATTGACTTCTGTTAACCCCACAACTACCCTCAAGAAAATGCATGGAAAGTTGTTGTTTATTTTGATAAAAAGTAAATCAGCAGGTACATAACAGTAATGGCCAAATAGAATAATGACTTTTCCTGAAAGAACTGTTTTGTCATTGCTTAAATATGTTATAAAATATTTGTTAGAATACTAAATTTATCAGTTCAATTTCAGTAACTTCCCTATGAAAATATATTTTTATGAAAAGTTTGAAATACTCTTTTTCCGGAAAATATAGCAGGAAATGTTGTCTAGAGCAACCATTTTTAGAAAATTTCCTTGAGAGGACATGCCCACAAGCCCTCCTAGAAGGTCTTGTGTGCTACGCGCACCCACACGTCCAGTTGTGCCTACTCTTCATTTCTTTCCTGGGTACGTCCCTGATTTGGACATGTCTATAATAAAACCGAGGCCATAAGTGTTGTGATATAATCAAACAACTCCTGAGTAAGTGTCATATGACGGTCTATATAAAACATCGATTGCACCAAAGACTGAAACTGTTGGAATATTGTTCGCCATGAAGAGTCAGTTGAAGTCATCCCTCTTGCCTTTTGATATATTTCGTCACTTTGAATATTTATGCACAGATTCAAAGCACACGAACAAGTCTTCTGTCTTTTAAGTAAAGTTTGATAAATCAGTGGAAAGGAATTTGGATTCATATTCAACGGTAACAGGTCACCGATATATATGAGGTTTAAGCTGAACTTGCTTGCCAGGTACCTTGTTCTGATGTTGCCAAAGCGAACAGAAATTCAGAAATGAAATGTAGACAGTGGGGCGAAGACTGAAATGACACAGGCATTTTGTGGTTTGTTTGTTTGTTTGTTTGTTTGTTTGTTTGTTTGTTTGTTTGTTGTTTAACGCTGCACGCACTAGCGTCCAAATGAAACGCCACCAAACAGTTTTCTTCACTAAAACACAACAAAAGCAAATTATAGTAACAAGAAGAGTTGTATTGTAAAACACAATCAGTCAGCAACAGTTCGTGAAACTTTTCAGTTAGAAAAACGAAACAGTTCGTGTTCTGCAGGCACATGGATGACACAGGGGTGCAGTGTCCAGTATTCGATCGCCAACGCTGATTCGTCTTTAAGGTCTCAAACTGTCCTGAACAACACAGATGATTCAGTATCGTGTGTGGGCACCCCTAGCAGTGATGCAGGCTCTAATGCGGCGTCGAACTGAGTATGTGAGCCTTCTGACGTCATCATTAGGGATTCGGCCCCATTCCTCTTGCAGGGCAACTGCCAAAGTGTCCCTAGTCAATGGCAGCTGTTGACGTTTCCGAATACGTTGCCCCAGGTGTTCGATTGGAGACAGATCGGGTGATCTCGCTGGCCACTGTAGCAGGTTGACGTTGTTAGTGTTGAAGAACTCATGATCACTAGTGATCCGAGCTGTGTGAGGTGTGGCGTTGTCCTGTTGAAACAGAGTCCTTAGGTGACGTTGCAGGTAAGGCAGCACCACAGGCCGTAAAATCTCGTCGATGTAACGACGTGCGGTGAGATTACCGTTGATGATGACGAGATCTGTCTTCTGGTCCCCACAAATTCCGCTCCAGACCATAACGCTTTCACCGCCGTAATGCTCCACTTCTTGGATGCAAGCAGGTGCCGTCCGTTCGTCCCGACGTCGGTAGATTCGAACACGACCATCAGATTTGAAGAGCTGGAACCTGCTCTCGTCACTGAAGAGCACTCTTCGCAAGTTTCGCTGCTGCCACTGCATTACGGTCCTGGCCCACCTCAATCTGGCACGTCGGTTTCGGAGCGTTAACGTCATGCCCTTGAAAGGTCGATAGGCACGAATACCATGCTGACGGAGTCGTCAAAGGCTATTGGCGCTTGATGACGTCACAGTGAGGTAACGGTTTCTCAGATGAAGCACCCGTAAATATCGATCTTCCTTCCGGGTCGTGAGCTTGGGTCTGCCATTCCTGGATCTGTCAGCAGTACTGCCAGTCTGTCTGTGACGTGTGACAAGTCTGCATGGTGGACATCCCATGATTCTGGCCACGTGCTCCTGTGTTGCTCCTCTGTATTTGCGCTTTTTCCCTCTGTTCTTTGGTCAATCGAGGTATATTGGCTGCTTTCAATCGTGTCACATGATTTCCACATCTAGTCAGGGTTTATACCTTCTGTCAAACGGATAACTTTAAGCACAATTTCCATTTTTTCTGTGCGAATTCATTTAACTCACCAATCATCAAAATCTCGTGCACTTGTTCACTGGGAATAGACAGGTTGTGTTCGAGGGATGTGTTTTCAGCCGTTTTTGAGCAGATTGGCAATTATTTTGACAATTTATGATAATTTATTTTTATTTTGATGGCGTTTCTTTTGGACGCTAGTTAAAATGGCGGCTGTCTGTAAATAATCAAGTCTGGACCAGACAATCCAGTGATCAACAGCATGAACATTGATCTACGCAGCTGGGATACAATGACACGTGTCAACCAAGTCAACGAACCTGACCTTCCGATCCCGTTAGTTGCGACTCGTGAAGATCCGGGAAAACACATAACCAGGGATAACCTTGGATGCTGGGATAATGGGATACTTGTTTTTGTTAGGGGCACGACTCTTCAAAGCGAATTGATGCTCTTTAAGCGAATGGGATAGACGTGAACCTTTGCAACATACAATGTCGTCGTGAAATTAGGAAGTGTGACTAACGCGTGACCAGGATGAAACTGGAAACACGAACAGTAAAACATACAAGAAGTACTTGTGTTTATACTGCGGATTCAAACGTGAACATTCACCACGGATTAAATTCATGGAAGCGCTTTCTATCCACTCTTTCTACTCTTGTAAATCATGAAAATAATGCCTAACTGTGTAAGCCTTGACCAGTCGGTAAATTTTTAACACTTTTTAGGCTGTAATCATGATAATGTATACTACTACTTATCCAATATGTATTGGCTCTTTGCTATACTATGGATAAAAAAGTGTAGCAGTTTATTGTATGACACAAGCCAGATGTTCTGTTAATCCATGACCCCACAGTTTTAGATATACGTCTTAAACTGACTGACTGAGTTTAGTTTTACGCCGCTTTTAGCAATATTCCAGCAATATCACGGCGGGGGGACACCAGAAATGGGCTTCACCCATTGTGCCCATGTGGGGATTCGAACCCAGGTCTTCGGCATGACGAGCCAACGCTTTAACCACTAGACTATCCCACCGCCCCTATACGCCTTAAAGCTAACGCCGTGGATAAGAGATTATATTCTCTCGAGTGTATTATTTTGTTAGTATTATACCACGATAACACTCATGCAAAAGTCGGCCCATACTGTTTAATACACACCAAAGGCAACGTGCTACACTAGTCAGATGTTCAGTTGATGGCAACTAAAACGTTCCATACATTCGTAAAGAATCCTGTCGTTTTATTACTTTGTTTCGTGATTTAACATGGGTTATATCAGCGTACCAGTAGAGTGTAAAGTTGCCTCATATTGTTTAATATTAACTTGATGTACCGTGTTACACAAGCCAGTCCATGATATATCCTCTTATATCTTTTCGTAAAGACAATTTTGTATCTAAGAAACCTCTCTCTCTTGGTTATAGAGCGCAAGGTCGTTGACTCATGATAACCCACACTGTGAATGTACTTCACTATACTAAACGCGTAGCTAATAAGCTCTACAACTCGGGGTCTCGTGGTTTGTATCATGGTACAAATGGAGTGTAAGTGTAGCTGAAACTTTTAGTGTAAGCTCTATCACCTTGGTTTTATGATTTACTCTGTATTATGTCATGGCCTTAATAGAGAGCAAATGCGTAATAGAACACCTACATCACCAAACTAATGGTACAGTAAAAAAGTACTGCCAGTGTCTTTCTTGGTTCACGATTCAGTTTGTATTATATCATGGTACTGGCAGTGTGTAAAGGTTGTTTCATACTGCGTAGTATATACATCACCAAACTAATGGTGTAGTCAAGACGTATTATCTCCCTTATTTCATTACTCTGTTTGTATTATATCATGGTACCAACAGTGTGTAAAGGTATTTCATACTGCGTAGTATATACATCATCAAACTAATGGTGTAGTCAAGAAGTATTTTCTCCCTTGTCACGACTCAGTTTGTATTATATCATGGTACCAACAGTGTGTAAAGATATTTCATAGTGCGTAGTATATACATCATCAAACTAATGGTTTTTTCTATGTCCATGATCCAGTTTGCATTATATCATGACATCAACAGTGTCTAAATTTTATGTAAGGTTGTTGCACAGGGGTTATAAGAGGCTGCAAAAAATGTTTTTGGAAAAATATTGAATGTGGAGACTGGAACCTTATACTTGATCCTAACCTGAACCTGAAAAACTGTAAGAAATCAATAACCCCAAAGCACGGAAGTATATCTTAGAAAAAAATAGAAAAATATGACCTAATTGATGCTTGGCGGCAAATGAATGGTAATACAAGAAAATATACATGGTGGCGGAAAAACCCTAGACAACAGGCTCGTCTTGATTTTTTCTTAGTATCAGAAAATCTTTTTAATTTGACCTTGGAGTCTAATATTATCCCTGGATATAAATCTGACCTCTCCGCCATCACACTATCACTCTCAAATAACCTTAGTAAAGAAAGAGGAAAAGGATACTGGAAATTTAATGCCTCGCTGTGATACCATAAGGAATTTGTGTCTAATGTTCAGAAGATCTTACACGAAACAAAAATTGAATACGCAGATGATGATCAAATCGACGATATCATTGAAGATATTGTTGACTTGGATATTAAGTTTAAATCTCTGACGGTTTATTCCTAGAGACATTGCTTATGGAAATACGAGGCTACTGTATATCTTTTTCATCATTTATAAAAAAAAGAGAAATGTAACAAACTCCAGAACCTAGAAAACAAAATAACTGTAATTGAAGATGACATTAGAAAAGACTATCAAAATATAAATGAAAAGACACTTGGAGACCTCTCTAGACTTAAAAGAGAATTTGAAAATATGAAAGAAGAAGAAACTAGGGGACAACTTATAAGAACACGACTTAGGTGGTATGAAGAAGGAGAAAAACCTTCAAATTATTTTTGCAATTTGGACAACAGAGACTATACAAATAAACTAATCAATAAAGTGATAAAGAGTAATAAATGTATAATAACTGATGGAAAAGAAATAAGAAATGAACTAACTTTTTTATGAGACACTATATGCAGAGCAATCCGAAACCGACCACGAGATGGCTGAAAACATACTGACTGACTGACTGAGTTTGGTTTTACGCCGCTTTTAGCAATATTCCAGCAACATCACGGCGGGGGACACCAGAAATGGGCTTCACACATTGTGCCCATGTGGGGATTCGAACCCGGGACTTCGGCGTGACGAGCCAACGCTTTAACCATTAGGCTACCCCACCGCCCGGAAAACATACTGGAAACAATAGATACTCCAGAAATGAAAGATGATTTATTTGATAGACTGGAAGAACCAATTAAACTCAAAGAAACAGCAACTGCCGTAAAAAGCATGAAAAATAATGAGTTCAGGAACTGATGGATTTCCAGTGGAGTTCTGTAAATCTTTTGTGAAAGACAAAGGAAAATGGATTTTTAGGTTTATTTCAGAAGCGTTTGTGGAAGAAAAGCTATCAGATACTGTAAACAGAGGTGTTACTACTTGCTTACCAAAAGTAATAAAGATAGAAAATACCTAAACATTGGCGCCCCATCTCGCTATTAAACACTCTTTACAAGATCTTAAGTACGTGTATCACCAACAGATTAAAAAACACTCCAGAATCTCATTGATGGAAATCAAACAGGATTCATACCTGGGCGATGTATTACTGATAATATTAGAAACCTGTATGACATAATATATGAGTTGCAAAAAGAGGATAGACCGGGCCTGTTAATTTTAATAGATTTTGAAAAGCATTTGATACTGTTTCAAAACAATTTATATTCAAAGTGTTAAAGAAATTCGGTTTTTGGCCAAAAATTATAAAATGGATTAGAATCCTCACTAACAACGCTAACTCATGTGTAATTCAAAATGGTCACCTGTCCTCTTTTTTCAAAACGACCGGGGATGTTGTCAGGGCGATCCAGTGTCCCCATATCTCTTTCTTTTTGTTGCAGAGGTACTTGGAATTATGATCAGAAATAATGTCCACATAAAAGGAATAGAAGTAACTAATAAAGAACCTAAATTAGATCAATACGCTGACGATACAGAACTATTCCTTGATGGATCTGAGAATAGCTTGAAGACTGGACACTGGACACTTTTCACCAAATTTCTGGACTTAAGGTGAATATTGAGAAGACCAAAGCAATATGGCTAGGAACCAAGGCAGACTCTAATGTAACACTATGTGAAGATAGAAAATTAAATTGGATAAAATCTGACTTCGTTAACTTTTGAAGCTATTGATTATCTATTACCATTACTTGTCATGTGTGATATTTTTTGCAGTGTGACTAAATCCTTCTCTTTGTATCTATACAGTATCATGAATGTACCTCGTAATGGCACAACGGTATCAATTCTCCTAAAAGTTGATACATCACTACCTGACACCTGAATCTGTATTGCTCGTGAATACTTTCTCCCTCTGTATTGGAAAAGGTTTTTAACAGGAATACGTATATGCACAATTGTAATAATACTGGAACTATAACTTGCTATCAACCTATGTCAGTTTGCTTTTTGTTTAAGCAAACACTACACCCTGTCCATCAGTACAGCTACCTTGTATGAAGTGCATAGCTGCCTTGTAAGAATTGTATGAACTTATGTGCCATAGCATGAACACGTTCTTTATTAAAGCAAACACTACACTCTGTCCATCAGTACAGCTACCTTGTATGAAGTGCATAGCTGCCTTGTAAGAATTGTATGAACTTATATGCCATTGTATGAACACGTTCTTTATTAAAGCAAACATTACACTCTGTTCATTAGTATAACTACCCGGTATAAACCGTATGAACTTGTAGGCTACTGTGCAAACAGGTAACCATATACAGTGTTGCTTTATATACTAATGTGTGAGCATGTTCTTTATTAAAATAAACACTACACTCTATCCACCAGTATAATTACCCTGCAGGAACTGTAGGAACTTGTATGCTACTGTACGAACACGTAATCATATACAACATATTGTTCTATATACTGCTGTACGAACATGTAACGTCTGGTGTACTGAATTAAAATTTGAAAAACAAAACAAGAAAACATACAATGTCGGTGTTGATTTCATTGAGTCTACGTCAAGTCTCATATGAATACTCCAAATGACGTCATGATAATGTTATCTGAGAAAGTGATCAAGTATATTCGATATTTGTATCTGATTACAACGGTGATCCTCAAGTCACGACATTGATATCATCCCTGTAGATTAACGAAGCCCAACAGAATATTATGTTCAAACATGAGTAGAGACGTTTAAGGTTATATTATTAGGGATCCATGTTGTAGGAGGTGAGGTGAGGTGAGATGTACATATTTCGTTCATATGACGCCGTGCATGCGTGTGTATGTATGGCTGCTTGTACTACCCAAGTCTTAAGCTGGTTTTATAGTGCTAGCTCACTGAGATACCATGACGCAGTTTAGCATAAATACCCCACTCAGACACATTATACCAGCCGACCAGTCCTTCTTGTACCCATTAAGGCAGGGACCAACAAGTACCATATTTTTAGGTGGGGCGCGGGCGGGGATCGAACCGGGCGGACGCTCTAACCACTACAACCACGGAGGCGGTCCCATGTTGTAGGATTCTGAAAGATAACAAGCATTCACAATAGGACAAATTCGTTATCTTTTAAAAAAATAACACGTGTCAACGGCCTCGGGAACGTGTCCCCCGCCGTGATATTTCTGGAATATTGCTGAAAGCAGCGCAAAACCATACTCAGCTGCATTTCTCGTAAAAGTGTTTATTTTTACCAAAAGATTTTAATAAAAATGAAAAGTGATCTTCTATTTGAATCATTCTAAAGTTTTTATCTATCTCCCGTTACAATCATATTTTTAATCATCGAGATTATAGTTCTGTTCCCGAGATATGCAAAAGCACAAAAGTTCGGTCCGATTGTCGAAGCACAAAGAGTTACGTCCCTTTGTAAACAGCATGGCCGATTCATCAGCTAAAGGGCATGATATGTCCGTTGAAAAATCACAGAAGCAAAAAACGGTATGAAGAATATAAATCGTTTGATTCCTTTTTCATCAGTCATATAAGAATCTTAAATCCTAGTCTGGTTGTACATTTTTGTTTGATACTTTCGAATCAGTCATTTCGTTCAGTTTTCGATCAACAACTTGCCATTCATGGTCTTTAGACTTTAGATCAATCTGTTTGTTGTTTTAGGCCAAACTCGAATATTACAGGCATTTAAGTCGGTATGTTAACAATGGAATCTTGACCGGACAAGCTGTTATGAGACACAATCCACGCCCTCGGGATACGATACCATGCAAATCAAATGACTTAACAATCGTGGTTAACATGTATTTTAAACATAATGATTATGATTTAGGGTGCTTGACCACATCACGTCTCTCTATGCTAACTTACAAACTGGTTAGCAAACCTACCTTACCCCAAATCAACAAATGTTTCCAGACAGTAAACGTAATATGCATGATGAGGTAATAATGTGACTGAATATTTGTTTTGCAGCCTCAAGAATGGAAAAAATGGAAAGAGGAAAGTAAGTATGATGTGCAAGCACTTAGTTGATTCAAGATGATTCAAGTCAGTGTTTGAAATGACCCAAAATGCCAGATAACATCAGGACCCACAGACTTCTGAACCTGCAGCACACAGATTAAATGTTATTCATTCATCTTCAGGTCCAGATTAAAAGAAAATGCAGCTTATTGTGACATTAAATCAACATTCAAACTTACTGCATGCCAAAGGGACTAGAGGTGTGAAGATACAGAAATTTCGCGATACCATATGTATCGCGATAGCTTGGAACGATGCGATACGATTTCGATGCATATCACGATATGCAGTCTTTAGTTATTTTCTTAAAAAAGCATATTTTAATAGCATGTACCAGTGTAAATTTTGACATAACTGTCAATTTCTGGTGAAAATTAACAACTTTAAGGTCAACGATACATATCACGATACGAAAAAAAGTATCGATATATTTATCATCAGATAAAGTATCACGAATATCGATACTATGATACATCGTCACAGCTCTAAAAGGGACCAATAGAAATTTGAAACTACAGGTCTGAAACAGGTTTTGGTGGAAGTACAGTTCTCAAACTAAATAATTGTGATTGAATAAACATATCATTTGATCAATGTTCTTTTTGTCATAGCAGTTAAGTGCAACTAAGTGCAAGACACGACCACATGAAGACACAAGCTAAAAAAAACAAGATAGGTGGGCAGATGCATACATGCACTGACACATCACTATAATATATTGAGTAATATATTACGTTAAACTTCATTACACCTCACCTGTTGTTGATGATGTTGCAGAGAAGGCAAGGAAGAAGAAGTGGAGGGAACAGAAGTTACTAAATATGATGGAGAAGGAGAAGAACAAAGAACGGAAGAAAGAAGAAGCAGAGGAAATGCGTCTCAAACAGGAAGTCGAGGAACAGAAAATATATGATCGGCTAGGTAGGATTTTAGCAATATTCCAGCAACATCATGGCGAGGAACACCTGAAATGGGCTTCTCACATTGTACCCATGTGGGGAATTGAACCTGGGCCTTCGGTGACAAGTGAACACTTTATCCCACTAGGCTACCCCACCGCCCCTGCAAAGTAGTGTGGACAAGGTCCAGGTATGCAAGTTGGCACTATCCCATTAGAAACAATCAGTTTGTCTTTTGGGTGAAGTAAAAGCGTAAATATCGTTATCCCCCATGTGTTTGTTAATGGTACCATTACACTAGAAAATGCTGGATTTAGATTGGTTTATTAGAGGTTTCAAATCTCAATATCCACCTCTGACTGAAACCGGTGATTTGATACTGACAATGCTGTCGAAGCAAATAGTAATATAAAAATACTCATTCATTGTTCATAGGTAATTTGAAATGATAGTAGGTGAGGTGAAATTGGGTTTAACGTCATGCTTGAGAATATTTCGCTCATATAACGACGTGCATGCGTGTGTATGTGTATGTGCGGCTGCTTGTACTAGCCCAGACTTAAGCTGGTTTTATAGTGCTAGCCCACTGAGATACCATGCCGCAGTTAAGCATGAATACCCCACTCAGACACAGTATACTGACTCCTAGCCGACCAGTCCTTGTTGTACCCATTAATGCCGAGCGCCAGGCAGGGACCAACAAGTACCATATTTTAACGTCTTTTGGTATGAAGCGGTCGGAGATCGAACCCGCAACCTTCCGCTCTCCGGGCGGATGCTCTAACCACTACACCACGGAGGCGGTCTTGAAATGATAGTAACTGCAATTTTAAGTCATAACTACTGATTCAGCATTCTGTTCCAAATTCGACCAATGAAAATCCGGGTCAAACTTTATCTTCAGTAACCCATGCTTGTCATAAGTGACGGGATTGGGTGGGCAGGCTCGCTGACGTGGTTGAGACATGTCATTGTATCGCAATTTAGTTGATCGATGCTCATGTTGTTGATCACTGGATTGTCTGGTCCCGATTTTTTACAGACTGCCTCCATATAGCTGGAATATTGCTGAGTGCGGCATAAAACTAAACTCACTCACTCACTCCTTTTCAAATTCAGTTGATCACCCTCAAGTAACAGAGAGTCAGCTCACAGATTTATCTAGAGTCTAGAAAAATGTTTCCGGGGCAGCACGTCCCATTTTCACTTAATTATGTTCCAGATCGTGTAAATGTTGTTATGACTAATGTAAATTTTATATGGAGGTGACGTCCATGCCAGTCATGACAACACAGTAATGGGGAACAAGATTTTGTGGTGTCCAGACTCAATTATCAGTGTTCACGAATAGCGTCTGACCCTCTGACAAATCCGACAGATTCGCCAAAGGTCTGATAGAAGTCTACAACCCACCAGCCCCAGTGTCTGACTCAGACTGTATATTTCACAATGACTTTGACTGAAGTTGTTATATGTGACATGTGATACTTGTTTGCTGTTTATAAATCTTATGTTTGTTAATAATTTCAATGCCAATTATAAGAAATGTTAAATCTGAAATGTGTGTTTAATTTTATTCTTTGGGTCCTGTGAATTTTCAATGGGTCAGACAGACATCTGAAGCTTACAGGACCCAATGTCCTGTTACTTTGAAACACCATTCGTGAACACTGAATTATTTACAGACCATGCCATGTAGTTGGAGTACTGCGTTAAACAACCAACAAGCAATACAAACGATAGTGTGGAAAGACAAACAAGCCAAGACATTGATGATGACAACTAAATGAATGTTATCTGATGAAAATGACAGCTGTTTTGCTTTTTGTCTTAAGTCCTTTTTTTTCTATAGGAAGAAAGTACACTGTGTCGATTGCTCTGCCTGGGTCAATCTTGGACAATGCCCAGTCTCCAGAACTCAGAACCTATCTGGCTGGACAGGTGAGCTTAGTGTACTTACTTCTTTAGCCCTTGGATACCCGTTACTAACATCTTTAGGGTTAGTTTAACGAATATAGTTAGGGTTAGGGTTAGGTAAGCGTTAGGCAACTTTCCCACGCTCATTCCCCCCAACTCCCAGAATTCCGTAGCTTCGTTTTTTCAAAGACACATATATATTTTATTTGTGATAGCTTACCTTTCATTTTCAAAATCACTGGTTAGTCTTACTGACCGGAAGTCCTCCCAAATAGTGCAATTTTTATGGTTATTTTTTATTGTGGTGCTCCCTTATTTTTCAAATTTTATGGCTCGTTCTTTCCTATGATAGAAGTGCATGTGACACTAAAGACTATGGCTGGTAGGTATCTGGTATTCTGTAACTGTATCGAAATCCATGCTTATCTTCTTCTGCTCTGTAATTGAAGTTGCTATGCAGAGTTATGTCCCTTAGATGTGTCATAATCCTATAATCAGAGTTCAGTTATGATAATGATAAAAACAGGTGGCTTTTGTTTACAGTGTATGAATGCAGTGTTGGAATCCTGAACAGTTTTTTGAGTGTTATTTGTTTCAGATTGCACGTGCGGCTGTGGTGTTTAAAACCGATGAAATCATCATTTTTGATGAAACTGGATCCACATCTTCGTGAGTATCTTTTGGAATTTGTTGTTGCCCTGCTTTGGCAGTAAAGGGGTTAAACTAGGACAGGATGGCTCGAGTCACTGTAGGGTTCGTAAGTAGGTCACGGCACTTCGCTAGACCTTAGTATTTATGGTGGCAAACAACGTTTCATACCGCTTTGAATGGTCTCATGGTTGTCAGTTGACAGTAAGGAACTGATAAGCCTTTCAGGAAAACAAATTTCTGATCTAACCATCCCCAAATTAACCAACTATTACAACTGTCAACTGCTATGGGGGCGGTGGCGCGGTAGTCTAGTGGTTAAAGCGCTATTTGCCAGTCAAGACCCTGGGTTCGAATCTCCACATGGGTACAATGAGTGAAGCCCATTTCTGGTGTCCACCACCGCAGGATATTGCTGGAATATTGCTAGAAGCCAAGCGTGGAACCAAACTCAGTCAGTCAGTCAGTCAACTGCTGTGACAGCTGAAGCACTGGTTGTACACTCTGGAGTCCGGCCCTTGTAAAGTCATATTTGCCGGTCATGCACTCTGGAACTAGAACGGGTTCTTGAATATACAGGAAATTTGGTACCAGAAGTCAAGCTGGGCCTGTCGTGCATTTCACAAGTTAGTGCACGCAAAGGGAGCCGGGAACCAGCTTAGTACCAAAAGTAGCACCTCGGGAGACTTACAGGCCCTATATTGTGTTAGAGGGGTTTTCATGTTTGACTTGGTGCTCCTATTATGTAAGGGATCGCTCATAATTAATGTCTGGTGGGGTGATGATGATTTGTTCTTGGGATGTAGTGGGGGTCCCAAATTTTGTACATATGTATGTGTGTGTGTGTGTGTGGGGTGGGGTTCCTGCAATTTTGTACATAAGGCCAGACCAATTTACTTTCTTGTTTTACGGATGTTTGTCCTCAGAAAACCTAAAGGCAGGAGGGGAAAAAATATAAAATAAAAATCGCTAGTCCAAATAACTTTCCTTTTAAATGCTAAAAGTGTTTTATTTTGGGCAATTTATGAAGTTTATATGGGGCAAAAACCAATTAACAATTTTTTTTGGGCAAGTTTACATTTTTGGCCAATAAAAACATGAGGATTTTACTTTTTGAGCGGGGAAAATTATTAATATTTTTTTTTCTTATCCTTGAAAAAATACGACCCGGTGGATCCGTTAAGCAAGAAATAAAATTGGTGTGGCCTAAAAACATGGGAGGAGGGGGTGGCATTGATTTTGTACATGACATGCATAGGGGGGGCATGCTTCTCCTAAAAAATCATCATCACCCCCCATAAATTATGGAAGGTCCCAAAATTTGCCATTATTATCTTTCATTCCTTTCACTACATTACATCCATGTTGTGTTTGTGTGTTCAAGGACGACCGAAGGCGACTTTGCAGGGATAGGGAAGAAAGGCCAGGCCAATGTCCAGATGGCCCGCATCCTGCAGTACCTAGAGTGTCCCCAGTACCTGCGCAAGTCTTTCTTCCCCCAGCACAAGGACCTGCAGTATGCTGGTGAGTTGACACGTTGGTGCTGTCATATACCTTGTGGGGGCGGTCGGGTAGCCAAGTGGCCCAATAATCTTCTATAGTGCACAGTCTCCAAACACCAAGTGTTTGCTTGCGGCGCTTAATCAGAATCTGATTCTTATTACCCCGGATAACCCAAGCTGCCTGTTAGGCGCTAGAAGGTTGTAGTCACATGACTTTATCCAACCGGGTACCCATTTTCTGCTGGGTGAACAGTGGCAATTTCGAACAAACTCACTTGCCTAAGGTGAGACCACATGTATCACATGTGCTTCTTGTGGGGCAGGACTGAAGTCCTAGAAACTCTCAGGAGTCAAGCTGCCATACACGGTCTCCAATCCAAGAACTGTCCGAGCTCGACGTTGCAACTGATTTGTGACCTGAGCTCTGTGCACAGGACCACAGGCCACCACAGACCCAGGTTTGATTGTACCCACATGGGTACAATGTGTGAAGCCGATTTTCTGGTGTCCCTTGCCATAACAGGGGTGGAAATAACCCATTGCCTGACGTCCGAGTCCAGTGTTTTTTCTATCGGGTAAGCACATTTGTATATCACGCTGTACCGGTGTCCGGTTGGCATTCCAATGTTAATTATGTTGCTTATATAAAAAAATCACCAAAAAATCGGCCGGTATAGCGGAATAATGATCAGGGCAAGTGATTTCACATGTGCCACTGTACCGGAGTACACTAGCAATTTTAAAGTTATTTCCACCCCTGCATGATATTGCTGGAATATTGCTAAAAGCGGCGTAAAAAGACACTCACTCACCCACTCACTCACTTACTTGTGGTTGAAACTTTAGGGGCCTTCTACGTTTCCACACTCTGATGTGAGTGCTAAGACAATTTTAACTCTAAGACAGTCTTAGTGCTGAGATAATTGTAGGAGTGGTGGGTAGCCTAGTGGTTAAAGCTGTTAAGTGCTAAGTCACCTTAGTGCTAAGAAAGACCGGGTTCGATTCCCCACATGGATACAACTTGTGAAGCCGATTTCTGGTGTCCCCGCACGCATGATGTTGCTGGAATATTGCTAAAAACGGCGAAAACCATACTCAGCCAGCCAGCTAAGATAATTGTAAGTCCCATTCTTTAACTTAGACAAACAAAGTGCTGAGCTGATCATAACTTTTACATTATAGACTAACACAATCGTAACTTTCATACATTAAGGTAGAGTTAAGAACGCCAAAACTTGACATTGTAGTGATGAGTAGTTCAATAAACAAAAACAAAAACACTTTGATTCGCCAGGACTTATCATTAATCTAAACAAGGTATTAGGTGTTTGAGCAAGGTCAATCGTAAGTGATATATGTTTTATTACTCTTCAGGACTGCTGAATCCCCTGGACTGTTATCACCATTTGCGTATTGATGACGTCAGCACATACCGGGAAGGTGTGGTCCTCAACAAACCAATCCGAGAAGGGAGGGGGTCGCGTTCGTCAATGTGGGGCTCTACAAGGTAATCATGTGAGTGAGTTTAGTTTTACGCCGCACTCAGCAATATTCCAGCTATATGGCGGCGGTCTGTATATAATCGAGTCTGCACCAGACAATCCAGTGATCAACAGCAAGAGCATCGATCTGCGCAATTGGGAACCAAGTGTCAACCAAGTCGGCGAGCCTGACCACCCGTTAGTCGCCTCTTACAACAAGCATGGGTTACTGAAGGCTCATTCTAACCTGGACCTTCACGGGTCAGGTAATCATGTTCTGTGTTCTGATTGGCAGACATCTTCTGAAGAAGTCTGCCATTTTAGTGTCGTGATTATTATACTTTAAAGTAAGTTTTTTTATTGTCGCACTGAGCAATATGGCTGCGGCCTGTAAATAACTGGACCAAACAATCCAGTGATTAACAGCATGAGCATCGATCGACACAACTGGGATGCAATGACAACCATGTGAGTCTGACCACCAGATCCCTTTAGTCGCCTTATATGACAAGCATGGGTTGCTGTAGACCAATTCAGATCCGGATCTTCACTGGTACTTGGACATAATTCAGCCAGCATGAGGAAGTGAATTATATTGTGAAGGTTGAGGGGTGTTTGGACGATGTGAATCAGTGCAGAGGATCTTTCAACACTTTTTCTGTTGCATGTCACTGTGTTCTGGTGTCTGTCCCAGTTTTCATAATTTACTGGGCAAACACAGATAGCGCGAACCATTCCTAATTGAAGCTGTCAAATTGCTGTCCTTTTCTTCAGTGCTGAAGATTATATACAAAAGGTGCTTTTCAAATGAATAATATCTTTCCCAGCTCCAGGCCAAATACTACTGAGGCAGGTGGTGAGGCTCACTGACTGGGTTTAATGCATGTCATCGTTATCCCAATTGTGTAGATCGATGCTCATGATGTTGATCACTGGACTGGCTGGTCAAGACTCTATTTTTCACAACCCGCGACCATATTATATGCAGATTGGCACCATGTAGCTGGAAATGTTGCTGATTGCGGCGTTAAAGAACAAACAAACAAAACATGATATTACTTTGAAGAATTTTTACGTTAGTTTTTGTTTTTGGCACTGACAGCCTAATGCTCTGAGGCCTCCTCCTGTACATTCGTGACGACTCACCCCTTTCCATAACCTCCAAGAAGACTCGTCCCCCTATCGATGCTTGTTATGTGCGAAAATATGACAAACCAATCAACTCGCGTAATAGTTGCGGTGCTTTGATAAAAATATTCCCGACTCCTTAAATCGTTTATGGCATTATGTTATTGTTTAAAAAATCAAGAAAATTTTATATCATCATATTGAAAGTACAAAGATCGTAGCTAACAGGATTTTGCTGCCTATTATGAAGTTTTTAATAAGAATCATGCGTTTGACAGTGAGAGATTCAAATAGCCGCATGTGCGTTTGTTGACATAACAGCCCTCATCGGTCCAACTGAGCGTATTTCTGACGATCTTGCATGCTTGTTATGGAGATTGTATGTGCGCTTCGAACACTTTTAGGAAATGTAATTATAATCGCTACCAGTTTCACAACAATAATAATAACGTATTTGTATGTAACTAATCAACCTTAATCTTTAACATTGGGCTTATATTTAACAGCACTGGGAATATTTTAGTCTGACTGTGTTTTTTGGTAATTCATATTTTTTTCAGCGAATTCATTTAAAATTCCACCAGGTGTGTGACAGCAAGGTTACAAGAATGTTCAGTTTGAGAAATATTTTAAAGTCATTTTTGAGTATTTGCTCTGGGATTTAATGTAGCTGAAAAATATTATTTTATTTGTATATTCAATAAAACAATTCCCATTTGTGATTATTAAACCCTGTTTAGAAAATTAACATAATTGCATTAGAAATATGTTTTTCTCCTTCTTTTATTTGTATCCAAGAGGTTTAATTCTTTAAAATAAATAGTAAAAAAAAAACCAAAACAACAACCTAGCAATACAATGTACATGTGCTTCGGTGATATTCAGAAACTTTGGAATCAAACAGGGATAGAGTTATCGTTCTTGTTAAAAGTAGTTCTGATGTTCATGCGCCAATATGAAATCCTCCCAGAGGGGCACGAGTCGCTTTTCGGCTTGTCACGAATGGAATTCGGGCTTAATCTGTAAGAGTTGTCTCTTTTTGATAACCAAAAATAAGAGTTGTCTCCTTTGACCGTATTTCTAAGGATTTGTAACACGTTGAGATTAGTCTTTGAATGCCACAAGTCGCCTCTATTCGCTCGCAGTCTCTTTCAGTGATTGTACCAAGACAAATTGCCTTTTGCTCGCAAGAAAATCTTTCGCAGTATGTCACCGACCGTATAAGCAGGCTTATTCGCATATGTGGTGTTTAATGCAGTGGTCTATATCAAGTGTGTAAGAGTTGTCTCCCTTTGACAATGTTTTTGTCTTTTAGAGATTGACCATTGCAAACAAGAAAACTGATTGTAAATTTACTCAGACCCTGCATCTGAACCTGTTGCTATGTGGTGTTTAGCCCACGGTACTGGATGAAATTATTCACTTAAATGATGTTTTACCTTCCAGGGCCCGTAGCACAACAACAGCCATTAACTCCCATTGTTAAACATAGACGTACCTGACTGCCGTAGCGTTACGATCGCTTTGAGGAACGGGCCCCAGCTTTGTTATGTGATTGAAATGTTTTTGTGCATGTTTGTGCTGTACATGAATTAGTGCATTGTTTTATGAAATGACTACTTTGTTATTTAAAACTCTTTGGGGGTAAAATATTGTTGATCAAACTGTACTTTACATTAAATATATCCACACCATCCAAGTTTTGTTTAGGAGATAAACAGACTGTGTGGAAAAATCAGAGGTATATAACGAAATTATAATAGCTTTAAATTTAATGCCTCCTGTAATGCCTAGTAGAATGGTCAGGGAACTGAGGACATTGACCCACATAGCATTCGGACGTTGGCCCAACGTTGGCAATGTTGGCAAAACCATTGCCAACGTTGGGTCAACGTCTGACTGCTATCAGGGGAACAGCTGTTGGGGCAAAACCATTCAGACAATTTGTCTGATGTCACTGAATACCAAGGAAGCTGCTCCAAATGTTGAATTCAGCCCTTAAGGCATGGAAGGGGCAGTGGGGTAGCCCAGTGGTTAAAAGTGTTGGCTTGTCATGCTGAAGGCCTGGGTTCAATTCCCCACATTGGTGCAATGTGTGAAGCCCATTTTTGGTGTCCCCCACCGTGATGTTATTGGAATATTGCTATAAGCGGCATAAAAACAAACTCACTCGCTCACTAAGACATGCATTGTTCTGTTTGCTGCAACCCATAGCAAAATATTGTCTACTCCGTGTAGTGTGATGCAATAATTAGTTTTAGTTTGTATGTTATAATATGTTCTGTGATGTTTTCAGGAGGTGCAGATTGATAGACAGCTGAAGCCTGGAGTCCGAGTCACGGTCAAGTTGGCACCACAAGAAGAAGGTAGGCCTGATTCTGTTCCTCTCCAGTCTGTTGTTGCATATTGGGGCAGCTTTACTCACTCGGACACTCTCCGCTATGATCACTCGCCTTTGTCGTTCTTTAGAAGAAGTACATAAGTGGCACAGAAGTCCACTCCAGAGCTCCAGATAAGATTTAGCTCATGTGGGTACTGTACCCACTGTATTTTTTTGGAGTGGGTATTATAAATGTTGAGTGGGTATTTCATTTTCCGTTACCCACTGCTTCCAAATATGTGCGTATTTCAGTCATTTTACTCACCTAAGTATTATGTCATTGAGTAAGTTTACTAAGCAGGTATGTTCTGCCTTATGTCATACCTAATCAAAACCAACTTAAATATATTGGAAATGATTTCATGAAAAATCACTCATCCTATACTGACAGTACAACAACAGTCCTATACTAACAGTACAACTTGATAGCAATCGATGTCTTTTTCATTATGCAAGCGATTTTTAGAAATATATTCGGTACGCATTTGTTTTAAACTGTTTGCGTATCTAACATTTTAAATGCGTAATTGGTAAGCAACAATTATTTTTCAATGCGTAATTTGAAATTTTATATGCCTATTTTACCCGGATACGCAGCTTATCTGGGCCTCTGCACTCAACATCCATTTGAACAAACACGCCTTATTCACTATCTTTTGTCCTCCAGACTGTTACACTGAGGGGAAGGCATGACCCAGGCTACACACTCACTCACTCACTCACTTTATATGCTCACCCAAACAAAAAAAAACATATACACACTCACACAAACCCACCCACCATCCATTCAATCGGGTGGTGGGGTAGCCTAGTTTTAAAGCGTTCGCTCATCACGCCAAAGACCCGAGTTCGATACGCACAGAGGTACTTTGTTGGAAGCCCACTTCTGATGTCCCCTGCCATGATATTGCTGGAATATTGACAAAAGAGGTGTAAAACTCACTCACTCATCTTTTATCTCCAGACAGGAAACACGTGAGGGGAACCGTGGTGTCCCCCAGTAGTCCACGGACCGAGGCCGGCCTGTACTGGGGCTACAGCGTCCGTCTGGCCGCCAGTCTCGGCGCAGTCTTCACCGAGTGCCCCTACAAACAGGGCTACGATGTCACCATCGGCACATCAGAGAGAGGGGGCGACGTCGACGATTTCACACTTGACAAGTTTTCGTGAGTAACAGTTGAGGACATCTGTGAAATGTTTTTTTGGGAATGCGGGTGGACTGCTCCGGAATGAAAGTACTTTTGATTAGTTTGCTTTCACTCACTTATTCACTTGATCTTACAACTGGGCCTCATTCCGTAAAGCAATCTTACTGTTAAGGTAACCAGAACTGCCATACATTAACATTGGCTTAAAAGCACGAATTATCCCTTTTCAGAATGGGGAGCTGATTTTAGAATAGGGGCCCTGATGTGCAGGAAAACACTGAAAGTAATGAGATATTCTTCAGGCAAAAATGTAATAATTATCATATTTTCATCACCCCCATCATCCTTCCAAAACAGCCCACTTCATATGTTGTTCAGAAATACCTTTGTAAGGAATGTGATTTATGGATTCATGTTCTTGGTGCAGATAGATACCCATCAACTTTTTATATGAAATAAAACACATAAAAGTACCACATTTTTAAACAAATTGGCGAAAAATGAAGTAATTAAAGTATTGTTACCTCAGCTTCTTGTCATCATCAGGGAACGAACACCCAGGGAGTACACTTGAGATGCTATTGATTCTGCTGTGCATAAGCCTGTGTGTGTTTGTTACAGCCATGCTCTGGTGGTGTTTGGTGGAGTCCATGGTCTAGAGGCGAGTCTGGATGCTGACGAAGGGCTGAACGTGGACGACCCAAGCTTCCTCTTCCAACACTACCTCAACACCTGCCCTGACCAAGGAAGCCGCACCATTCGGACAGAGGTCAGGCCCTTGACCTGATAATGTCTATTATGTGCTGATCGCACAGATTTATACAGGCATAGATAGATTATAGGTTCGGGATATAGTTGTTAGTTCAGCAGTCCCATGTTATAGTCCGTTTGGCACAAGAGAGGGTCGATGAATTGCAATCTAATTCGAAAACTAATAAACATATAATACCCATTGATACACTGATCATAATCAAAACATCAAACCAACTCTGTGAGTTTTTTGCAGAATTTATGTCCAAAAAATAAAACATTTAAAAAACTATCATTAAAATTTTGACACAGTTCACTATTTATTACGAGGAAGGAGTGCAAAGAGAGGAACAGTCAGTTTCTGAGTGTCAGGAATACCACAAGAACAACCTTATGCTACACATTCATCGACATCATCACAGAAATACAAGAAAACAATTCATCCGGATTGAATTTATTTTTTCATGTTTACTCTGTCTACAATTTATGCAAATGTGCAACATCTTGTTTTGTTTGCAGGAAGCGGTCCTCATCACGATGTCCAGTCTTCGTCCCAAGTTCGTCGAGGCAGATATGAGAGGGAAACTTTCATGACAATGATGAAGTGTCACATTAATCATCATCATCATTGTTTAGTCATTGACAACACCATCCATTCATGCACTACTTATGGGTAGTACTGTACAATGTGAGAACCCCGTTTATGGTGAACCCGACAATGCATGAATATTGCTAAAAGCGGCGTAAAACTAAACTCACTCACTCTATCATTCAGTACTTTTTGTACATTTTAAAGCATAGCCAAAAGACAGCACTAGAAGTGTCCTCAAGTTGGATTACTCCCATGAGAGAGCTAAAGCCTGTTTAAATTTGTGGTAAGAGAGATTGTGACGTCACTTCTGAGCCAAACCAATGTTTGTGAAAGGGTCGAGGATCTATATCCGGAGTGAATATGAAGGATCAATGGATGAGGCTGCAACACTGGATTTCAACGCTTTTATGATGAAAGACAAGGTCTGAAGAATTCATGGTTGAAAAACTACTGTACTTTTTGTACCAACATTACAGTTTTACGATAGTCATGAAATCAGTAGCCTCAAATTTCTGTCAGAAGATGTAGGGACAGTTCATTTACCATCCAGGGGTGTCAGGGTGGTTTGAAGATAGGACTATATCATATTTTGCCCCCTCTAATTTTGGTAACATTTTGTTATGACCCCACCCCTTCCAAATAATGTATAACAAATGGTTATTCCATGTTTAGATTTATTTTTAGCAAAAGTAATTTTGCTCTCAGTGTCATTTTTTCAATCAACCCCTCCCTTGATCAAATATAAGTGCATCTTTTTAATTGCAACAGCCATTCATAAGGGTCTTGATTCGATAAACTGTAAAGTTGTACATAACTGCCAAGAAATTCATCATTTTATTGTGTACATTAAAGAAATATCATCATATATTGTAGTTCAGCCAGCTAAACGTCGTGTTCCAACCAAGGTATACACCAACGTGGGGCACTGTATACCTTAGTAGGAACACGTTTAGCTGGCTGAACTACATATATTGTAGACCATTACATAATTATAATGTGTTTTTGCATCATGTCCATTTGTTTTGTACAGCTAATTTGTCTGTAGACTGATTAATTGGTGAGTAGAAATATTTCCAGTAGTTATTAGTGGAGCAACTGTTATATGTATATGATACATACTGATCTGTAGGGCAGTTGGGTAGCCTAGTGGTAAAAGCATTTACTTGCCATACCAATTCCCAACATGGGTACAATGTGGGAAGCAGCTGTGTCCCTGTTTTGATATTGCTGGAATATTGCTAAAAGTGGCGATAAACTGTACGACACTCACACTGCTGATATTTCATCAGCTTTGATTATGTCACCATTGTCAACCAAAATCAAAATAGTGCCTCAGTTTTTAACAAGTAGTTTTCAATTACAGTCGAGCACTGGTGTCTTGATATTCATGGGACCAAGAAAAAATATCGAGTTATCCAAACTTAGAGACATCCGACCAGGGCATATCGTCACATATCCCTATAAATGAAAACAAAGTGCTTCTCAGATATCCGAAATATCAAGACACCCGTATTGAGTTAAAAGAGCTAGAATAATGATAAATTATGAAGGATTTTACCGGACCGAGATGTTCTATCAAGACAACAGGGATATCGAGTTATCAGAGTTTGACACAACTGTGCACAACGGTGCTCGAGTGTAGTTCTTTACTGCCATGCATGTCTTTATTGTAGATTTACAGAGTCTTTAATGACAATTTTGATTTGTAGCTCAAAATGTTTTTTAACACCTTACTTGAAGAATTTTATGACCTTGTGTGGATTAGTCACTTCATACAAGGAAAAAAAGGTTGTTACTGTTTAGGTGTTTCAGAGGTCAAAGATTAAACTTATTATATGAGAAATAACACTTGCATTTTGTTCAGTTTTAAGTTTTATCAGTTGTGTTTTTATGATGGATTTGGTCAGTTCAGCAAGTCAGAGAATTGATAAAATTTAAAACTGTTAACCAGAGCATTTTCAAGAGCAAATTTGCTGAGCCAGCATGTTTATCAGATATTACCTGTTTTAGTGTTACCCGATTGTTGCATTGTACATGTAGCATCCTAAAGCCCTAATGTTATCATGATAATGTAGTGGACTTTTGCAACAAACCACATCAATTTCAAATACTGTATCTGATGAATGATCTGACCCTAGAAATATATAAATGAAATAATGAAATGTGGGGTTTTGCTCTAGTTTCTTAACACATTTGTTTTGTTGTTTTTTTGTTTTAAAGTATTGTGTACAGGGTCCTGGTTGCTGCTCAAACAATCCACCAAGGACACGATACCCGTGCTCCTGTATTGATAACACCTCCTGCCTATTGTTTTGTTTGTTGGTTCTCCGGAGACCCATCAGTAGCCATGGTGACAACTGTTCGAGGCTTTTGGAAAAGGAAGGGTCATTAATGATCTTGTAATTCACTTTCAGTAACCTAAAAATGTTTTGGAAACAGGTCTCCAAATGTGTTATCTGTAATGTTGTTTTACTTTAACTTTCATTATACCTGGTCACCTGTAGAATGTCCAGTGTATAAATGTCTAGTGGTCAGGCTGCTGACTTGGTTGACACATGTCAGCATATCCCAATTGCGTAAATTGATGCTCATGATGTTGATCACCAGATTGTCTGGTCCAGGCTCGATCATTTACAGACAGCCACCATGTAGCTGTAATATTGCTGACTTACACATCAAACAAACTCAAATAATTACAAATTTGTAACTGTCACAGTGTGCATTATTCACTCACTACGAGAGATTTCACAAATAGTGAAAACAGCATATATAGTATGACCAGAAATTATTGAGAATTTTAGGAATATGTTTAATTGGATTTCTAGTATAAACAACCTTGACTAGAGTGCTTAGTTTCATGCAAGAGAGACAACTCCATTAATCCTTTTTCATTAGTTTGTGAAGAGTTATCCCCCTTTGTTTACTTGCTAGCAGAGGCCATTTTCAGTGATCCTCAGTATGGGTGATTTAGAGAAGAGGAAGTTGATTTAGAGTATTATAACAAGGACATCAGATCAGCTAAAGTGATTTCAAGTAGAACAGGCATCCCTTTGTCCACTGTTTATCGTGTTTTGAAAAATTTTGCAAATGGATATGGCATTAAGCACCAGGGAGGCGCAGGTAGGCCCAGAAAATTGATTGTCGGTGACATGAGGCGGCTTGGTATTCTTGTTTCTAAAAACAAACGAAGGAGTTTAGAAAACTTAAGGCTGGATATGATTGATAGAGGAACTGTGGCTGTCTATAAGGAGACAATTGGAACTGAGCTGCATGCAACTCGTTGGCAGAAAAGTCCAGGAATTCCATCACCGATCATGAAACCTTAACAAAAGGAGCAAAGGTTGAACTGGTGCTTACAGCATAGACATTTTAACTGGGACAATGTGATTTTCTGAGTTGAAAGTTCTGTATGGCCGTTTCCTAATCAGGCCTACCATACAAACGGTGACCATATCATCAAAACTGAACTCATATACACCAAAACAGAACAAAAATTACCAAAACTGCAACAATATCCTCTAAAACCGAAACAATACATCTGTAATGGAAGACTAATCGTTTGAAATGTAGAAATGATCACTTAGATATGCAATTCAAGGAAAATGAACAAAGTGTTTGTAAACTTTTAAATCACTAAAATATAGTAATGTTGAATGTGACGCTATGAACACTTTATTTACAAAACTGAAGAGAAACTGTAGCACGGCATGTTGACAAGAAATCCAATTCCGTCGAACGAGGGACCACATTGTGTAGAATTGCAAGCCTGACACTGAGATGTATGGACATAGGTTTGAAGCTTACTACAATAGGGGGTTTATGCACTACATCCCGATATCAAATTTTCAAGATTAGACTCATAGTGACGAAAAACAATTAGCTATGAATACATCCCTTTGATTTGCCAGGACACTGATCAAACCCCAGATGGGTGAAGATGATTCTTTGTTTCTCAGAACTAAAAGATGGAAGTGAAAAGTCTTGCATGATAAGCTCACCTCAAGATGGAGGGCAGTAAAGAAAGCACAACACACTCCCTGACAGTTGGTACAATCATGTTTTATTATCTTGCACTGACCTTGACATCTGGAGCCATCTGGTGGCGACCCAGAACCAACATATACAATATGTACAAAACAAACTGTATACATACCGTGTTCACTTTATAGTAGGGTAACAGACGTTTGGATTCACCTCCACTTAAGGGCATTTTAGCATCATCTGCATTTCTTGAAGAACACACCTTTATACCTCAAAATTGTTGAAAAATACATGTACACAAAGTCGTGTCAGAATTTTGAATTTGTGGCATTCGTAACTACTCGCCTCTTTCCGTGACCTACAAGAAGACTCGTACCCCTATCGTACGCCATTTTTGCCAAGAATCGTGGCAAACCAATCAAATCGCGCGTAGTAAAACGCATTTCGAAGCATGAAAATGGCGGTACCGTCGAAGTTTGAAACTTCGCTAAACTATGCAAAGCACAATTTAAACATAAACTTTGAGCTAAAGGACCAGAAAGTTAAAACACTGAAACATACTTACAAAGGGAATGACTGTATTGCTGTTTTGCCCACGGGATATAGGATATTCAAGGAGCCATGTTTTGAAATTCAGAGTTATCTTTCCTTGGTAATAGTGCTAGACTATTTTCCTCTCCACGCCCGTTTGCGCTTAGACAGGGCCCAGTCGTAAACATGGCAACGAGAGGCTTGCCGGAATGACACGAGTAGTTACGAATGGAATTTGTGGATGCCTTCCGGTTTCTAGAGCCTTCAAAAAGTATCGATATTAACACTCTCAGCTTAACTGTTTGGAAACATCATTATTTCATTAGTTCAGAAAAGAAAATTTTACTTCCTCAGAAAACACTTTTGTCTCTGTTGGACATGATGAAATAAGAACCAAACAAGTGCCTCTTCAGGCGAAAATCTTGATAAAATACATATTCAAAGAATACAAAGAGTTTTTTTTTGTAAAACATTGGCAACGTTTGTGCATTATGATAAACTAAGCTATTTCTAAAAACAAAGGAATGAAATGACAAATTAACAAAACGTGACTGACTTGTGACTGATAATACAAGAAAATCATCATACATGAAAATATACAGATCTCCAGGACAGTCTGACAGCTGACCACTTGGACACAAACCATTGTCAGACAGAAATACACAGCTGGTGAAGTCGGTAACATCACATTCAACCTACAGATAAGCAATGTGGGTCAAACATCTCACATAAACAATAGTTCCCAGTGTTACATAAGGCATACATCTATAAGGGGTACACCCCACAGGCGGACTTGTGGAAGGGGATAGCCTGTAAACAGACAAACTTTTAATGTGATCAGAAACAAACTAGGACAAACACATTTATGTTTATAACCTCGAATACACAGTCCAGGAACTGTTCGCTATCAAACTGGAAGATACAAAGTTTTTTGGAGACAAAAAAAAATAACCTCTAGAACAATAACAGAAATTTGACTTCACGAAAATACAAAAGAAAAATAACATCGATGAGTAGACAAAACCAACCTGCAACTGCCAAAACAATGTGGGCGTTCAAAACACCTCCCCCAAGTCCTGATTTTGTCCATCACTGTCACCTCAGCATCCAGTGTTTCACAAAGTGTCAGATTTCAGAAATAAATGCTTTGAGTTTCACTCTTGATCAACTTCAGAAGAGGTAACAATGACCTATAGAGATGAGAGATGTTCTATTTTACACAGAAATATTTACAAGAAATGTACATATTAACAAATTCAACAATGTTTAAAATGTATTGTCATAAACTAACCACTGATTCATTCGCATGTAACAACGTAGCAAGTGTTTAAGTAAACCAACTAGACTATCACAGTTTCTTCCAATGTTCACATCCTGTGAATCTACAATGGATAAATACATCAACCGGAATGTCTTGGTATATCATCTCCTCATTAAATTATTTTTAATAAATAAATATCTCGGCCTGTTTGAAGCACACAAATTAAAACATGATATTTAGAAACCTATTGGTAAAGAAAGAATGCCAAATAATATCTTTGTTTTTTTCACACTTCCATGCCATTTTGAGTCTGATTTAAAGAATATTCTTGGACAAGGACAAGGGTTCAAATGAACATCTATTTTTAATGAGTACATGGCAGTGTTTAGGTGTTTATTCTTTCTTTAAGCCTCATAGGTGACCCTGTAGACCATCACGCTGCCCGTGCTGACCGACACAGCCAACCGTCGGCCGTGGACAGTCTTCTGGAAGGAGATCCCCACACCATCCCCGAGACTTGACCCGTCAGGCATCACGCCGCCCATGCTCACATCAAGGCTGTTCACCCATCCGATTCCTTCGTTCTTCAGTCCGCAGAAAAATACATTTCCATTGCCATCCACAGTGACCCCTCTGAGCCGAAGTGTCGGATCAGCCACAGGTATTCTCTCTACCTCTACCTGTTGTTGGTCTGCATGTATACGGAACAAACAGTTCCGTCGCGTGTCGGACACTACCACTGAGCTTGGGGACTCGGTCGCCATGTTATAAGGGTTCTCAAACCTGTTTCCTAATGATGTAATGTAACAGCAATTATTGTAGCCTAAAATGTCCACGGTATCTGTTGTCCCGGCCAGGATTTGTTTGATCTCCGATAGATGCGCGATGCCGAAATATCTCCTGTTGGTCGGATGCATTACTGTCGAAAACTTCACTTTACGTTCCTGTAACTTCACAGTGATCGTGGCGATCTTTCTCAAAGACGGCAGCGTGACAAGGACCGTGTCGTCGTCCTTACGGCAAATTCCGTGTATCCGACCAGCGTCTGTGCCGATTTTATCGAAGTAATGATCCCCTAGAAAAGTTCCTTTTTGGCTGAAAGCCTTCAGACAGCAATTGGCCCAATCCGCGGCCAATATGACACCTGATTTCAGTATCAACACCGACCTGATCTCTGGAGGCACCTCGTCACCCTCATCACCCTGATCAACAGCAGAGGAAAACTCTTTTAGGAGGGAAAATCTGGGTATATCACCGTCACGTGGAACGTTGTCATCCACCTCCATTCCGGACATCTCAAGGTCAACGCTCGACCCTTCCTCGGGGATGTGGACGATGTTCCTGGCGTCATGAGACGTACACGTCACAGAATGCGTGAACTCACAGTCCACACACATGGCCATGTCACAGTCGTGACACCTGCACGTGGCTAGCACGTGTTTCGGTCGCTGTTCGCACACCTGACAGTGGGATGTGTTTGCTGCTGGTAAGGCAATGTTTGTCGCCATCTGAAACATCAAATCACGAGGTCACTTACAGTGGGTGAGTGAGTCAGTTTGGTTTTACGCCGCTTTTAGCAATATTCAAGCAATAATCACGGTGGGGGACACCAGAGGTCACTTAAATCTACGTCTCAGGTTGCGACATTGTCTTGAGAACAGACATGCCTTTAAGAAAGTGAATTACATTTGGGACGGCGCTTATGGGGGAAACCGCGGTAGCTGAGGGAGTAGATCAATGGCTCTGTGTACTGGTGATTTGGCCTCTCACTTGACTGTGTGGGTTCGAAAACCGGATGGGACCCAAAAAGCACTAGAATCTACACACTTAACAAGTGTAATCCCAAACATACAACACTCGTTACATTGTCTTGTGAAGATGCAAACCTGGATGGGTGTAGTTTAATTTATACACACGTTGAATATACTCTATCTAAACACATATCAATATATATATATAACACATATTTAAATACAAAGCAGCCACTGTTGGTCGATTGTTCTTACTTTTTCCTTATTTCTACAACTTTCGAAATCAGTTCAAATTATCAAATCATAAGCGTTGAAACAAAAATGAACTTTACAAAATCTGACACTCTTGTAGAGTTGCTTTATTTGATGTTCAGATTGTACCCAGATCATGTCGAATTTGGAGTAAAACAAATTGTGCATTACTAATTAAGCCAGAGATTATATAAATGTGAACAATAGTTATTGTTACTTAATCGGCCAGATAACCAGAGTAAAGTGTTGAAGATATTTCTTCCACGTAGATTATAATATCATATGCGTAAATGAAATTATATTGTATGGATGAAAGTATCATTGTGGTTATCACCTACGAAGATGTAAGTATCATCTCCGAGAACAATGTATCATCTACATGCCAACAAAAAAAGAATCAAGCGTACTTCTTTGTGATCAGCTGCGCAGGCCGAAAGGTCAACCTCATTTCTACTTTCATTTTCGCGGTAAAACCACATCGTATTAAAATGAAACTAAATATTCTCAAATGGTTTACATTATAGTTTTAAGGAGATTCACGAGTATATTCCAAGAGTGTTGGTCTATATCTCCAAGTAAAAGACTTTCACTGTACAAGTCGGTAGCCAAGCTGAGCAAGTCAGTATAACGATATACAACCCGCTGATACAGGTGCCGTCTGGACTGGTTAGATGGATGTACAGGCCAGTGGTCATACATAGCTAATTTGTTATTGTAAACGACACGTTTTGTATTTAAATACAGGTTGTATTACACGTTAACACTGTCATCATGGGTTGACAACGACATTAGAACCTATGTCGAAACCACAGGCCCCCACTGCGGGTCAGAAAATCGATAAACTAAGCCCTGGTTTACTATCCAGCCCTCCTACTATATAACATGTTATATAGTACGGGGGTTGGATAGTAAACCAAGTAGGGGCTGGATAGTAAACCAGGGCTTAGTTTATCGATTTTCTGACCCGCAGTGAGAATAAGGAATAGGGGACACCTATCCTAGACCCTAGGTTAGGATATCCTGTGGTCGAAACGTCGCCTATACAGAATAAAGAAGTTGAAAAATTGTCCTCATTCCTGATCATGAGTTTCGTTAGAACGTGTGACAAAGGTGGGTAGACCTCAGACTGGATGCAGCCGATATTTCCCTGGCGCTTGCTGGGAGATATTTAGGTAGTAATCACACAACGGTTCAAGAGACCAACCTTTAAAAATCACAAACAGCGTCCACAAAGTAACAGCGTTCAATCGAAAGTCCTTCGAAGATGGCGATAAAACCTCAGTAGGCTTCGAAGGAAGAGCCCAAAATCTAATGCGTTGTCATTTATGTATAAATAGAAGGGGCGTAACTGTTGTTGGAGTAAATGTCAAAGTGAAACGAGTGTCTGCCCAACGTGTGGATGCTGTTGGGATTTCCTAACTTCTGTTTCCATCTCCACACAACAAAGAAAGGCTCGCTGATTGAGCGTGCGGCGTAGGGAGTTTCCTGCAGTACATCTTGATTTGGAATAGCTAGTGAGTGAGTTTAATTTTACGCCGCACTCAGCAATATTCCAGCTATATGGCGGCGGTTTGTAAATAATCGATTCTGGACAAGACAACCCAGTGATCAACAGCGTGAGCATCGATCTGCGCAACTGGGAACCGATGACATGTGTCAACCAAGTCAGTGAGCCTGACCACCCGATAACGTTAGTCGCCTCTTACAACAAGCATGGGTTACTGAAGCTTAAGGTAATTTCTGGGCCGATCCTTGAATTCTGAAAAAAAGGGGGGTGTTCAGGTGGTTCGAACCCCCTGAACACACACACACACTGCAACGCAAAATAATCTTCAATGTGGTCTTAAGTCATTTTCCTGAAAAACACACACACACACACACACACACACACACACACACACACACACACACACACACACACACACACACACACACACACACACACACACACACACACACACACCTGGATCCGCCAATGGAATGTATATGCAGCGAACTTCGGAGTTTTTCACACAACATTTGATCGTGAAGTGATTATTTGCCAGAATTGAGGTGTTGTAAATATTGCATTTGAAAAAAAAAAAAGGTATTGTGTTCGCCAAAGTATTGCTACTATTCGTATAACATAGATTATTTACGATACGAAATATTCGGCTGTTATCTGGTCAATGTACTGAGCTTACGAGACCACTTGGAGAACATGCAAAGGGTCGTCCATATTTGACATTTTGACGACGTTGTCACAGAGAACGTAGATTTGGGCTAAATCATTTCCTGGCACATTTAATGTTTACTAGTTTCAAGATCACGCTGTTTTGGGTTTATTCCCTGCGATGTTATTTAAATAAAGAGTTACATGTCACTTTATACCGTAGGATATTTCTGATGAGTGGTGGGTAATTAAAGTGTTCGTCAAGACTCAATGGCCGTTGTCTTGAGATCTTGTTGCGAGTGAGTGAGTGGGTGGGTGGGTCGGTGAAGGGGTGAGTGAGTGAGATTGACGCTGTTTCAGGCGTGTCAGCTTGCACTGCCCAGTGTGGACTGGATGCCTACTGAAAGTGTCGTAGCTGGCGTTGTGGCGTTAATAAACCCTACAACATGTACAGTTACCTACTAATTATGGCCGTTCCACATTGTCAGGGGAGATCTTAGCTCTGGCGTTCCACTCGCTTGGTCCGTTGCAGGATGCTAAGTCTCGGAGTTAGGGGTCGGGCGACCTTGACTCCTAACTAAGCACATTTCATTCATGTACTGGCACACAGACATTCACAGATAAACGCAACCCCAGGTTCTATACTCACATAGATTTACTCTGTCTCAGTCCATATCTCTAACTGCAACTTCAATACAAGATTAGGCCTCCATGTACCACGCGGGGGGAACGGAGTGGCGTTGGTTAGCTTCCAACGTATTGAGCACACAACCCGCACACAGAGCTCCTAGTGCCAAACATGTCTTTAAAACCTAGCCTGATTTTGTGGTCACATGCTTCAACTCATCGTTTTGATTTCGACCCTGCACTCACGTCTTTCGTATTAGGATGAATATTGTGTCTCGTGATTCAATGAATATCGGACAGCACCATTCGGTGACTCCCCGGTTTTCGTTGATTTGTTATGTTTTCATGTAAGCTGAATGTTATGTCTTTCCGACGAATGTGTTCTGCTTCTACTTTCCATAGTCTACGGCTAAACTATGGTGGCTGATTAGGGCCATCGCTTTCTCGCCTTAAAATTCGGAGGTCTCGCGTTATCGCTTTCTCGTCTCGCGCTATCGCTTTCTCATCTCGTGCTATCGCTTTCTCGTCTCGTGCTATCGCTTTCTCGCTCTATCGCTTTCTCGCCTTGGTATATCCCTTTCTCGCTCTATCGCTTTCTTGCTCTATCGCTTTCTCGCTTTCTTGCTCTATCGCTTTCTCGCCTTGGTATATCGCTTTCTCGCTTTATCGCGTAATGGTATCGCTTTCTCGTCTCGTGCTATCGCTTTCTCGTCTCGTGTTATCGCTTTCTCGTCTCGCGTTATCGCTTTCTCGTCTCGCGCTATCGCTTTCTCGTCTCGTGCTATCGCTTTCTTGTCTCGTGTTATCGCTTTCTCGTCTTGTGATATCGCTTTCTCGCTTTCTCGCCTCCGAATTTTAAGGCGAGAAAGCGATGGCCCTAATCAGCCACCATAAACGCCATTCTCTCGAGACTTTCTGTCTCCATACCTAACCGTTATGACTCATGGGCCAAACTGCAAATCTACATACGGAATCTGATGTAATTCTCAAATGGTTTAGGGGTGCATTTTTACCTTATCACAAAAGCCATACCATGGCTCATACCGCGAAGCTCCCAAGAACAACCACCAACACTCAGCCGGGCTTTGTCATACAAAAAAGACAACCAAGTGATTGTCTTGCTATCATCTTCAGTGCTTGGGACAGTGAACCAATTGTCAGGGTATTAGGTGCACGGTTACATGCTTATGTACCAAAGCCGTTTCATCTCCCCTCGCCGCCATCTTTGACGATTTGTATGCCGTTTCGGGATGCTATGACTGCCGTGTTGGGATGCTATGAATGCCGTTTTGTACGCTCGGCGACCGTTCTCGCGCACTCTTGTAGCTGATCTAGATACGCGAGTTTTGTTTCCATTTCAAACGATTAGTCTTCCATTACAGATGTATTGTTTCGGTTTTAGAGGATATTGTTGCAGTTTTGGTGATTTTGGTTCTGTTTTGGTGTATATGAGTTCAGTTTTGATGATTTGTTCACCGTTTGTATGGTAGGCCTGCTAATACACTGAAATTCTGGACCAAACAAACTGAAAAACCTTTGTATCAGCGCCCAAAGTACAGTCCGAAATTTAACGTGTGGGGTGGCATATCTGTGTTAGGGGCAACGCCCCTCTGTGTATTTGAAGGGAATATGTACAGTGAGCGGTACACAGATATTCTCGAGGGACATTTACTTCCATCTGCTCACGTGTTCTATGGAAATTTTTGGATTTTCCAGCAGGACAACGACCCAAAACATCGTTCAAAGCATTCACAGGCCTGGTTTCGGACCCGAAATATGACATTATTAGATTGGCCAAGCTATAGCCCTGACCTAAATCCAACAGAAAATGTTTGGGGACTTATGAAGGAAAGTGTCAATAAGAAAAATCTGACAAATATTGCTGAAATGAAAGACGAGGTGGTCCGATATTGGGACAGCATGGACCACGACTTTCTAACTTCTGTGATCAGTAGTATGCCCCGCCGCATTGAAGCCTGCATTGCTGCCCATGGTGACTTGACAAAATACTAACTGTTCACCTGTCTTTGAATCTGGAGTTATGTTCTGCTAATATTAACATTTAATACGTGAGTAATGAGTGAAAAAAAATAAAAGAATTTACAATCTTTAAATTCTCAATAATTTCTGGTTGTACTGATGAAAACCTTCTTTTCTTCCTAGAAAGAGATTAGGAAAAGACATAAGGTTTTCCGAGGATACCTCAAATTGTGTACCAATATTTCATTGATCAGTTCATTTAACTAAAGACTTAAAAGTGTGTTGGTTACCCAGGTTACTCCCAAAAGTCATACATCCCAATTGTCAGACAAATCAGACTGTGATTACAACCTACAAGCAAGTCACTACTTGTTTGATACGGTGTCAGTACCTATACCGAAACGTCGCATTCATTGCAATAAAGAAATTGACTATCCATAGGTAACAGTGTAGAGAACCTTAGTGCAACCAACCATAACCTTTGTTGTTTTAACGCGTCTAACTATTGGGACGTCTAACTTTTGGCAGGACACTGTTACCCATGTATCATACGATTATGTTGAATAGTAATAGAAAGCTAAATAAAGGAATCAATAATGTATCTATGCCTGTGTATTGTGTATTGACGGTGTGTCGAACTGATGTTGTACCAAGAATCACAGGAACTTGTGGGAGTTACATTTCTTGGATTATGAGACTAAGGGATACATGTGTCAGACCGAAAAAAAATTAGTTATTTTGTATACAGGTAACTGTTCCTGTGTCAAGATGACAGTGAAGTGTTTATTGGTATTTCGACAGATCCAATGTGTGTGTGTCATGTCCCTGAAGTTCCGGATTAGAATTGGGCAACAGCAACCCATGCTTGTCCCAACTAACGGGATAGGAGGGCCAGGCTTTCCGTCTTGGTTGACGCATGTCGTCGTATCCCATATGTGCAGGGACGGATACAGCTTTTTTTTTCTTTTCTTTTTCTTTAAGTGTGTGTGTGCACTCTTGAGAAAGGGGGCGCACACTTCATTTTCACCCGTTTTCACGGGTCATTTAATAAACTTTCAGGACAAAAGGGGGGTACGCACCCCTGCACCACCCCACACACCCTCCCCCGCCAAACAAATGGGGAGAATGGATGCACACACACACACACACACACACACACACAGGGTAGAATAGGTCTTCAGCAACCCATGCCTGCCACAAAAGGCGACTATGCTTGTCGTAAGAGGCGACTAACGGGATCGGGTGGTCAGACTCGCTGACTTGGTTGACTCTCGGTTCCCATTTGCGCAGATCGTTGCTCATGCTGTCGATCACTGGATTGTCTGGTCCAGACTCGATTATTTACAGACCGCCGCCATATAGCTGGAATATTGCTGAGCGCGGCGTAAAACTAAACACACACATTCTGACGTAATTATCTTAACATATAATCTTCAAACCACCCGACACCCCTGGATGGTAAATGAACTGTCCCTACATCTTCTGACAGAAATTTGAGGTTACTGATTTCATGACTATCGTAAAACTGTAATGTTGGCACAAAAAGTACAGTAGTTGTTCAACCATTACAATAGTTTACAGGACTCTCGTATTACCAGCAAGGACCCGTAACGTTTATTGATGGGGACTTCCGTGCCTGGCGTACGTCATTATGGGTGAGGTGAGGTGAAATTTGGTTTAACGTCGTGCTTGAGAATATTTCGCTCATATGACGACGTGCATGCGTGTGTATGTGTAGGTGCGGCTGCTTGTACTAGTCCAGACTTAAGCTGGTTTTATAGTGCTAGCCAACTGAGATACCATGCCGCAGTGAAGCATGAATACCCCACTCAAACACATTATACTGACTCCGAGCCGACCAGTCCTTGTTGTACCCATTAATGCCGAGCGCCAGGCAGGGACCAACAAGTACCATATTTTAACGTCTTTTTGGTATGACGCGGTCGGGGATCGAACCCGCGACCTTCCACTCTCCGGGCGGACGCTCTAACCACTACACCACGGAGGCGGTCACGTCATTATGGGGATAACGCGAGGACTGACAAGCTAGCTGAGAGTCGATACTGTGTCCAGTGTTTTGATGTAAAACTGTCATATCGTATCTCATGCTGTATGACACAGGTATAGGGTCAAGGTTAGTGGAAGCAGCAAGACACAGCTGCATGCACATCACTATGTAAGTAGTCATCTTTAACAAGACATTAAGCCCGAATTTATCTCAACACTTTTAGCAATATTCTAGCAATACAACCGCGGGGGACACCAGAAATGGGCTTCACACATTGTGCCCATGTGGGGAATCGAACCCGGGTCTTCTGCGTGGGGAGCGGACGCCTTAACCACTAGGCTAGCCCACTGTCCCAGCTACAGTTGATTAATTAAACGGAACCACCGGAAAATAACCAATCGCGAAAGATATTTCAATGAGCGTTAAAGGAAAATAGCCGTGAAAATACTTGAAATTGATCACTGACAATCCGTGATGACACCAGGTGTTCACTTACTACTAAGCTTTACTCAATCAGTTTGGAGTGAAGAGAAAAACTTGACAAACAAGTATGGACGTTGGTTCGACACAGATTTGCCTTGAATACGTTTCAGGGTTTGTCAGCACGTGCTCATGGGATTCCCGAAAGCGGTCAATGTCCAAGACCTTCATATAACCAAACGATTAATTATTTTCTTTAATCTGACGTCATGCATTACGACAGTCTTTCATAATGCCTACCTATGTAGACCTTAATCTGTAATTGCCAGAAACAAAAGTGTAATTTCTGTGTTATGAAGCCATCATATTTTGTTCAAGTCATAATGTCGCTACATATATCTTCAAAGTTTCCGAAACGCAATAAGTATTAATCTCACAATGAACTCCAAAGATTGGTCTAAGAGGCGACAAACGGGATGATCGACAGTCGTTTTAGTCATTAGTCAGAGTATGCACAAATAGTTTATGTTTTATATTTTAGTAACAAATTCAACCTTTAGGACAGGTGATTTTTCGTTATTGTAATTTTTTTTTTTTCACAGATTTATAGGATACCGAAACTCGAGTTATTAAAAGATTGAAAACCTATGCTTGTAATCACACTAAAAAATAAATTTTATTTAATTTCATAGTGTTCTCGTTTTACATGCTCTCAGAAGGTGTGAAAATCATGAATGGAATGAGTGATAAAAGTAATACTGGTAATGTCAAAGTTCACGTATTAGCCAATCAAAACCCTCGAAGATGTTTGTTATGAAACCCCTTTTCGAAGTACCACGTGGGTAATAATATGAAATATAACTCAGTAGAAATAGAAAATATTTCCCTTGTTTCGTTCCTTATTTTTGCTAGGTCAATTAATATCACATTCATATGAGACATGTAGTGCTATTAGATAGCCCGAATTGGTGGCATAAATATCTGTTTGATACAATATTCCACGGGTGTCATGTAAACTTATATCCATTTCTTACAGAAATATGGGATGGTACATTTCTGACACTCGTATGGTATTGATCTCTAGGTTATCGTAACTCCCATATATTCACACAGACGTACGACCTTCAATAATAATAAATGATCTCTGGAAAACCTGGCATTAGTTTTTAGCACCAGCGTGATGTCAAGGTGTTTGTTCGATCCGCCCTTAACAAATGACATGCCGGAGGTTACCGAGAGAGACCGATGTTTTCCGAGTGTGCACAGATAGGGGCAGATAACTCTACTTTCAATACCCCACTGTAGATGTGTAAAGTGCAGAGTTTCGGTATGTTTTGATCAACGTATTAACCGTTATAAGCAGACGATATATTTGTGTTTTCAATTTTGAAGGTCTCCCGTGCCAGTAGAAGGAATGTTTCACATTGTATTTTTGTAGTACAGGCATTACTGTAAAACTGAATGACCGGAAAGATTATTCAATCCGCGTTTTGAATATTGACAGATTGAAGTTTGAACAGGTTCTTCAAATTCTTGTCATTTGGATTTAAACATTTGGAATATCTAGTTGGATTTAGTCTATGTAAGCTATACTATAAGTTGTATCTATCGTCAGTGTGACAATCCGTGATGACACCAGGTGTTCACCTACTACTAAGCTTTACTCAATCAGTTTGTAGTGAAGAGAAAAACTTGACAAAAAACAATGCCTCAGACATTGTTGCTGCGATTGAGTTTTTTAGTACATTGCATGACAACGACATCTTCAACCTTATCAGCTCATACAATAATGCCAACATCTGCTCATCTTGATCTTTCTGTGAATTTCGATGATTAGAATAGAACTAACTGTTTATCATTTTCCATGATCTTTTCTTTACCCATTTATGTGTTTTGTTTATTAACTTGGCTAACTTGTTGTTTGTGGTAGTTTGGTATGACACTTTATGTACGACATTGCCTCACACTTTTTCCCCTTCCTGTTATTGTTTTGGTAACTCTACTATATATGTCCTAGTTACCTAAGATGCTTCGTGCAAGTGGATACAGGTCAGAAATGGACTGAAGCAACCCATGCTTGTTGTAAGAAGTAGTGGCGGTCCGATTTATTGAAATAATCGAAGATTGGTCGCAGTGACTAAACGACCAAGCAATCGATCACGTTTTCTCATAATCAAACACAAACCATTCTGGAACACTTGTTTTCATAAACAATATTTTTCACAAGGTTGGTTTTGTCTGTTACATTTAATAAGCACCACAAGTTTGTTTCAAGTCATGATTGAATTTTTCTTAAAGACTCCAAGAAATTTATGTTCCTGACATACTAGTCATCCTTTAAAGATGTGAAATTTTGCCCAAAAACCCAAAAGAACTACATGTTTTTTCCTTATTTTTATGTGCATTAACAAATTTCATTAATGATGCTAACCAATTATTTTCGATGATTGATCGGTTGTAATAAACCAATCATCAATTATGAAATTTTAACCAATTCCCAACACTAGTAAGAAGTGACTGACGAGACTGGGCGAACAGATGTGGTTGATGCATGTCTTCTGTCTTATCATATCCCAATTGCATAGACTAGTGTTCATGGTTGAAACTAATCACTGGATTGTCTGGTACAGTCTTGACTATTTACAAATCGCCAAACATATCATGATTACATCTATGTTTTAGGTATGAGTGATTGAACAAGCCATAAAGATGAAGACAACGTGGCAGTGCTCAAAGGCATTATGGGAAGATGTAGTGTTGAAGGTGAACAGAGCAGTGGTGTATGTTGATGACCCATGTGCCGAGCTGCTACACTGGCAGGGCGGAATGGCTCGACTCCTGGAGGCCGGGGCTGTGGATGTGCGCGAGTTCTCTTCTTTTGAGGTAATATGTGTGTCAAGTCTAGGAGTATTCATGTTGTTGTGCAGTTTAATTTAGAACTCCTTGGGCATTATTTAAAATTTTCAGTAAAATAGGATCTCAGAATTCTTTTCTGGCCGTAAGACAGTGTGGTGTGGATCATTGGTTGTGTTCATTGTTAGATCCAGATTTGGCTATTTGCAGGGTTGATATATGGCAGGGCTCCAGATAAGGGCCATATCGGTATGTAACGGATAAAAAATATGCACGATACGGTAGGAAATGATTTAGAAAACGTAGCACATACGCACCACAGCAATGGTGTACGATCTTAGAGTCATTTACAGACATATTTATCTGAAAAAGTATTGTTTTTCACCTGTTTACACAAGAGTAGCAATGTTGTGGTGCATATATGAAACGGAACACAAGATCATTGATACTCCATTAAATTCCATTCAGTACTCTAAATGTACTCTTTAAGTTTTTCCAGTACTCCTATATTTAAAAAATATATGATGTTGAAAACAACTTATTTGAAACATGGTTTTGTATAGCAAAATATGTCTCTATAGAGTTGATTCCCTGTTTACCTAGAATGAACATACTATCTGCCAAGAGCCACTTGAAATGAATGCATGTTAGACCCTCGTTGATGAATAGTCAGGGTTGTATAGCATTTAAATGTGTCTCTATAGTCCGTTGATTTTCCAATGGTTTCAAACTGAAAATAGTCTGTTTCAAAATGTAGCTATTAAATTTTGCAATGAGAGAGTTATCTTTCTATTTTACAATAAATACTGTCCAGTAAGCATTAACTTCCATACATTGAACATGAATAAGACATGATCTATGTCATAAAATCAGGGCTAGAGGAGAGATTTTCTGGGTTACATCTTCTTTTTGGTCATTCAAGGGTTTCTGAGGGCTTGTTAGGCCCCATCATCAGGTAAAAACTGAACATAAACCATGTTGAAGTCTTTCATAATTACATCATGATTATGCATAACAAATGCACTGGGCAAGTGGAAATTAGTCAGGACAAGTTACTTTGTTAAAGTCACTTGCCCTGTGGCAAGTGGCTTTTTAAACAAATTTTGAACCCCTGAAAAGTTAAAACTAAGTACTGGCAGTATCTGAAATAGTCCTTGAGGTATTTGATTTTGCATTTGATTATAGGGACCATGTTTTATTTAGTTTATAATTTGGTGACAACAAAGACCACATCTAATATAGCAAGTATATTGGAAAGCGCATAGTTGTTGACACATTAGCCCCATTGTGTTTCAGAAGGCAGATCCTAATCAGAAAAAGGCAGTGTTCATTGTCAGCTCCATGTTGCGAGACTCTGTGACTCGGGACGTGTTGAAGGATGTTGTTGAACAAAGCAACTTTCAGTATGTTGTTGTCATCTCCACTGTTAGCAGCAATGTGCTTGCTTTTGACCGCACAGGAAGTGCAGAGGTTGATGACAAACATGACTTTGATGAAATAGAAGATCTTCTGCTTCAGTGGATGGGAAACATGGTGAGTACTGAGACTGTAGCTATTTACTGAAGCTTTCATACAAGGAACTAATTGCAAAGTGTAGACCTTGACTTCCAGAGTTACGTCCCCTTCACATTTTTGTGGAGAATATTACCTTCCAAGATGCTGTGTAGAGTACAGTCCCCTTGTAAGGTGCTGTGTAGAGTACAGTCCCCTTGTAAGGTGCTGTGTAGAGTACAGTCCCCTTGTAAGGTGCTGTGTAGAGTACAGTCCCCTTGTAAGATGCTGTGTAGAGTACAGTCCCCTTGTAAGGTGCTGTGTAGAGTACAGTCCCCTTGTAAGGTGCTGTGTAGAGTACAGTCCCCTTGTAAGGTGCTGTGTAGAGTACAGTCCCCTTGTAGTAACATACCTGCTTAGTGCTGTGTGTGAGAGTACAGTCCCCTTGTACATTGCTGTGTAGAGTACAGTCCCCTTGTAAGATGCTGTGTAGAGTACAGTCCCCTTGTAAGGTGCTGTGTAGAGTACAGTCCCCTGTAAGGTGCTGTGTAGAGTACAGTCCCCTGTAAGGTGCTGTGTAGAGTACAGTGCTGTGTAGAGTACAGTCCCCTTGTAAGGTGCTGTGTAGAGTACAGTCCCCTTGTAAGGTGCTGTGTAGAGTACAGTCCCCTTGTAAGGTGCTGTGTAGAGTACAGTCCCCTTGTAAGGTGCTGTGTAGAGTACAGTCCCCTTGTAAGGTGCTGTGTAGAGTACAGTCCCTTGTAAGGTGCTGTGTAGAGTACAGTCCCCTTGTAAGGTGCTGTGTAGAGTACAGTCCCCTTGTAAGGTGCTGTGTAGAGTACAGTCCCCTTGTAAGGTGCTGTGTAGAGTACAGTCCCCTTGTAAGGTGCTGTGGAGTAGCCTAGTGATTAAAGCGTTCCCTCATCACGCCGAAAACCAGGTTTCAATTCCCCACATGGTACAATGTGTGATGCCCATTTCTTGTGTCCCCCACCATGATATTGCTGGAATATTGCTAAAAGCGGCGTAACACTAAACTCACTCACTCGTTGTAACTTTATGTAAGGTGCTGTGCAGAGTACTGCAAACCTAAAACTATTTTGTATTAGACTTCTGTAGTATGGAAATATATCCCCTTCTTGCAACTCAGCAGAAAGAACTGCTTCTGTGAATATGTACATCATGATGCAGTAGTGTTGGGAATTGGTTGAAATCTCACAATTGATGATTGCTTCATTACCAACGAACAATCATCGAAAAACATTGGTTAGCATCATTTTTCAGATTTTCCTATCCAGGTTGTTATTGCAGATAGGTATAAGATGATGCAACTTGCTACTTTAAAGTAATGACTAATATATCATGACCATAAACTTCCTGGAGTCTTCAAGAAATATTCAGTCATGACTTTTCAGTTAGTGAAGTGAGTTTTCTAAGAATTAAACAAGTTTGCAGGCCCCGACAACTTCGAAGATATGTTCCATCGTCAAGTGTTTCAAAGACTAAAACAGCAGTTCCAAAATCGTTTGTGTTCGATTATGAGAAAATGTGATCGATTGCTTGGTCGTTCGGTCACTGCGACCAATCTTCGATTATTTCAATTAATCGGAACACCACTATGATGCAGTGTTGACAGTCAAGGACAGTAACTCATGTCTGTTTTGCCTTGTCATGAACTGTCAGTAGCTTTTGTTTTGTGTTCCCTACTGAACCAGTGCTGAACAGATCTGGAAACAAGCGTACTTTGCCAGATGCTTTACCCAAACCTGTCTTTTTTATCACATTTCATACATTATTGCCCATGAGTACCTTTTTGACATTAACGAATCAGTGTTTGTATCACGTTGGCCTTTTAAAGTTCATGAATTCTTACCATTTCAACAACTAGCAACATGCAACTCAGATGAGTCAATCAGAATACCTGCCCTAGAGTTTGGTTGTTGTTTAACGCCGCACTCAGCAATATTCCAGCTATATGGCGACAGTCTGTAAATAATCGAGTCTGAACCAGACAATCCAGTGATCACCAGCATGATCATCATTCTACGCTATTGGGATACGATGACGTGTAAACCTACCCACCCGATCTTGTTAGTCAACTCTTACGACAAGCATGAGTAGCTGAAGACAAGTTCTAACCCGGATCTTCACAGGTTCTGCCTTGGTGCATGATCTGAATCAGAACAAGGAAGTAATAATCTGTTGTCAGTTGAGATGTTTAGTACTTGATGAGATCAATTTATCAAAATTGACTGAGGGTTTAAATTTTATGATTGTATATTGGCAACTGAAGCAGATTTGTTTGTTTGTCTGGCCATCAAATGTAGCAAGTGGGACAATGACCATGCTTTTCCATGCCCCTGTGATTTGTTAATGAATAAGATTACATTGTACTTTGCAGAATTACACTGCAGAAATATTTCACATCCCTCTGTTCACTGCCGACATATGTCCTGGACTGTTCGTCACGCCAGCTTTCTCTCAAGTGTTCCCGTTACTTGAGACGGACGTACAACATGTACAGCTACAGTACAACACTGCTCACAAGGTCAAGGTTGGTTAAGATGTCACATAGCAAAATCCATTAGGCTCGATTGTATTGTTCATGAAACTGACTTCAAACAATCCAGATCAATGTCAACCTGCTCTAGATCATCAAGGAAAAATTCCTGATAAATTGCCAATTCTTGTCAAACTAATCACACTCACTCATTGTAGAAATGATGTAATTGCCATGTTTTATGGTTTATTGTAAATTTAAATGTTAACATCCTGTGTTTTCTAGGGAGACAAGGCATCGTTTACCTCCCTGTCTGAGATTGAGTGTCAGTATCTTCCCAAAGCATTACAGGTTACTTTCAAGGTAACTCTATAATACATCAGACAAGGTTTCCAGGTACTTGTTTGAGCCTTTGAGTTGTCAGAAGTTATCATTCTCATTGGATATTGTACTCTTTATGTATTTGATATATTTTTATTTCCTTTGTCTGTTGGGTATTTTTTACACCTCAGTCAACATTGTTTTCGTTTTAAATAATTCTGCATGAAAAGCTATTTGAGGTCAATTCTAATTTGTATCTGTTCATGTGCTCCTCCAAGTGTGTAAAATATTGCATGGACTCACAGCAATATATGCGTCTGTTTAAAGATATGAATTAAGGCATAAGTCCATACTAGGACAAGCAGCCACACAGAAGTCACGATTGCTATATGAGTGCAATAATCAGAGGCCCAGATAAGCTGCGTATCCGGGTAAAATACGCATATAAAATTTCCAATTACGCATTGAAAAATAATTGTTGCGTACCAATTACGCATTTAAAATGTTAGATACTCATAAAGTTTAAAACAAATGCGTACGGGATATATGTATAAAAATCGCTTGCGTAATGAAAAAAGACATCGATTGCTATCAAGTTGTACTGTTAGTATAGGACAAATGTTGTACTGTCAGTATAGGATGAGTGATTTTTTATGAAATCATTTCCATTATATTTAAGTTGGTTTTCTCTATAATACATCAGACAAAGGTTTCCAGGTACTTGTTTGAGCCTTTGAGTTGTCAGAAGTTATCATTCTCATTGGATATTGTACTCTTTATGTATTTGATATATTTTTATTTCCCTGGTCTGTTGGGTATTTTAATGATAATAATAATAATGAGTGAATTTGTAACGCGCCAAGCTCCACGCCAGCTGGTATGCTCATGGCGCTACAAGTAAAGTTATTTGGGTGAGAGTCTAGACAAAGTACTTCTTAAATAAAAACTGTTTTGAGATCTTCAGGCAGTGAATTCCATAGAACAGCTGATTGGTGGGCAAATGATCTGAATCAAAATTGTTTTAGTCTGTATCTAGGCACTGTGCACAGAATTTGGGACTGGGATCTGAGAGTTCTGGTTGGATAATACTGGCGTACAAGTTCACACAAATATTGCATGAACTCACTACAGCGATATATGTGTCTGTTTAAAGATATGAATTAAGGCATTAGTCCATACAAGGACAAGCAGCCACATACAAGTCACGATTGCTATATGAGTGCAAAAATCTAACATTTCACCTCATTTTGAGTCTGATACAATCAGCAAGCATCTGATGGACATTGGCACAACTATAAAACCTGTCAGTAATGGTACCACACCAAATGTGTTTCTGGAGATGGGTGAATTCATTATGGGCCTTAACTCAAAAAACCCTCACTGGGCGGTGGGGAGTCTAGTGGTTAAAACGTTTGCTTGTCGCGCCGAAGGCCCAGGTTCAATTCCCTACATGGGTACAATTTGTGAAGCCCATTTCTGGTGTCCCCCGCCATGATATTGCTGGAATATTGCTAAAAGCGGCGTAAAACCATACTCCAGGGCTCCAGATAATTTTTCAACATCAGGAGTCCATACTCCATATTTGATCAATATAGAAGTACTGGAAATGGAAAACCTTAAGAGTACATTTAGAGTACTGAGTGGAATTTAATGGAGTATCAGTAATCAGTTTCCTTTCATATATGCACCACAACATTGCTACTCTTGTGTAAACAGGTCAATAAACAATAAAACAATAACTTTTAAGATAAATACTTCTGTAAATGATTCTAAGACTGTACAGCATTGCCGTGATGCATATGTGCTACGTTTTCTAAATTATTTCCTATGGTATTGTACATATTTTGTATCCGTACATATGCCGATACGGCCCTTATGTGGAGCTCTGCTTACTCACTCACTAACTCAAACCCTCAGTAGGTGTTCAGGGAAGAATAGTGCCCCAGTGTTGTTTTCTTGTTGTGATAGCAATGTAAGAGGATTAGATGTTGAGAGAGTCTCGACTTTTGCAGATTCACTGCAAAGATAAAGCCATTCTCTTCCCACATAGGTTACTTGTCATATCTTCCCACATACCTCTGTTCTAATACGACCATATTTCCCGGTTCTTGTAAAATCCCATAGCGGCAAAAAATCGCAACACAAATTATCTCCCTTCTTTCTATCAAATCAGAACACGTGTTACATCGACTTAGATCCAAATTGACTAACACAAGGAAATGTGGGGCCACAAATATCCCTCCTCTGACGGGGACTTGTGTTTATGTGACACACGATACATTTAATGGCTAGCTTGTCCGTTGTCAACGAGGGCGATGGAGGCCCCATTGATCCATCATTACATGACTGAGTTGTGTCTAGAAGAAACGTTTACGCATCGCGCAGGGGAAGAGGTTCTAGTTTTCCCGAAGCATGCAGAAATTACCGAGGCCATGCGAATGATCAATTTTGAAACAACGTCGCTGATTGCACAACTAAATCAAGAATCCTGAACATTTGCACCATGAAAGGGCCGTATTAGAACAGAGGTTCATAGTACCATATGACAAGTAACCTCTGTGGGAAGAGAATGAGATAAAGCAGAAATATTTTACATTTACTCACTCACTCACTCACACTGTTACCATGGTTACAGAGGCTTGCTTGCTGCTTCCATGCCTTGCTGAGTGACCTCGGGGTAAGGGAAGACCTGTACAGCATGGGTCACACAAGTCGACTACTAGCCACAGAGATTGAAAACTACCCACCTGCCAAGATTAGAAGGAAGGTGAGGTCACTTGTCTGTATTGGACTTCAAAAATATTCTTACTGTTAAGGCTTAAGAGAGAAGTTATACTTGGTGTCTAAGAAATGGTATATTGTAATATACTGAGGGAAAGAAAATAAGGGATCGCATGAAAGCACAAGTGTTCCTTTATTTTTTTCCAGGTTTCTTTACAAGTTGTGAGATACAAAGCTTGTGAAGAATCCTGGGAAAAAAATAAAGGAACACTTGTGCTCTCATATATTTTCCCCTCAGAATATAAAAACCAAACCTGGATGTGTCAATTCTCCATTTGTGAAGTTTTATTGGCTTGCATGTTTGATATCGAACAAAGTTTGTGTGAGATTCTCTTTGTAATCTGCGTAGCTTTCCCCCGTCCCGGTATAGGATTGATTATCTAATGTGTACTATGTGTGAACCCCATTGTGGGTGTCCCCACTGTGATATTTCAGGAATAGTGCTAAAACTGGCCTAAAACCAGACTCACTCACTCACTCCTATAATGTGTATGAGAGGGAGCCCAAGTCCGGTATCCCAACAAGATACTTCCCAGTACATTTTTGCTTGGAGAAGAATACCAGTGGTGCATGACTGATTTTGTTTCAGAAGAGTGCTCATGTTTGCCCTGTTTCAGAATGTCTCCAACAGAGCTTCAGTCATCCTGATTGACCGGACCCTAGACCTTGCATCCCCTGCTGGCCACCAGCTGGACACTCTACTGGACAAGATCACCAGCGTCCTGCCATCACTGCCTCGTCACAATGCTGATGTCATGGTCGACATGACCCCTCTCTGCTCCATTGTAAAGTGAGGACACAATTTGTTGAATGCATCTGATCGCAGACTGATTTAGCTTTTCAGGGGTTGAAGTGTGCCACAGGGCATTATGAGTTAATTGTGGCATCAAGAAAATTCCCCTTGAACTTAGTATGAACAAACTCATTTCAACATGAGCAAGGTTATGAGCAGTAAAGTTTTAGAAAGTTTTTCAAATTTCCTATTTATTGAAGTTAATAATACTTTGCTGTCCCTTAAGAATATTCATCTGATCCTAACTGTGTCCTTTTTCTTGTTGAAAAGCAACTTTATCAATGGCCAGTATCATAGAATAAATAAATGTTGCAGCTTAGGGACCGTTCATAATTTATGGCCAGGGGGGATGACGATGATTTTAATGGAGAAGCATGTACAATGTGAATGACCCCCCCTAAAATTTATGTACAAAGTAAGTCTCTTTCCCCCCCCCCTTGCATGTCATGTACAAAATCAATGACCCCCCATCTTTCAATATTTTTTAAGCATAATGTTTAAATATTTTTATGTACAAAATTGATGACCCCCCACCTCCCCAGAAAAAAATGGGTGACAAACACACACACACACCCCCTTAAATCTCTCTCTCTCTCACACACACACACACCAAAAGCCATAAATTATGAACGGTCCCGTACTGAAAACCATAAAAATAGTGTCGTCTTATGCCTTTGAAGATTCCAGGTGATAGATTAAGACTTTGGTTGCGTACAACCTCCCCACCATAACCCAGATCTCCAACTGATCACTGATTTCTTGTATCATTTGTTGTAGGGATGCTAAAAACGTCATTGTCCCAGGAAGCCTAGCGTCGGGCAGCTTCTCTTCACAACCTATACATTTGCAGAATCTGGTGTTTGGTAAACACAAGGTGACTATAAACTACACTCAACCAATGTTTTTCCTTTGTAGTTATTCAATTGTAATGTTATATTGTATTTCTTCTGCCAATCAAATGTTCATGCATGCACAACCTAGCCTTAAGGCTGAAATACAACCACCAGATTTGGTTAGCTCAGCCAGCTCCATTTTTGATTACAGGAAGCAAATCACACCAACTCCAATTCCACACAAAGTGTCACCTGTTTGAAAGTATCTGTTGACACATTCAGCAAGAAACAATGGTGATCAAAATACTGACCCAAAAAATTGTCATATTTAATTACTGTGCAGATTTCGATTAAAAAATACATCACAGTCTATCACATTTCTATCCAGTCCTAATTGCTGGGTGCTTCACTGCTCATCCCATGTTTTCTATGCATGTTCTGGCTGTGTAACTGATTCAGTTTTAGTGGAGTGGAACTTGTAAGGGGAGATGACTCTGTATCCATGCCCTGATGGTCAACTGATTGAGAGATTGAGACCTTAGATGGAGCTGTGCAGGTTATCAAAGTTCTCTCAATAAGAAATTACAAGTAGCTATGGCATATCTCCACATTTGTCTGTAAAATGGTATAGTTTATTATGCTTCATCTTCTCAATTTGATTATCAGGAATGTTTAATGGCTGTAAATCGACGGCTAGTTGAAGCTGCTACCAGTGAGAAGCTTCCCGTCAACTTGGCAGGCAAACCAGGACGTCGTGACTGCAGAACAGATAGACACCACGCTCAGTTTATTCAAGTAGGCAAAGATATTTCTCTTATACGCTCTACCTCTTCCAGTAGGCCTTGTTTTACACCTGGGGCGGTGGGGTAGCCTAATGGTTAAAGCGTTGGCTCGTCACGCCGAAGACCCGGGTTCGAATCCCCACATGGGTACAATGTGTGAAGCCCATTTCTGGTGTCCCCTGCCATGATGCTGCTTGAATATTGCTAAAAGCGGCCTAAAACCAAACTCAGTCAGTCAGTCAGTGTTTTACACCTGTTTAAGGATCTATACTAAACCTACCTACCTACCTACCTACCTACCTACCTACCTACCTACCTACCTACATACATACATACATACATACATACATACATACATACATACATACATACATACATACATACATACATACATACATATACATACATACATATGTACATATGTACGTACATACATACATACATTATTACATACATTATTACATACATACATTATTATATACATACTAACATTTGTATAGCGCCGATATCCAGCTCAGCTGCTTAAAGGCGCTTTGTTTTTTAACCATCTCCATAACTGTAAAAATAGAAAAGTTGTTTTCCGTAAATTATGTCTGCTTTGTCAGTTGTCAGCTTCTAAGAAGTGTGAATGAAGCAGGCAAAGTGTGATTCAGAATGTAACATTCATCATTGTTATCAGAAGAGGAAGGTCATTGGAATTATTGCTTGTTTCTCAGAAGATGTAACTAAATGGATTTGTGTTCAGGTTTTGTACATATTTGATGCATCGATCTCATTTGTGTAGACTGATTCTCACGATGTCCATCACTGGATTGTCTGGTCCAGACTCGATCATTTACAGACCAGTATCATAAGGGTGGAATATTGCTGATAGCTATGTTCAGCAAACTGGTGTGTCTACTTTCAGTTTCAGTCCACAGCAATATTGCAGGTCGAGATGTACAAGTCCTTCACATAAGCAAATGTTTACACGAAAAAAAATCGTTTAGTTCCAAAACGAATGCAAAAGTTGTGACATATTATGATGTTTCTATTTGTCAGAGGCAACTATGCTGCCATTGAGTCTCATCTAGATACTCTCCAGGTTGCCATGGCAACATCACAGGCTTTGAAACATCAGGATACTAGTCGCCATGACAACCTATTAAGCACAGAAAAGAATCTTGTCCAACTTGTTGGAGATGACAGCTCTGCCGGTGGTCTGTCCCACATACTGACCTTGCTCAAAGGTCAACTACAGCTTCCAGCCAATCAGAGGTTAGTCCATCCAGTATGGTCACAGTAACAAAATGATGAAATCGTGAGAAATGTTTGAGAATGTGCCAATATTGTTCGTCTCTGTAAAATAATTGTCTTCAACTCTGAATTTGTAGTAAATCAGAACACAGCACTTGATGACATCTTTCTTCCATCTGTCTGTGTGTACCGCCACCGTGGTGTAGTGGTTAGAGCGTCTGCCCTGAGTGCGGAAGGTCGCGGGTTCGATCCCCGACCGCGTCATACCAAAAAGCTGTTAAAATATGGTACTTGTTGGTCCCTGCCTGGCATTAAATTGTACAACAAGGACTGGTCGGCTCGGAGTCAGTATAATGTGTCTGAGTGGGGTATTCATGCTTCACTGCGGCATGGTATCTCAGTAGGGTAGCACTATAAAACCAGCTTCAGTCTGGGCTAGTACAGGCAGCCACACACACACACACACACACGCATGCACGTCGTCATATGAGCGAAATATTCTCAAGCACGACGTTAAACCCAATTCCACCACCACCACCACCATCTGTCTGTGTGTAGGTCCCATAGTCTGGACGATGTGTTGATGGTGCTGACGTTCCTGTACTCGCTGTCAGGAGGAGACTGTGGGGACGAGGAACTGGAAGTGCAGGTTGGTGAAGTTCTTGCTGCTTCCGATTTTTTAAATGCCTGATTCAAAAACAATTACACACTTAAAGGCCGGGGTTCAAACCTATACACAGATGGGGTGTGGCCTCCTTGCCTTGTAAAAGCTGTCTTTAAATGCAAAGCAATGCAGTATTCAAGTACATTCCATGAAATATCACAAAACTGACTTACCGGTTCATGAGGACATTAAGTCATAGTGTAAAGAAGTATGTTATGAAGGCTGACGGTAAAATGTATGGATGCAGACAGCCTACAAAACATACATTTTGAAAATATATATTTCTCTTTTTGTCAAATCCATATTTGAATTTCCCACTGTATCAGTCAGGTGGCCAGAGGAGGGGAATTTCCATAGAAACAAGCCTGCGCGTGGGTTAGGGTTTCATTCAATTTCAATGTTTAATATTTCAGGCACATTGTGAAAATGTCCCCCTCCCCACTCCCCTGATCCCATGCTGTACAGGATTAGGGCTGTACACTTATTTGATACTACACATCACCATGTTGGAGGTTTTATTTTCAGAAAAATACTAAACTTTGAAATTTCATGTACGCTTATCAAATTAAACTCTTTAGTCATCAAAATATGTAGTTACAGGGTTGTTGGACATTTACTATAAGGCACATGTTTATTCTTATTAAATTTGAGCAAAATAAAGTACTCTGCTATGCGGCTCGGGACATGCCTTCTGTTGACGGGGGAGTATGTAGCAGGGCGTAGAGTCATCCCACAGATGACATCCTTACCTTGTCAGCTTGCTGATGGGGTTAACCTCTTTGGTCATGTGGACCACGCGCCCGACATCGGAAGGTCCATGGTTCGAATCCCAGCACGGGACTCGGAAATTTTATGGCCGCTACGCTAGTAATGTCAATGATTGGATTGTCTGGTTGAGATTATTTTTATACTGCTGTCATGGAGCTGGAATATTCTTTTGGTTGTTAAACAATGAACAGACAGACACTGTGTTTGGATTCTACAAAACCGCATTCATTCAAAGCTACTTCGTTGAATAGTCCCAGTAGGGAATTCACAAAACAACGATCTGTACCTCAACACTCAAACTCACTTTCACACAACTTTGTTAGTTTTGTTAGTGCCATAAGTATTAACATGATATTACAGGGCTCCAGATAAGGGCCGTATCGGCGTGGCGTATGTACGGATAACAAATATGCACGATACGGTAGGAAATAATTTAGAAAACGTAGCAGATACGCACCACAGCAATGGTGTACGGGCTTAGAATCATTTACAGACATATTTATCTGAAAATTATTGTTTTATTGTTTATTGACCTGTTTACACAAGAGTAGCGATGTTGTGGTGCATATATAAAACGAAACACAAGATTACTGATACTCCATTAAATTCCATTCAGTACTCTAAATGTAGGCTTAAGGTTTTCCAGTACTCCTGTATTGAAAAAATAAGGAGTACGTACTGTTGATGTCGAAACATTATCTGGAGCCCTGCATTATACCCTGTTTTCCTCACCTGATTTTATTTGATCTTTGTTCAGGACCAGCTTGTGGAGGCTATTTTAGCTGAGAAGTCCGACTTACCCCCGGTGATACATTCTATTGGTGAGTTTGCTGAAGTTACTTTCGTAATAACTCACCATATTGTTGTGTGACCTTCCATTTATAATCACCCTTGATATTCTATGTACATACATCAGATAGACCTATGGGAACTGTCATAGTTGAGTGGCTCAGTTGCCACTTTCAGCTGAAAAAATGTAAAAAATGTTCAAGGAATTAACATACTGATAATTACCAATATTTGCTTGAAATATTATTAACTGGATCAGGAAAATTTAATTTGTTTCATTATTATTCAAAGGGACCACATTTATGTACTTATTTTATCAATATATCAACATATTTAGATCATTGCTGATGTGTATTGGGGAAGGTTTGTGTTTTTAATGATTTGTATAATTGAAACAATGATCGTGTCACACTAAGTGATCCTAGTGCTAAGATAGTCCTAAATCTTACATGTTTAACCTAGATTCTTGATAGTGGTAGACAACTTTGTAGAATCGATCCAAGTTGTTATGTGAACAGTGTAGCTTCTTGTCATCCTCCATCACGTGGGAACATTATCCAGTTATTCTGTTTGAATATTGATCTTCAGTAACCCATGCTTGTCGTAAGAGGCGACTAACAGGATCGGGGGGTCAGGCTCACTGACTTGGTGGTCACATATCATCGGTTCCCAATTGGGCAGATCGATGCTCATGCTGTTGATCACTGGGTTGTCTGGTCCAGACTCAATTATTTACAGACCACCGCCATATAGCTGGAATATTGCTGAGTGCAGCGAAAAATTCAACTCACTCACTCACTCTATTGCAGTGGGGGATGCTGTTAGTGGCAGTATTGTGAGGGACCTGCTGGAGGATGTGTGGAGCAAACTGGAGGCTGTGGGGACTGCTCGGGACGACCTCAAGAACTTCCAGTAGGTTGTGCCTGTCTGTCTGCATCTGTCTACCTGCATCCGTGTTTCTAACTACCTGCCTGCCTGCCTGTCTGTCTGTCTGTCTGCCTACCTGTGACTGTTTTGTGTCTATACTTACCTACCTACCTATTTATGTGTCCACCTACCTGTCTGTATCTCTCTCAGTCTACCACCCGTGAAGGTCCGGGTTAGAATTGATCTTCAGTAACCCATGCTTGTCATTAGAGGCGACTAACGGGATCGGGTGGTCAGGCTCGCTGACTTGGTTGACACATGTCATTGTATGCCAGTTGCTTAGATCACTACTGATGATGTCAGTACAGGATTGTCTGGTCCAGACTCGATTATTTACAGTTGACACATAGCTGGAATATTGCTGAGTGCATCATTAAACGACCCACCAAAATAGGCCTCTGTGCTTTCATAGGACAGTTCCTGTGTGTTGTCTTGTACTACTGTCCACTTCCATTTCTGTCTGTATGTGTGTATACTGTAAATCATGAAATTAATGCAAGTATTTTATTAATGCGAAATATGCGACTGTACTCTACTCGCATTGTTATAATGATGCATTTCAGTCTGACCATGTCTACTTTTTAGAACTTAATAAAAGACAGAAAACGTAAATCTCTTGTCATCTTTATTGTCTTCAGGTTGGCAATCATCATAACAATACAGAATATAACAACAATTCAGACATCTCTCATAAATTAATTGACAAATGAGCACTAATGTCCGTGACACTAATTGATATCTATTGAACTTCATTCATCGGCAAATTTTGTAACAATAGCGGAGGTGTTGGCACTACACATATACTGTGTGTGTGTCTATTCCTGTCTGTACGTTTGCCAGTTCAGAATTTATACACACTCTCCTGTTTCCTCAGGTCCATCCTGGAGCCATCTACAGCCATCAGTCCAGCCAGCATGAAGCCTCTGCTGAAGACAATAGTGGAACAGATCTTCAGCCCCGACAAGCCCGAGCTTGTGGATCTAGAATTTAAATCGAGTGGACTCAAAGACTTCTTGAAATCAGGATTTGGGTAACTGGTGGTTCCAATCTTTGAACATATTTTTCTGTGTGAGGTTATTTTGGTCTTTGCTTGTGCTAGTGCGGAAAAGCCGGTTTTAATCAAGGGTAGGAAACACACATGAAAGTTAAACCAGAAACATATTTCTGATCTTAAACACGGTTCTTACACAAGCACACAGTATATTGACTCGATGCAAAATGTCCATCGGCGATGGAAACACAACTACTATCTTTCAATAGGTCTTGGTATGACAAGGGGCGGTGGGGTAGCCAAGTGGTTAAAGCGTTCGCTCGACACCCCGAACACCCGGATTCGATTCCTCACTTGGGTACAATGTATGAAGCCCATTTCTGGTGTCCCCGGCCGTGATATTGTTGGAATATTGCCTAAAGCGGCATAAAACTAAACTTACTTACTGGTATGACACAGCTGGGAGTCTAACAACCGACCTTCCTCTCTCTCAACAAACACTGTACCCATTCTGTATCAAACTGATGGAGCTGAAGTTGACGTCTATTTTTATTGAAGGATGGTGAGGTGAAATTGGGTTTAACGTCGTGCTTGAGAATATTTCGCTCATATGACGACGTGCATGCGTGTGTATGTGTATGTGCGGCTGCTTGTACTAGCCCAGACTTTAGCTGGTGTTATAGTGCTAGCCCACTGAGATACCATGCCGCAGTGAAGCATGAATACCCCTCTCAGACACATTATACTGACTCCGAGACGATCAGTCCTTGTGTACCCATTAATGCCGAGCGCCAGGCAGGGACCAACAAGTACCATATTTTAACGTCTTTTGGTATGACGCGGTTGGGGATCGAACCTGCGACCTTCCGCTCTCCGGGTGGACGCTCTAACCACTACACCACGGAGGCCGTTTATTGAAGGATGGTTTACATAGGTAGTTGGATAAACTCTGTGCACACCAGTATTTTTCTGTTACATTTTCAGATTGTTTATGAACGTGAGCAAGCCCGGCCCCAGTGACCACCCTTTGCTGCTGGTGTTTGTAGTGGGTGGCGTGACCGCGACAGAGGTCAAGCAGGTCAGAGATGTGGTGGACAAGATGAAGCTTGATAAACAGGTATGTAAACTTATTACCTGACTAGTTCTTTCAACTGGGCAGAATATAGGGCAGAAGCTTGACTTACAGGCATGTCAATACTTGTACCAGTAATAATAGGGCAGAAGCTTGACTTACAGGCATGTCAATACTTGTACCTGTAATAATAGGGCAGAAGCTTGACTTACAGGTATGTCAATACTTGTACCTGTAATAATAGGGCAGAAGCTTGACTTACAGGCATGTCAATACTTGTACCAGTAATAATAGGGCAGAAGCTTGACTTACAGGCATGTCAATACTTGTACCAGTAATAATAGGACAGAAGCTTGACTTACAGGCATGTCAATACTTTTACCACAGAGCAATTAAGTGACTTGCAACATTTCATGTGTTCACAGGTTGTCATTGGAAGCACAAAACTGTTGCGAGGAACTGATGTTCTCCAGTCTATTTTCTGCCAGAACAACGTGGACCCAGATGCTGTTATGTAGTCTTGTTGATGATCTGTTTTTTTTATGTATAGAGGGAAATGAGGCAATAAAACCTGTTTTCATGTGCACATATTTTATGTGTGTGTTTTCATTACATGCCTTAACACGGCTATATGCGTTTGCAAGGATGCAGGTGTTAGTTGTCCATTAACTGGTGTTGTCGTGTTTATCAGGCACGACCGTCGCTCAAAGCAACATAAAACCCAACTCACTCACTCATTCACATAAGGCAGAATGTTTTTTATTTTCCATTAAAAAATGGCTGTATGCTGAGACAACACATATTTCAGCATTGTATGCTGAGACAAAACATACTGAAGCAATTTAGGTGCTTTTGAAATGGAAAAGGCATGAAAGAAAGTATATTGTTGATCAAATATAATTGCAAATTTTAGTGTTGTCTTAATTGCTAAACCTGAGCTGGATTACAGAGTATGTAGCACATCATCCAAAAGTGATCTGTAGATGTAAATCCCTAAGGATTCTCGGTTTGAATTGGCAGCAAGGAACCAGTGAGAAGTGAATGTATGGACCAGGGACTAGATTTCCGAACGCTCTCTTAGCACTAAGATGGCACTTACGACTATCTTAGTGCTAAGAGAGCTTCGAAAATCTAGGCCCAGGGATTGAACTTTTTTAATTGGGTGTCAACATGCCCTGACATCATGTAGTTGCTGATATTCCACTATCAATCACTGGATTGTCTGGTCTATTTATATTTTTTGTCTGGAGCAACTTTAACAATCTACATTTTGGTGTACAGACAGACAGACAGAAGTTTATTCGTAATATCGGCCCCATGGCCTATAATACAGTCCCAAACTTTGGCAGTTTCGTGAAACAGTGGTCATAATTTGTATTGGGATCTTACTTTAAAAACATAATGTAAAAATAGTGCTGTGCAGTATATAACTTGGGGATTTTTGGATTGCAAAATTGACGGCAGAGTGAGTGGGCCTTTGTAGACATTTTGTAATTGTTTGAAGTAACTGTCTCTGTACCACTGATATTTGACACATCGGAAGAATACGTGATTCTCAGTTTCTGTTTCCGCGGCATCACAGAATGAACACAAGTAGTTCGTACGTGGGCCATCCTCATTAAGTCTGTACATGTTCACTTTAAAGTTGTTATTCGAAATACGAAACTTTATAAGTGCACGGATCAGATGTTTATATTTCAGTTCTGTTATGTAGGACTCCAGGCAAAGTTCATGTTTAAACTGAATAATGGCTGAAAAAAGTGGAGCTGCTGATTTCGTTGTGCCAAGTTTGGTAGGCAATATCCTTCAATCGTTGTTCAAAAGTATACATGAATAGCTGAACGTTAGCAACTCCCTGGTTTAACCAGACATGAGAATACCCGTTTCTGAATAGTAAGCTTCTAACATTGGATGCCCAGTTTGTTCTGCCCATGTCATCAAATGTTTTTAGCATTCTGTAGCACTGCAGGGATAACGTTGTTCATTCTTACTGAGTATCTTGAACCAAAACTTGATTACTCGAATCTGTGTTAATACGCAGATGGGGTGACGACCAAGCTCTCCAAGTGTGGCTTTGTTTGAAGCACATTTTCCAATTTTCAGAAATCGTTTGAAATACATAGTAAGGACCCTCTCGATTACATCAGAATATTTATGTCCCCATATTTTCGAACCGTATAGTAGTATAGGTGCCACTTTCGATCAAATATAGTTCTTGCACTTGAATAGGTTAGTTCTTGATACTTGTTAAAAAGTCTGAAAACAGAGAGGCAGGCTTTACTTGCTTGTTGAGCAAGTGCTTCACAGGCTTTTGTCCACACGAGCCTAGATGAAAATATTATGCCGAGATATTTGTAGTATGTAACCACCTTAAGAGGATTTTTACAAAAGTCCATTTTTCAGAATGTCTCAGAATTCCTCTGTTACGAAACACTATGATATTTGTTTTGTTAAGATTCAGCTGTAGTCCCCATTTGATACAGAATTATTCCAGGATATTAAGCTGGCGCTGAAGACCTATTACACTGGTAGCAAAAAGGACGATGTCATCAGCAAACATAAGCAGCAATAGATCTTGTATATCTTAAGTAACAAAAATTCCATTGTTGCCTGATTGTTAGAGCTCTGTTGCAAATTCATTAATAAAGAGAAATAAGAGGAGGGGGCTGAGAATACATCCTTGTCTCACTCCACGAGAAGTTTCAGTTCTTGAGTCATTATTCACTCTTACACTGGCTTTCACCGATGCGTACATACTTTTAAGCAACATAGTTATCTTTCCGTGACAGCCGCGTTGAATCAGAATATATAGCAGTTTATCTCTGTCCACAAAGTCAAATTCCTTTTTAAAGTCAATGAAAACGGCCTTTGGGTTTGCACATTATTTCGAACACAAAGCCTGAAGAGTGAAGATATGGTGGGTAGTTGAATGTTGTGGGCTGAATCCAGCTTGACCTTCGGATAATATTTCGTTTAACTCAACCCACGTCCTTAATCTTTTCTATATAATTGAAATAAAGAGTTTTCCCATTGAGTTTAGAATTGATATTTCTCTATAATTAGATGGTTCTTTCTTGGATCCAGATTTAAACAGTGGTATAATAACGCCGATATTCCAGTTTGTAGGAAACAGACCATTGTCCAAAATCTTGTTGAATAGCATCTTCACATATGGAATAAAAATATTACATGATAGTTTGTACAGTTCTGGGGGTATCCCGTCAGTGCCTGGTGATTTATTTAATTTAAGATCAGATATAGATTTCTCCTAATTTCTTCTTCAGAAATTTCACTGTTTAAATAAATAAATATCTTGGTGCGCTAACCCATCGCAGTCCTTACACGAGTGATGTTCAAGGAAGTGTTTTACTTGTTGGTCAAACTCTGAGGCAGTTACTTCTATTTCAGGATTTAACAAATCAGTAAAGTAGGCTTGCCAGTCAGCTGCGGAAATACATGAATCAATGTTTGTTCGGAATGCCTGTTTTACTTTACTCCAGAATTCTTACAATCCCCACGCGCTGCCGCAACGGTGATGTCATCTGCAATTTTTCTGTTGTATCTAAGTTTCTTAAGTTTACAACATTCTTTGAAGGCATGCTTTGCACCAATATAATAATTTCTGTTTTTATCACAATTAAAGTTCCTGAACTTGTGGAGACACCTGTATTTCGCCGTTTAAAGTTGTTGGCACTCAATATCAAACCAGGCAGGTTGTTTAGGAGCTTGACTAGAGTTTGAATTACGGGGTAATACTCGTTTTCCTGTTGCTTCCACGACGTCTGATAATTTGCTAACTGCACGATTTATATCCAAGTTTAAATATTCCAGAAATTCAGATATCAGTACATTTATCTTGTCGTTTGCAACAACGCCAGATAATTGTTCTGCGTCCGTATTGCTGCATCTGTATCTGGGCATCGTGTAGAGTGGCATTTCTGTTCCAGACGCTGGTGCAGTATCTTTTCTTATGACGTCATTAAATGTACATGCTATAGGCATATGGTCAGATTCTGATCTTGGAATCACAGTCATGTCACTGATTTTAGGAAATATAGTACTTGATACTAACACGTAGTCCACCACACTGGCTCCTGCCCGCGATATGAATGTAAAGCTACCAATGTTCATCTCCCAATGTCCTCCCATTTACTATGTGGAGGTTGAACACTTTACACAAGTTTAGAACACTTCTACCATAGGTGTTGATTTGTGTATCAAATGAGTTTCTTGGTATATCAAATGAATCTTCTCTATAATCATCGTTAAGCGGCAAATAGTGCGTGTCGTCATTTATTATGCAATCTGTTTCATCTGCAGTTCGGGCATTGAAATCTCCCATTAGGATAAAACTAATATCATCTCCATAGTCTGACAGGACATGCAAGAGCTTCTTTTCAAGAGCTGACATTCAATCCTCATCTGCATTTGCCTACTCTTTCGAATATTCTGGATGAATGTATAAAAATAAAACAAATATGGTGGTAGGACACACTTTTGCGTTTTTGGTATACACTCCTATATTGAATGTCCAGTGCTGCACTCAGCAATATTCCAGCTATTTAATAGCATATTTGTTACGAGCATATATCCATGCTAAAGCATGCTCAAAACGCACAAGATAAAGATGAGATTAATGGTACAGAGCTACAGTTCAAAGGCTATCTTGAACATGTGTGTTTTTAGATTGGATCTAAAAGAATTAAAGTCACAACAGTCTCTGAGGCTCTGCGGGAGACTGTTCCAGGCTATAGATCCTGCATGGACAAAGGACCTCTTTCCATACATCACTGTCTTTACTTTGGGAACAACATGCAAGTTCTTTTCCTGTGAACGGAGAGATCGGGGAGGCGTGTACACGGATAGAAGATTGGATAGATAAGAAGGTGCAGTTCCAGTGAGACAGCGGAAAACAAGGCATGAGAGTTTAAACTGGATCCTGAACTCGACTGGAAGCCAGTGGAGAGTGTACAGTATAGGAGTAATGTGTTCATATTTTCCAGAGCGAGTCACGATACGGGCGGCGACGTCCTGCACTCTCTGCAGCTTGGCTATCTGGGTCTTTGATGCACCGGTCAGTAAATTTTTACAGTAGTCAAGTTTATGGCAGTAGTCTGTAAATAATCGAGTGTGGACCAGACAATCCAGTGATCAACAGCTTGAGAATCGATCTACACAATTGGGATACGATGACGTGTCAACCAAGGCAACGAGCCTGACCACGCGTTCCCGTTAGTCACCTCTTAGGACAAGCATGGGTTGCTGAAGACCAATTCTAACCGAAATCTTCATAGGTGAAAGTTTGATTGCCACACTGGATTGAGGATTATCTGCCAGACACTTGCTGGTAGAATAATAGACACTGAATCCTTCAATGTTATGTGCTGGATTTTCTATTTACTGATTAATGGACATACTGTCGTTGTTGCGTGATTCTGGATTTATCAGCGAGCTGAGAAGATACTATACCTAAATATCACGCTGAAGTACTACCCGGGAAGATCCGGGTGAGAATTGATCTTCAGTAACACGTGCTTGTAAAAGGCGACTAACTGGATTGGTGGTCAGGCTTGGTTGACACATGTCATTGTATCCCAATTGCGTAAATCGATGATCACTGTATTGTCAGATCCAGCCTCGATTATTTACAGACCGCCGCCATATAGCTAAAATATTACTGGGTGCGGCGTAAAACTAAACTCACTCACTGGATTTACAGCCAGATTGTGGATTGACCTACAGAATGTCAATTGTGGATTTTTTATTATTTTTTTGTGACAACAATAATAATTTTCTTTCGTTTTTCTTGGTCTACTGCCACCTCCCAATCGTTAACCTACTGCGATGTCGGAAGCACTGAGTTAGTACTATGGTTAATGCTGTATCTCTCATTATGAACACCAAAACACTGTGATCTACAAAACACATTTTATTTGAAATTGTTTGTAGAATTGTCTTCTTTCTGGAGATTGCATGCACCTAAAGAATAAAATCAAATCATTCATATATGAGTATGACGTACAATGAATAAACAAAATTACGAAGTTCGCGAAATTTAGCCAGAAATATTTTTATCAGAGCGTATCTTTCCATTGCCTTTTTTTTCAAATGACGCTGCGACTCCTTTTGTAAAGATCAGACAAAGGTCAAGATCAGACAAAGGTCAAGATCAGACAAAGGTCAAGATCAGACAAAGGTCAAGATCAGACAATGGTCAAGATCAGACAAAGGTCAAGATCATTTTATGGAATAAATTCACAAAGAGTTGTTGCGTTAAACTGGATGGGCGTTGATGGGCCGTTGCTTAAAAAAAATTGATTTTAGTCTTTGTAAAACACACGTCTTTGTTTCATCATTGTCAGTTTCTTCGATATTGTTACCTCCCCAACTATCTCCTCGATCCATACTACAAGAAAAAAAAGTAACATCATAAAAAAAACCCGTTTAAAAGCTTTTAAAGGAAATGGTTGTGAAAAGGACTGAGTCTGTTTCTACACATAATTTCAAATACTTCTGTGGGGCGGTGGGGTAGCCTAGAGGTTAAAGCGTTCGCTCGTCACAACGAAGAACCAGGTTCGATTCCCTACATGGGTACAATGTGTGAAGCCCATTTCTGGTGTCCCCCGCCGTGATATTGCTGGAATATTGCTAAAAGCGGCGTAAAACCATACTCACTCACACACTCACTCGCTCAAACACTTCTGGTAAATACAGGCACTTGAGATACTGCTAGAATACTGACACTCTTGCAAATGTATCGGCCTTAACCACACATGGTTAAAAGAAAAGACAGCCCGACCAGAATATCCAAACATTTAAAAGTCTCTGCTAAAGCCAGAGTTCATTGTCTTTGATTATGACTATATGTCATGAGCATAATTATGTATCAGCATAATTATGTATCAACTTCGGTGCCAAGGGAGACCATTCTTGTACTGATTAGGCACTGATGACCAAGGGCTCTAAGTCATTGGACTTCGGCTTGAGTTCGAAGACATTTTTCCCAGTGATCATGATATTTCATTTGTCAGCAACATGGGTGTGGTGAAACATTCTTCACCACAGTCAGCGATATTACAGATATACCTCTAAGGGATGTAGAGGATTAGCGTTTGGGTCAAGTAAAGAAGTATTTGAAAGCTGATTACATGAGGTACTGTGATAAATGGAAGGTTGGTATTAGGTATGGGATTGATTAAATGTTGTTGTTGACAGATTGGATACAGTGGTTATCAAGAGAGTGAGTGAGTTTAGTTTTACGACGCACTCAGCAATATTCCAGCTGTATTGCTGCGGTCTGTAAATAATCGAGTCTGGACCAGACAAGCCAGTGATCAACAGCATGAGCATCAGTCCACGCAATTGGGATACGATGACATGTGGTCAACCAAGTCAGCGAGCCTGACCACCCGGTCACGTTAGTCGCCTCTTACGACAAGCATGGGCTGCTGGGGGAATCTTAGTCGAAGAGACTGTGAATAGTACTTACGTTGTGGCTATTTTGCATGGTCCTTCACAAAGTTGTAAATCTGAAAGATTAACATTGAAGGTAAGTCCACGCGCTTTCGACGCACAACATCAGATGTACATGAATTACCATGGATACAGTGGTATTTGCTTATGGAACACTGATATTTGGGCTTATTTTTACTCGTAGTGGAGAACGCACATTTGTAATTTTATAGCTCATTTATACAGCTCAACGTTGTTTATAACCGAGGCATACACATTCAACTGTACAATATTTGTAAAATATTTCACGTAGTACTGATTTCTTGTAAATGACGACTCGCTCCTAAATATCGCGAACCCAACCAGTTTACGATCACGATCAGTACATTACGACGGCGTGGGAGTTGGGGAGGTACTTACCCTACGGAATTCAGCTATAAATTCCCCCTCGTTTATGACACCATCGGCTGAAACATGCATTGTTATAATAAAGCGATAATATTTAAATGGACAATGATGTTGATGTCGACGCGATTCACTGAACGCGTCTACTTAAACATTAATTAGCTAGCCTCAAACTACTAGCATCTTGGAGTGAGTGAGTTTAGTTTTACGCCGCTTTCAGCAATATTCCAGCAATATCACGGCGGGGGACACCAGAAATGGGCTTCACACATTGCGCCTATGTTGGGAATCGAACCCGGGTTTCCGGCGTGACGAGTCAACGCTTTAGCCACTAGGATACCCCACCTACCCTTAAAGTGAGTGAGTGAGTGAATATGGTTTTACGCCGCTTTCAGCTATATTCCAGCATTATCACGGCGAGGGACACCAGAAATGGGCTTCACACATTGTACCCATGTGGGGAATCGAACCCGGGTCTCCGGCGTGACGAGCCAACGCTTTAACCACTAGGCTACCCCATCTACCCTTAAACACCTTGGAGGACTAGATACTTAATAACAGTTTTGATAGGTGATTTGAAAAGGGGTAAACTCCATGTCAACGATTATCGCGTTGTGGATTCATGTGTGTGTGCGCGCGCGTGCGTACGTAGGTGCGCGAGCTCTTGTCAGTGTTTTTTTCTGTGCTTGGTCATTTAGATACCATGCCACAGTTTATCATGAATAACCCAATCAGATACAGAATACTGACTCTGAACAGAGCATTCCTGGTTTTATCACCTTAATGCTTTTGGGATGACCCTACGAGGGGGATCAACGCTTCGGTCACCATGCAAACGCTCAAAGCTCACCACAGCCAAAACGATTAAAAAGGAACACTGTTAAAATATGTGGAAAATAATCCCCTAAACGTTTGTGTGTACTTTCTTTGGTACGTCAGTTTATTGATGACGATTAGAAATAACCATTGTATACTACCCATCAAAGGTTTAGACTCACTAGTATAAACGTAGCCACTTACTTCAGGCAACTGTTCTAAACTAGATTTTGCAAAATATTCCATACTGTCTAAAGGTACTGTTTACACATGAACAGATGTATTGTAAAAAAAATTCGTAGCGTTGAAAAGATTCTTGTCACGAGTTCAATAAATGATGAAACTCAGTGAAAACTGGGTAGATAGATAGATAGATAATTGAAAGTTTAATAGGTGTTCGGGGCAACTGGACCCATTTACACCTTGCCCATCATAAAGGTTTGCTAAGTTTCTAATTTTGTATAAAGTAGTTAAGCTGCCACACGATTTAATATAAGCAAGAATGACATTCTGAACATCATTGCGAGTGATATTACTTGAACACAACAGTCCAGTCAATGAGATGTCAATATTAAGCGCTGTCAAAGATTCCACCATCGCCTTACGTTGAGTTAGATGTTTTTTGCAATGCAGTAAATGATGAGCCACATCATCTAGCCGGTTACACACTGTGCAATATGCAGGAATATCATTATTAATAATGTTTAGATACGCACCAAGACCACAATGCCCAAGACGAAGTCTGGTTAAAAGAACCTCTTCTCTACGATTGATTCTGGATAATTTTGCTTTAGCTACATAAGGCTCGATGCCATAGAGACGGCGGCGTTTTAAGGATGAGGTCCATCTCTGTTGCCATTTCGTTTGAACATGGATCTTACTGACGGTGCATAATTCTGCAGGAGAGGGCACTGTTGTCTCATCCTGTCCTGAGACATCAAAATCTAAGGCAGCTTTTGCCAACTGATCAGCTTTTTCATTTCCAAATATTCCAACATGAGCAGGTATCCATGAGTGAAAACTGGGAAGTCTTAACAAAACTTTACACAAAACACAGCTGTTCACATGCACGATATTTGCACATGCTTTTCAGCAATTTGATGCATGATCCTCGTGCAATTCATCTGCTAAAGATTTGCAGTTGTTTCCACCAAATCAGTGGAGAAATTCATCTTCGATGTAACCATATAAAAATATACATAACATGTAGTGTGAGTGCTTCAGGTGAGTTTAAACTTTTGATGGGTGCTAGATGCTTTTTCCAGATACATCACCAAAACGGTTGACAAGGAATTCAACACTGTTCTACTCACAGTTGGAATCGTATTCCATGAACAGCCGTGGCACCTCTTGTAGTGTGATGGCTCCGTTGTGGTCATGATCAATGAACTGGAACAGTTCCGTGGTGATGAACTTGGATAAATGCGTCACAGCCGCGTACTCTGTGATGGTAACCCGCTGATCCCCTGAAGATAACGCAGTTAGTTGTGCACGTCAAACAGCTTGATGATAGACGGCTGAAGATGCTGACCATCGTTCGTATGACTGACTGACTGACTGACTGAGTTTTACGCTTTTAGCAATATTCCAGCAACATCACGGCGGGGGACACCAGAAATGGGCTTCACACATTGTGCCCATGTGTCGTTCGTATGAGTGAGTGAGTGAGTGAGTGAGTTTAGTTTGACGCCGCTTTAAGCAATATTCCAGCATTATCACAGGGCGGACACCAGAAATGGGCTTCTCACATTGTACCCATGTGGGTGAGAGAGCGAGTGAGTTTAGTTTTACGCCGCACTCAGCAATATTCCAGCTATATTGCGGTGGTCTGAAATAATCGAGTCTGGACCAGACAATCCACTGATCAACAGCATGAACATCGATCTGCGCAATTGGGAACCGATGACATGTGTCAACCAAGCCAGCGAGCCTGACCACCCGATCCCGTTAGTCACCTCCTACGACAAGCATGGGTTACTGAAGGTTCATTCTAACCCGGACCTTCACGGGTGTATACCCATGTGAGGAATCGAACCTGGGTCTTCGGCGTGACGAGCGAACGCTTTAACCACCAGACTACCCCACCGCCCCGCCAGAAACTGTTTAACGGGAATGAAATAGGCTAGTGGTAGAGCGTTCACTCGTCATGCTGAAGGCCGAGTTCAAATTCCTACATAGTTTCAAAGTTTACAGAGCTTGTTTCTTTTTTCAGTTGCTGTTATATTGATGGAAAACCACCACCACTAATAATGGTAATGTTGTTAATAATAATAATGATAATAATCATAATAAGGCATGCATGCGGCGAGTCTATTTCTCCGCTCAGCATGCTCTAGATTATTCAGCTCACTGGGGAGTATAAAACCCAAGTTGCCTGTGAAGTGCTAGATCGTTAAAGTCACGTTAACATCTCATCCTACCGGGTACCCATGCACTGATGAGAAAACACGGGTGAATCATGTTAAGGCCATACTCATTCACTAACGTATCTCAATATACTTAATTGTATCATTTACAATCATTTAGAATGCTACTTTCTCACCGTTCACATCTTGTTCAATCCACAGCTTTTCAAAGTCCAACAGCGTCAAAATTCCATCATGGTTGACGTCATTTCTGTAGAAGCTCATCGCAAAAATTTGGTCCAGACTTGGGGTTGTCATGGACACGGGAACTGCCGTGGCAGCGTGTGAAGTTTTGTGAGGGATAGCAGTTGTTTTTGGATGCTTTGTTGATGTGGTGGGATTTCTTGACGTCGTGGGTTTTATTGACGTTGTTGGTTTTATTGACGTTGTGGGTTTTATTGACGTCGTGGGTTTTATTGACGTCGTGGGTTTTATTGACGTTGTCCTGTCTGTGTGTTGGACTGGTGTGGTTTTGACTGTAGGCTTGGCGGAGGTAGAATCTGGATGTCTCGTTGTGGATGTGTCTGTAGGCTTGGTCGAGGTAGAATCTGGATGCCTTGGGGCGGTTGTCTTTTTCGGCATAGTGGAAGTAGAACCCGGATGTATTGGTGTTGTCGTGGTGGCGTCGCTGTGACCTGCTGCAGTAGGTGTCTCATATCTTGCTGTAGTTGGTGATTGATGCCTTGATGTAGATCCTCCCGGAAGAGTAGACGCCTTATCCGTAGAAGCGCCTGTAGTAGTGAGTGAGTGAGTTTAGTTTTACGCCGCACCCAGCAATATTCCAGCTATTTGGCGGCGGTCTGTAAATAATCGAGTCTGGGCCAGAAAATCCAGTGAACAACAGCATGAGCATCAATCTGCGCAACTGGGATCCGATGACATGTGTCAAACCAAGTCAGCGAGCCTGACCACCCGATCCCGTTAGTCGCCTCTTACGACAAGCATGGGTTACTGAAGATCAATATTCGGATAGGCGGATCCAGAAATTTTCAAGGGTTGGGTGGGGTGGGGTCTTGATCTTGGAACTGCCATTGCAAAACATTAACTTCAATGTGGTCTTTAGTCATTTTCAAAAGGGGTGGGGGGGGGGGCGAAATCCTCTCTCTGTGACTCTCTCTCTCTGGATCCGCCACTGTAAATCTACATGTAGACCAAATACCATCAGAGCACAATCCACAGTATTTAGGACACAATTCCCTTGTGTTCTGGCTGTCCCTGAAAGTGGTACATATGTGGGCGGTGTGGTCCAGGTCGGCGCAGTTGGCTCCGTCAGCGTCGCGGCACGTTGATGCCAGTGTTGGGTCTAAAACACATGAACACAGGTGTTCGCGTTTTGGTGGCGTGTTCTTGCTTTGATATCAACAATAAAGTGAGTTGACTTTACGCCGCTTTTAGCAATATTTCAGCAATATCACCGTGGGGGTCACCACAAATGGGCTTCACACATTATTCCCATGTAAGGAATCGAACTCGGGTCTTCGGCGTGACTAGGCTACCCCACTGCCCCGAAAATCAACAATAGAACTGAAAGCATTTATAGGTTGGAGAGCTAGTTGACAGATTTGGAAAAGGATATTTGCTGTGTGTTTTTCATTTTGTTTTCATTTTGTTTACACTCATTACATAAAATACACGTTCGTTAAAATTTGAAATATTGTTTTCACAGGAAGATTTACAAATGTTTGTAAGTCGTTCGTGCGAAATGTATTGTGATCCACCTTGAACAATCACGATGATATAATCCACTGGTACTTCATAGTGTGTTGGCGGCGGTCTGTAAATAATCTGGACCAGACAATCCAGTGATCAACAGCATGAGCATCGATCTGCGCAATTGGGAACCGATGACATGTGTCAACCAAGTCCGTGAGGCTGATCACCCGATCCCGAGCATGGGTTACTGAAGGCCAATATTCTAACCCGGACCTTAACGGGTCTGGTACTTCATAGCCCTTGCTAGAATGAGTCTTGGTATACTGTGGATTACACTACGAAGTGATCGTTGTAATTCCTGAGCATAGTATGAGAGTAGTTGATTGAGGTACGTGCGGCGTAAAACAACAAACAGTTATTAATGTGCTGTTCACTTAATTCGAGAACATTGCGGTGCTCTAAGACAGATACATGACAAGTGACAGTAACTTATCGGAATACAAAGGGACCCTCGAGAGAACAAAAGGACCGGTTGCCCTTTTTGTACCGAAATATCCCGCTAAAGTACTACCCGTGAAAATCCGGGTTAGAATTGATCTTCAGTAACCCATGCTTGTCGTAAGAGGCGACTAACGGGATCGGGTTGTCAGGCTCGCTGGCTTGGATGACACATGTCATCGTATCCCGATGGTGTAAATCGATGCTCATGCTGTTGATGACTGGATTGTCTGGTCCAGACTCGATGATTTACAGGCCGCCGCCATATTGCTGGAATATTGCTGAGTGCGGCGTTAAACAACAAACAAAACGCTAAAGTACTGTCACCTATGGAATCCTGGAAGGGACCCTCTCAAATACAAGCAAAATTAAACAAAAGGCGACACGCGACACGCGACAATGCGACAAATGGGCGAAATGTCGCCTTGTCGCGATGTCGCGTGTCGCGTTTTGGTTTATTTTGCCTCACTTTACTTGTTTTTGACAACGCGACAATGCGACATAGCGACAATGTCCCTTCTAGGATTCCATAGTCACCCGTCCGCTACTACTCAGACTGTACCAGGAGTGCAAAGGTGACAATATCTGGGACAGAGGTCCCTGGTGTTCTGGCTGTCCCGGTAGAGGGTGCAGATCTGGGCAGTGTGGTCAAGGTCGGCGCAGTCAGCTTCCGGGGCATCCACACAAGGTCCAGTAAAGGAGGGAGATGTCGTCGCCGAGCCGCTGACTGATGATGGCGAGGATGTTGTCTGAGCTGTGGTGTAAATGAAAAGTGGTTAGGCCGCCATTTTTACTGATCATTTAAATCAGAAGCTTATGTTACTTATTTCTGGACTACAGCAATGATGTTTTGTATGGTCTTCCCAGACATCTTATCACGAAATTGCAGAAGGTGCAAAGTTCTGCAATCTTTATTAGCACAAGAACAAGCAGATAGGATCCCATAGCCCCAATGCTGAAGGCATAACATTGGCTTCCCAAAGATGTATCTAGTTGATGGTTCTCACAATTGTGTTTAGGTGCGGTTGGGGTAGCCTAGTGGTTAAAGCGTTCGTTCGTCACGCTGGACATCTGGTTCGATTCCCCTCATGGGAACAATGTGTGAAGCCCATTTCTGGTGTCCGCGATATTGCTGGAATATTGCTAAAAGTGGCGTAAAACCATACTCACTCCCTCACTAAAATATACAGGCATTCAAATTAAATATTAAACTATTTTGAAAATTCTGAATAAATCTTAAAGCCTATCTCTTCAGTTAACTTCATTACCTGTCCCACATAGTCCACAGAACCTCGGACAGTATCTCTTGGTGTCAGCACTATCGCGGAAGACAGTACAAATTTTCGCGGTTCGGTCAATGTCAGCACAGTCGAAAGTAGGATCGTCTTTACATGGACCGTTGTATGGGGCACCCGTAACATGCATGCCTGATGACGTTGCTGAAGACGTCGGAGTTTGGTTCCCTGGTTTGTAAACATGCAGCGTACAATGTCATTGGTCCCATCCCCAAAGCGTTCGTAGTTACGAACTGTCGTACTCTGCAGTACACACGCTTACGAATGTCGTGGCGCTAAGAATGCTCTGTGGAACGGGACCGACGGAATGGGTATGCAAGATGGATAGTGTCAAGTTACAAAAAGAGATGATTAATTTATGAAACATAGTAACGCATGAATGACGTTAGTGACTTTGGTTCCCTTCTAAGTGTGCTGCGTACACTATCCTTGGTTCCATCCTCAAAGCATTCTTAGTTACGAACTATTGTACTCTGCACTACACACGCGCTACGATTGCGTTGTGGAACGGGACCGACACCCAGAATGCGTATGCAAGATGTCAAGTTATTTAATGAAATAATTCCTTTTTGTAATATGTTAAAGGTCACATGCAACGTAAAACACAACTTTGCAGATTCTGATACCTTTCGGTATGGATTTACCGAAACAAATAATGAAAAAATGCAAATTCAACTTATAAAGTTGAAAAATAACGCGATGAAAAAACCAGCGCGAAATCGGAGTTCAAAACGATTCACTAATTTTCCCCCGACTTTTCGGGGGGAAACCGGTTTCAACAGCTGGGCTGCGCTCATAGCATGTGCGCAGTGAAATAGGTTCGCGCAACTTGGAAGCGGGCTGTCCGGTGAATACTCGGTGAAGGCTTTGGTGTGAGCTATTTTTCTAATGTTTTGTTGATATCTCACAGGCGAGAGCTTTTTATATGTTATGACAGTAAATAAACTGTTTATATAATTTCATTTGTCTATTTCACCACACGTTCTTCTTACCGAGTCACTTTCTCAGTTCGATACTTAAAAGCAATGTCATTATTTAGCGTTGACAGAATTTCTAACTGTGATATAGATATGTCGTTGTCACAGACAAAACTCAATGTCTTGTTTTATTGACATCTGTGTCTGCCTGCCTGTCTGCTAATGACAAAATTCAATACACAACTGCGATCACTGACCACATGCAATTTGAACTTAACACCAATCAGGCTATACACCATAAACAAAACGCATTGATTTATGGCCCGAGTTCGGTCTCTGTCACATTATGTAATTACACAGACAGGCAGGTGTGATACTTGAACACATGACATGTTATGATGTCTGTTGATTGCAAAATGTTATACACAAAAAATGAGCATGTATTTACAAAACCCAACATCTCTATATATACACACACAATGAGCCGTGAGAGCGTCTGCAAATGAACCAGCCGTTACACTTGAGTGCACACCCACCCGCTCTGACTGGGTTCGGTATCCCGGCTGCTTCGTTTCTTGGGAAGTAAACCCAAGTACACAATATTGCACTTTTGATTTGCGATTGTACGCTTATAATTTTGTTTATATGTTTTTTTCATAACCAGCAATGTATATTATATGTCATGAATAAGTGATAATTGTGTTTTAATTATGTTTGATTTTTGGGTTGCATGTGACCTTTAACGTAATCATGTGATCAAGATACCAACCTGTTCTACATGAATGGCATCTGTGACGACGTTGACATTGTCATTTGCTGCGTATGATGTCCTAGGTCCCGATCCACAAATCATTCGTAATTACGAACGATCGTAACCCTATAGTTATCACAGGCTTACGAATGTGTAGCGCTACGAACGCTTTGTTGATCGGCTCCAGAATGCGTATGCAAGATTGATTGGCGTCAAATAAATACTCAATTAATAAATGTATGAAATAAAGTTCTGTGACTCTGTGATTATTATCATGATGCCAACCGTTTCCACAGAGTCCGCAATATCTGGGGCAGTACTTCCTTGTCTGGTCACTGTTGGGGAACGCCGTGCATATGTGGGCAGTCCGGTTCATATCAGCACAGTCCATAGCGGGATCGTCTATACATGGACCGTCGTAGGGAACAGCAATCGTCCTCGTCGTCCATACCGATGTTGCAGCTGACGGGGATGATGCCGTTGCTGGAAATGTCGATGGTATTGATGATGAATGTTTGGTAGTTCCTGATTTGTAACAGTTTACAAATATCAGCCTATAATAACCCCGAGATTAACGGATTATGGGCTCAGGGAACGTCTCTTTGCATACGTATATCACATATATTGCAGTACTGGAGCCTAGTAGTTAAAACACTGGTTCGATTCCCCATGTAAGGACGATTTGTGAAGCAAATTTCTGGAGTCTCTCTCCGTGATGTAGCTGTAATATTGCTAAAATCGGCGTAAAACCGTACTCACTCACTCACTTACTGGAGGAAACTCTGTCTTGGGAAGACAACATCAATACATGAACATTAAGACACATGAACAGTGAAACATCAGACACACAAGATGCATACAAGCTCGATACAACAAGCGAAACGACGAGGGGAGATCAAGCTCAGACTGGCATAGGGTTAGCGGGGCTCTCACGTACGTGAGGCAAACGATTATCACCACAGACACAAATAGCCTGGCGTATATACTGCTTAGACACACATGATCGTGAGCGGAGATCCAGCTCTGACAATCATGAGCCTATCGAAAATCCAGCTCAGACACACATGAGCCCAGCGGAGATCCAGCTCAGACACAAATGAGGTGAGCAGAGATCCAACTCAGACACACACGAGGTGACGGAGATCCAGCTTAAACACACATGACGTGATCGAAGATCCAGCTCAAGACACACATGAGCGGAGATCCAGCCCAGCGAAGATCCAGCTCAGACACACACGAGGTGAGCGAAGATCCTGCTCGGATACACATAAGGTGAGCGAAGATCCAGCTCAGACACACACGAGGTGAGCGAAGATCCTGCTCGGATACACATAAGGAGAGCGAAGATCCAGCTCAGACACACACGAGGTGAGCGAAGATCCAGCTCAGACACACATGAGGTGAGCGGAGATCCAGCTCAGACACACATGAGGTGAGCGGAGATCCAGCTCAGACACACATGAGGTGAGCGGAGATCCAGCTCAGACACACACGAGGTGAGCGGAGATCCAGTTCTGACATTCATGAACCGAGCGGAGATCCAACTCAGACACACATGAGGTGACCAGAGATCCAGTTCTGGCATTCATGACCCGAGATCCAGCTTGTCACTGACAGAGACCATACTATTCTTGCCGACATGAAAATAACGGCTTGACTTCGAACCATCTGAGCAGAGTCCACAATATTTTGGACAGAAGGTTTTAGTTGCGTCACTGTGAAGGTGCTTGGAACAGATCTGCCTGGTGCGTTCAAGCGTAGCACAGTCGAAGCTGGGGGAGTCTTCACGTGTAGCTGGGGATACAATGATCAGCATTGACAGCAACGAAAGGGTGACCGCCAGGATGAGATGGCACTGTGACTGGGTTAGGTGGTATACGTCACAGCTGAGACTCCGTTAACCGGGGTAATAAAGCTCATGTTAAAGCGTGATATCCAGCATGGAAAAGCTCAACATATATGAAACATAAAGCTATTAATGTTGTAAGTATCATCATCATCATCATCATCATCATCATCATCATTATCATCATCATCATCATCATCATTATCAGTACTGGGGCGGTGGGGTAGCGTTCTCTCGTCACAACGAAGGCCCGGGTTCGATTCCCTACATGGGTACAATGTGTGAAGCCCATTTCAGGTGTCCCCCGCCGAGATATTGCTGGAATATTGCTAAAAACTAAACTCACTCACTCACTCAGTCGTCAGTACTGTTTGGAGAACTAGGTATCTGCACTCACTCTACGCACTACACAAGATAATCTAATTGTCACACACAAATAATTCATCGAAAATAGTTTATCTTGCCTTGTGAACGCGTCATGATGAGTTCGTTACATTTGTCGAGTTACAGGATTCGTGTAAACTGGACGTTCGTGTACACACACACCCACGATTATAGGTCAAGCAGAATAATGTGTTTAATGCAGTGTGCGAAATAGTTTCCAAATTTTGCTCTCCAGTCGGGCTAGCTATGCCTGAAAATTACTAGCCCATAAAAGAATTTACTAGCCCGAAATAGGAATGTGAAAACTAAGCAAAGATTACAAAAAGGTAAAATACCATTAAAAAAACAAATGACCCCATGAAAATTCACTAGTCAGTCGGTCAGTGACTGTTGGGATTTATGGCCCGACTGGATCTTTACTAGCCACGGGCCAGCGCGCCAGTGGCTATTTCGCACACTGGTTCAATGAGACCATTCACTGCAACGCTTGGAAGAGGTGTTCAAACAGCTACAATATATCCGTGTGTGTTCGATATTCAGCATTATTCCAGAAGATAATAACTGAGTGTGGTACAGACACACCAGTGGTTGATATTGTGAGCACCTTTCTACTTCTTCGTGGTACGAGTGAGTGAGTATGGTTTTACGACGCTTTTTGCAATATCCCAGCAATGTCACGGCAGGGGACACCAGAAATGGACTTCACACATTGTACCCATGTGGGGAATTGAACCCGGGTCTTCGGCGTGACGAGCGAACTATTGAGTCACCTGTGTTAGTGACAAGTAGCTATGATATCACTGAATCCATGTTGCTTACATCGAATCGATATGTTGATCACTTGATTGTCTGGTCCAAACTCGATTATTTACAAACCGCCTTTAAATAGCTCAAATATTGCCCCGTGGGTCGTTAAACTAAAACACACAAAACACAAACAACATGACGTCTAATATACACTCACCAGTATTGGCCACCCGGATGCACAGATGAAGCGACAATAATATGAAATAAGAGGAACCTAAAATAGATAAAATCCTATCATGTAAAAACTCTTGAAGATCCAAGCTGGAATTTGTCTTCAATAACCCATGCTAGTCTTCCGGGTTAGAATTGGTCTGCAGCAACCCATGCTTGTGTTAATAGGCGACTAACGATACCGTGTCCGTTGTTTCATGCAGAGTTATTTTCGCTCGTAATTCATGCATAATCTGTACTCACGGGTTTCATTCTCCATGGAACCAGACCATATTGGTTAAAAACTCAAATACCCCTTAAATCTGCAGTAAGTTGTCACAGGTGATTGGGGAACGTACAGTCCGTTTGATTTCTGTTGAGACCGATGAATTGGTCACTAACACAAAATCTAATAATTGCAACAAAACCACATTACAACCAGGTAATCAACAAGCGTGTGTAGTGAAATTATAATTTCACACGTGCAACTCGTCCACCTGGCTGTTCTTCCAGCAAGTGGCAACAAAATAATGATCGTTTGTAAACATCTTTTGTTATTCGGGTGTCCAAAATTATGAGACAAATCATCAGAGTTGGTCTGTCGATTTCATGTGACTGGACTGCAAATTTTGGTTTTGTTGCAAATAACCAATTATTAGATTTTGTACTATTTTTTTATTTTTTTTGTTTTAATTTTCAATATTTTTTACAGTCATACATTATAGGATCATACAGGTAGGCAGCAAACAGTACATGGTGAATCAACTGAGGTACATAATATGTAAAGACATGTACACAATATTTTAGATTAATATACATCTATCCTAACAACAAGTGTAACGTTTGGCCAGATTGAAAAAACATTTGTTCAGAGCCATTTGATAAATGGAGATATTTGGTAGCGTCATAATACTTAATAGGTTCTTTTTTTAATAAAATTGATATTAGGCAAATAGTTTCCAGTAGCACATTTGAATATACTTTGTTTGACTAGAAGGATGATTACATTTATAGGATTATTATTTTCACCTTTACTTCCAAACAAAACCTTTTCAAACGTAAAATTTACTGATAGTTGGACAGCATGAAGACATTTTGTTACTTCGTTCCATATTTCCTTTACATGCTCACATTTCCAAAAGAGGTGGTCAGCAGTTTCTAGATCGTTTTGGCAAAAGGAGCAAAGTGGTGATTCAATGTATTTTATTTTATAAAGAAAAGACTTTGTTGGTAAAATACATTTGTTTTGGATAATGTTGTAAATCATCCATTCTTTGTCTGTGAAATATCTGTCTAAGATACGTTCCCATTTGGAATAGCATGGTAGCACGATGAAGGATTTTGTGCTAATGAGCAGTTCATCGGCCTCAAACGGACTTTAGTGCACACAAACCGGCGAAGTAGAGACGATAGAGTTAATAGAATACGTATCTACAACTACCTATCTCCATCCACTACCTGGGGAACTTCATATTCAATGGATCGTGTAGTCACAACGTGAAATATGTTAGAGAATGTGCAGTTGTCACAACGAAGCACATGTGATACACGAAGTCTCACCTTAGGCAAATGAGTTTGTTAAAAATTGCCTCTGTTCACCCAGCAGAAAATGGGTACCCGGTGGGATAAGTCATGTGACTATTAACCGGCCAGTGCCTCACAGCTTGGGTTATCCGGGGCAATGATAATCAAATTGTGCGCTGTGAGCATCCTTTGTGCGCTTTGAGCAGGATATTAAGCCCGGAAAGGCACGTTATAAATAGTCTAATTATTATCATTATAATTGTCATACAAATGACAACCACTTGTCTGATTCATGCAATTGTAAAAGTACCACGACCTAAAGCAACTTTCATTCAGTAACGAATGATTGCGAAATTTTGGAATAAATATTTTCCGATGTTTTACTGTAAATACATACTATGTTATAGTGGAATATGTATCTTATTCTAAAACGTTACACTTAATCCTTGCTTTAAATTAAATTAAACCATATTTTTACAAATTTCTCGAAAACAGTGAGCTTTAGTAATTGTCTTCCTCGTCCATTGCATGTAGGAACAACTGTTCTATCAATGACACAACGTTAGCTCAAATAGTTACATTTCATAAGTTGAGACACAGTTGAATCTAAAGTATATTTCCTCTAAGAACCAACGTTTCCCAGTGTATCATTCATTTACCTGTGGAATTGGGATAGATAAGGTCTATGGCTTTATCAGGCGACCTATTAACATGAGCTAGAATTCCAAATTTAGAAATGCAATACACCTGTCGTCGAGAAATATATGTTCATATGTTTATATAACAGATCATGTCAGACACATATACATAATATTTTGCACGTTTTCCGATTTTATTTGTTTTTTCCTTAACATATGATAAACATGGCCACACGTACAAAGAATGAACGAAACGAATTCATGTAACCACTAACTAGTAGACTCCCTGTAAGATACTGACTAATTAAACAACGTGTTTCAACAGATACACCATATTGATCATGAATTTATACCTGAAAGGTAACCAACATTATAGTCTACGATTAAGGCAAAACACATGACTTACCTGTGAGAGCACCCATGGTGAGGTGATAAGGTGAAGGTCATCACAAAGGTCATGGGTCACACAATGACCAATCGGGTTTGATTCACACTCAATCAGTTGAACAATATGCCATGTTACGGAGAAATGGACTACCGACGCATGTTAACACTATTACTGCAAAGGTCAGTGGTAGGTCATTGTTGTACCGGGCGGTGGGGTAGCCTAGTGGTTAAAGCGTTCGCTCGTCACGCCGAAGACCCGGGTTCGATTCCCCACATGGGCACAATGTGTGAAGCCTATTTGTGGTGTCCCCCGCCGTGATATTGCTGGAATATTGCTAAAAACGGCGTAACACCATACTCACTCACTCACTCACTCATTGTTGTACCCATGGTGAAGACAGTTTGTGGACATCACGTGGGTAACCTCTGTATCACTCTTGTGCTTTGATCGTTTGTTATTTAATGCCATACTCAGCAAATTCCCAGCTATATGGCGGTTGTCTGTAAATAAGCGGACCAGACAGCCCAGTGATTGACATCATGAGCATCGATTTGCGCAATTGGGAACCGGTGACATGTGTCAACCAAGTCAGGGCCTGGCCACCAGATCCCGTTAGTCGCCCCTTACGACAAGCATGGGTTACTGAAGATCAATTCTAACCCGGGTCTTCACGGGCTGAATCTTGTGCTGCTGAAATATATAGAAATGAAAAGTCATGAAATAGCCTCATCAGTTTAATATACAGACATAAGCATGATGAGACTGAATGACGTGGAGGAATGACTTAAACTGCCCAACAGTCAGGGCGGTGGGGTATTAGTGGTTAAAGCACTCGCTCGTCACGCCGAAGACCCTGGTTCGATTCCACACATTGACAAAATGTGTGAAGCCCACTTCTGGTGTCCCCTGCATCGATATTGCTGGAATAGTACCAAAAGCAGCGTAAAACTCACTCACTCCAACAATAATTTTTCTGGGTATGTCCATACTGTTATCTTGAATAAGTGATTTTTTAAAATCCTTACAAGTTCAGGAACGTTGTACCTACTGCCCTAGATTTGTCATGAAATAGGCCTTACACACAATCAAAAGAACATGGGACACTCAATTCTGGCCTCAAGTGAGTGAGTGAGTGAGTGAGTTTGGTTTTACGCCTCTTTTATCAATATTCCAGCAACATCACGGCGGGGGGACACCAGAAATGGGCTTCACACAATGTACCCATGTGGGGAATCGAACCCGGGTCCTCGGTGTGACGAGCCAACGCTTTAACCACTAGGCTATCCCACCGCCCCGTCATTGTTTTCGCTGTGTTCAAGTTTTGTGCGATGTTATTGACGTTGTTGAAATACATGAACATGTATATGTGATGGTTAATTTGAATTTAACATTTCTTTCAATTTTCAGTTACATAGAGAACAAAATCTATATAAACTGACGAACAAAAGAAAGTACACACCTGGTGTTTTGGGATTATTTGAAAAGAGTTGTGATTTGACTGGCAACTTCGCAATTGGGCACGATATCTGTGGTGTTTTGGCAACATATTAGGAAAGTCTGTGACCTATATATCACTGTAAAAACTCTTTTCAAAACATTTACGTCGCTTTTTGTAAAGTAATCCAAAAGCACCGGGTGTGTACTTTCTTTTGTACCTCAGTTTATATATACTTTATTTTGCCCCTGTGAACACCAATGACAGATAACAACCAGTCTTGACTATCTGAAACCATTACATTGAGAACAAAAGGCGGTAAAATTGGCTCTGGATGGATCGCTGAAAATCAATGATAACACCAGGTGTTCGCGAAAAGTGTACGACCTGCCCTCCCGATAGTATAAGGCATAGCAGTGGATCATTCGTGACCAACTCGTGTTATTCCGTGACAAGCCGAATAGCGTGGTTACGGAAAGAGGCGAGTAGTGACGAATGGAGGGGACGAGTCTAATAGCGAGGTTACGGAAAGAGGCGAGTAGTGGCGAATGAGCAGTTGATATCACCGCCAATGATACAAAATCAATCGTCACCACTCGCCTCTTTCCGTAAGCTCCAAGACGTATTCGGCTTGTCCCGGAATAACACGAGCTGGTCTCGAATGATACAAAATGGCCTCGTTGAAAACACGTTGAACGTAAGAAGCCACTTCCCTCTCATTTTTGAAATAATCCACGTATGGACAAATCCATCTCATTTATGAAATCAGATTATACCCCACTCCTATTGAAACTATCACTGTTTGCTAAAACTGTTCATAGTCATTTCTAAACCAATATTTCCACTTGTTGTTGTATTATAAACGATTGTATGTTCTCTATATCATTCTGTATGATATACGAGAATAAAATTATGTTCTGTTCTGTTCTGTTCTGAAAACATTTAGCGAGTCAGTAGACAGTAATTGCGGTGTATCATCGTCAGCTGTGGAACCCCACTTGTCTCTAAAGGTCAGCCACCATTCTCAAAATCAACCATAACTAGGTCGCTAACATCCTCCTGTCCCCTACCAGATGCACTGCCCCACTGCCAGGTGGTCTGCTAGTATAGGTTTCACAGCAGCCGTCTTCTGACAGGAATTCATGCATGATGGCTCACTTAAGGTACTGTTACTTCCTGTTGTTTTTCTCTAAGCATAGTGGAAAGGTAGAGTAATAAAATTGAAATGGCAAACGAAAACGATTTATCGCCACAGAATATTTCTAAGAAGTATATTCCAGCAATATCACGGTGGACGACACTAATTGTTGGCTTCACACATTGTACCCATGTAGGGGATCGAACTGCAGGGGGCACCCAAAGTGGGCTTCACACATTTTGTCAATGTGTGGAATCGAACCCGGGTCTTCGGCGTGACGAGCGAGTGCTTTAACCACACACATACCCCAGGCCACTGAATCGCTCACGTTACATGAGAGTATAAAGATAATTTTGGTCACATTCATAAATATACTAACAGGTTTTTCTGGAATTTATTCATGTTTACTTTTTTCGTGGTCGCAAAAGACATCCTTGTCGTACACCTCTCTTTAACATTCGCGTAAGTTTCTTCAGATTCTGAATCGAAATTTAGTTTACTGTAGAAAAAATAATATAGCCCAGCGGATAAGTGTAGTTTTTTTACTGAATTGTGCACTTTGTGTTACAAGCATGAAATTTGGCATGATTGTAGCTTATACCCTTCTTATTAAATAAAGATCGAGAGGCCTCGCAGATTTTTTTATACTTTTCATAAATTTTTTATTTATTTGGGGAATTGGAAAAAATAAATCATTTTTTCTACTATTTTCATCATAACTTCTTTTAAAATTCTCCAATTCTCATAAGTCATATATCAAATTGTAGGAAATTCATAGCTGATCATTTTTCATCTATACATGCTTTCTTATCTTTAACTGTTAGGTCTACGGAAGTCAATATATATCATGATTACCCGAAAATTGGAAAATTGCCGGCCATTTTTCAAAATTGCCGGCCATTTTTCAAAATGGCCGCCATATAGACTGCATCAGTAAAATAAGTATGAGATCACCCCGTGATCTAACATGTTTTAATCATTTCTTTGCAAATTCAATACCAAAAGCCTCGCAGACTCGGTCCATTTTCAAATTATGAAAAATATATAAATTCTGCAAGGCCTCTCGATCTTTATTTAATAAGAAGGGTATAAGCCACAATTATGCCAAATTTCATGCTTGTAACACAGAGTGCACAATTTGATCACTTATCCGCTGGGCTAATAATGTTATTAGAAGCTCCATTAATCTGTTGCACAACAGAATCTTAAAATTTATGAGGGTTTAATTACGTTATTAATTAAATCAGAGTTAGAATTTATCTTCAGCAACCCATACTTGTCTTAAGAGGGCACATACAGGATCGGATGGTCAGGCTCGCTGACTTGGCTGACACATGTCATCGCATTCCATCTGCGTTGATCGATGCTCATGCTGTTGATCACTGGACTGCCTTGTCCACACCGCCTCCATATAGCTGGAATATTGCGACGTTAAACGCAAAAAGAAACAAACAATGCAAATGATCTGCAACATACTCTTCAGGTTCCTAGGGCGGTGGGGTAGCCTAGTGGTGAAAGCGTTCGCTCGTCACGCCGAAGACCCGGGTTCGATTCCCCACATGAGTAAAATGGGAGAAGCCCATTTCTGATGTCCCCCACAGTGATACTGCTGGAATATTGCTAAAAGCGGCGTAAACCCCCATTCACTTACTCCCTCACTTCAGGTTTCTGATGCTGGTGGTAATGAACGCCAGCTTGACGCTGGCCTATCAGATGTTCATGAAGAGGCTGCCAAATGCTGACCAGGTACCCCATCCCTGTAAACTCCACCACACGTGGCCAGGGGTGGGACACAGGAATCCCAAGGGAACGGGGCAGAGAAATCAGTTTGGTTTGGACTTTTTTGCTGCCGGTCAGAGAGTAAGTTGCAATTTCATTTTTCACCGCCTGGAGCCAGACTTTCAACTTGCTTGCTCTGCATTGTCATTAAAGAAAACGCCATTTTTGCGTTTATTAACAACTGTATCGCTTTTGTCAGTTTAGATTAGACATTTTAGCTGCCGCTCAAAGCGTAAGTTGTTTATTCTTTTTCATTTTCCATCGCATGGAAAAAGACCTTTCACCCACGTACCCTTCATTGTCATCAACGAGAACGCTATTTTGAGAGTATATACGAGTGTATCGTTATTTAAGTTAACCGACATCTATATGAATTTTGTACGAGATAATTAGAGTGTGACCATTAAACGTCTACCTTCTTCCTGTCAGTGGACTCGAACCTTCTGTGAGATGGATTCCGATGATGACGGAAGGACAAACGGCGAGGAACTCGGAGATCCCGGATGTGTGTGGAAGGAAGGAGACATACCCGACGTCACTTCCGGGATAACACACCCAGGTTGTCTTCTGCAAGTTTTTTCGTAATATTTATGAAACGTGGGGAAAATGATACTTTGTATGGATCATAGATAGGATATTGACAAATGTAATTTTCGAACACCCCTTACTAATCATTACGAACTCTTTGCATATTTTATTGATCAACTTCAGTTGTAACTCGCAAATGATGGAATAACAAAAATCAGATGTATCCATACACGTGATTATTTTTGTTCAAAGAATGTAGGTGCTTTTGGAAAAAAATATTTTATATGTTGAAATTAAACATGTCTGTTGACATGTCAGTGAGTCAAAGCAAAACAAAGATTAGCAAGACACATTTTACTGATCTAATTCCAGACGCGACTGTTGCTTAAACATATAAAGGAAATTTCAGAGCTGTGTATATGTCATATCATCCCTTAGAAAAGTCTGTGATGAGAAATGATAATAAAATGAGTAAACAATTAAGGGCTTTTGTTTACACTCGAGGAAAGTAACTTGTTATTCACCGAAATTACTCTCATGATCCGAAACCGCATTGTCACGACATGAACAAAGGTTAGTTTTCGCCCAGGAATATGCGATCCTTGGGGAGGCCAAGAATGTAGTGCAGACAATGGCTGGGTGTCGTGTGAGACTGAGGAATTCAACTGCAGTGCAACTTCAGAGCCAGGTGAATAGAAAATAGTGAACCGCATTCACATACACGCACGCACGCACGCACACGCATTCACACGAAAGTAAAAGCACCTCTAACTAAACTTGACCTCATTAATCATATTTTCTTCTTCCTCAATTGTGCTTTTTTCCGAGAGACATTGTAATATCGGATTAAAATTACTGTCGCATGTACTTTAACCCTGGGGGGGCGGTGGGGTAGCCTAATGGTTAAAGCGTTGGCTCGTCACGCCGAAGATCCGGGTTCGAATCCCCACATGGGTACATCGATTTCTGGTGTCCCCGCCGTGATGATGCTGGAATATTGCTAAAAGCGGCGTAAAACCAAACTCAGTCAGTCAGTACTTTAACCCTGTAGTGGCGGTCCTTAGGGATATTAACTGGATTTTACTAGTACGGAAATGTGTTAATGCCCGCCAGTTTACGAGGTCATACCACTCCTGCCGCAAACCCGTCTGATCAGGACTACAAAGTTCAAAGCCGGTAAAACTTTTAAAATGTTTTATAGTAAATATTACAGTATATATATAAATTTAGATATAAGGATATTTCCAAAGTTAGCGAAATTTGATGTTTTATGCAATTTTCTATTTTGAGATTTGTTCAGGTGAATAGTAGTCTTGTTTTCTATGAGTTTGTGACGGACGCCACATTCACTTTCTCAGGAACACCTGGTGTCAATTGTGCTTGACAGTGATTCATAAACATAGAAACCGTGAAGATCCGGGTTAGAATATTGATCTTTAGTAACCCATGATTGTCGTTAGAGGCGACTAACAGGATCGGGTGGTCAGGCTCGCTGACTTGGTTGACACATGTCATTGCATCCCATTTGCGTAGATCGATGCTCATGATGTTGATCACTGGATTGTCTAGTCCAGACTCGATTATTTACAGACCGCCGCCATATAGCTGGAATATTGCTGAGTGTGGCATAAAACTGAATTCACTCACTCACTCGCTCATAAAGAAATGTTTAAAGGTACAGTCATGCTCGTACAGAGGAGATTATAGTGACACTTTTCCCACTGTTTTCATTTGGGCAATTATATTTCCATAATAAAACAAGAGAGATTTTGAACTTGAATGAAAAGATATTTTTATGAAAATGAAAAATCTTTTGCCCTGTATATTAATCATTCTGATTAAGCATGTTTTGCTGTATTTTCAAATTTGATCGATTGCAGAAGTTCAAATGAGAACATTAAGATTCCCTCGAATGAAGGTTCCCAGTACGGAGACGAACTATTTCTGCCAGACCTTTGACCTACCGGCTGACCGAGATTATCATCTCATAGCGACTGAGCCTGTAATCGACAACATCCATGTGATGCACCACATCCGACTGATGGGCTGTAGGGATGAGGGTAGGTGGCCTGACAGTAAATGTCACATAACAGTTAATCGTTGTGACCTTGCCGCGTCGGGATATGCCCGGAATGTATGTCAGTGTGGGAGAGAGGAACTGCGCTTGTCTGTTTATCTGTTGTAAAATATACAAATAAAACAAAATGTATGTACACTACGGTTATAACTACGGAAGCACTGAAGGGACCTGATGAAATAAAATTGATCTTGAGCGCACGAGTTAGTATGTTGAGTGCACAAGTTAATATATTGAGCGCACAAGTTAGTATGTTGAGCGCACAAGTTAGTATGTTGAGCGCACGAGTTAGTATGTTGAGCGCACAAGTTAACATCTTGAGCGCACAAGTTAGTATGTTGAGCGCACGAGTTAGTATGTTGAGCGCACAAGTTAGTATGTTGAGCGCACTAGTAAGTATGTTGAGAGCACAAGTTAGTATGTTTGAGCGCACAAGTTAACATCTTGAGCGCACAAGTTAGTATGTTTGAGCGCACGAGTTAGTATGTTGAGTGCACAAGTTAATATATTGAGCGCATAAGTTAAAATGTTGAGCGCACAAGTTAATATGTTGAGCGCACAAGTCCATAGGCAGTTCATGAGGAAGCACAGGAGCGGAAAACGCGAGCTGACTCATTATTTCAGTCTTTGGTTCCAAAACAAAGATAACACATCTTCTTGTAAAATCATGGTATAGTATAGTACGCCACTTGAAGCGCATTCTGAGTTGCATGTCCCTCTTTCGAACCAGATACCATGATTGGCGTGATGTATGTTAGTGAATGAGTTAATATATTGAGCGCATAAAGTTGGTATGTTTTACGCCAAGTTGGTATGTTGAGCGCACAAGTTCCAGCAATATCTTGAGGGGACACCAGAAATGGACTTCATGTTGTACCCATGGGGTTCGAATATGTTGACGGCGTGACGAGCGGATGCTTTTACCACGAGGGTAATATACCGAGCCCCCGTTGATGTTACAGACTTTATTGCGGACAACTTCGACGATCTGGACAAAGACATGGTTTTCGTTGGATGCATAAAAAAATGTATCCAATGCGGTTTAATCGTGAAACAGGATAGTGTACGTTCGTTGCTAATAGTGTTGGACACGGATGGCGTTGAATTTCGCTCAAGACACCGTCTTCATCGACGTGTTTATTCTTCAACTTCCTCTGTTGTTAAAACATGTTAATTAAACTACAACACACATACGTATACATAAGGGATTGAAACGGAGGAAGTAAAACGGGGAACATGGTATTTTAGTAAGAAATAAAGTCGGTATATGTGCTATACGTGCACATACTAATGGATCAAATAAATAGGAAGTGTTATATGATATTGTACGGTTCGTGGCCGGGAAGACTAAAATCGTGACGCTTCACTGTGTAATAACTTAAACCAATAACGTAACACACGGATATACCTTTTTATATATAAAGGGTACCTCCCAAGTTCGCCGTATACAGCAACTGTAGATGATTTGGCACTGATCTGCAAAATACGCCTACGAAATTGTGAATTATTCCAAATTCAGAACATTTCACAATACCCCCATACTTCACCATACATCATAGTAGAGGTAACAAAAGTGTCGAATAGTTACACAAGGTTTTCAATGAAAAGTTTTAACAACTGAAAAGCATTCATAGCTCTACGACCTTTGTCTGCTAAAGTTCTATAAGCTGGTGTAAAGGAGCCTGTGTAAGACAACACTATATTTCCTCCGGTCGAATCTTCCCTCCTTTACGAAAAACCTTCTTTTTTTTCTTTTGTCTACATTAACGTTAAGGCTTCAGTCTGTGCAATAATTGGAAAGCGTATAAAGTGATAGCTGTAAACCTCCAGGTGATTCGGATATGCGCACCATATCGTCCGTAAATAGTAGTATAAAATGGTTAATATAGTCAAGCAGCAATCCCGCGTCGATACTTTTCTGTAGTGCTACTTCAATATCTTCAAGATATAGGGAGAAAAGAATCGGTAACATTACACCCCCCTTGTTTAATACCCAGGGAGCATAGACAGAAGCCAGATAACTCACCATTGTGTTTAACACATGATTTCACAGTGTCATATTAGACACGATAAATTTACATAGTCTACCTCTGATGCCCACCAGATTTGAAAGCATAGTGAGCATCAGAGATGATGTTGTATATTTCACACCATGAGACAAGTCTCGCTGTTAATACCGAAGTAAAGAGTTTTGAAAAGCAACTGTTTATGGTGATTCCCCTGTAATTACTTTCATCTTCAAGTTCTAAACAAGCGAAGAAGATAAACACTCTACTATAACAATGTTTTGGAAAGAAATCTCTCTACTCCCGACATGGATTATGCTTTCCGGCTCCGTATCTTTAGCTTTGGCGGTACTCCCCTACTCCCTTGGAAATTAGCTCTCCCAGGAAATCCGAAATATACATTTTAGCCTTCCCGGGACATCTGAAAAATAAATTTAAGCCTTCCCGGCACGACACCTATTGTACAGAATTAAACTCAGTACATCAGACATGAGTTTTACATGTTTCATGGTCATGTAATACTATATATACATGTACATAATAAAGCCGTATCCAAGCTTTACGCTATAGTGTTCATAATACTTTGTACCAATATTAGAAGGCAGTAAAACCACTATTCATCCCTGCAATAAACTCCTACTCATGTTTATGTTTTAATTCTTATCATTACATTACACATACCTGGGCCTGCTTTATGTAATAAAGCAAAAAAGTAGTAAAATCAGTTACAAAGAATAGTATTGACAAGAATATAGACGATGAACATTTACATAAACATTATCAATATTCATGATACATTTGCATACTTTTGCATAGTCTCATCATAAACACCGACTTTGCATCGTTTGAAATCTTCCAAAAAGGATATAAGTTTGTACATTTTAGCCACCAGTCAAGGAAACGTGCGTTCCATTAATGCCTTTAGGTGTTAAACACGAAGTTGAGCGCTCAAGATACTAACTTGTGCGCTCAAGATAAATTTTTTTTCATCAGGTCCCTTCAGCGCTTCCATATGTAACGAACTCAATGGGATCGTAAATTTAGCTCGTTATACGCATATCGACTGAAATGTAAGGCAAGTGGCCGGGACCAGAAGTCAGTTTGTTATATCCGTCAGTTCGTTATAACCGTATTCGTTATAAACGTAGTCTACTGTGATAGTATGTATTCTTCTTGATCCTTGTTACGCTGTCGTCACTGTCAAACGTTTCTATCGCTAACATCTGGTGTCAATTATTTTCAGTAATTCTTTATCGCTTTTACGAGCATTGGGATTTGTCGTGTCTAGCATTCTCTAGCATTGACGTTTTATATTTCAATAAAATAACCCCTTGTACCCCGAGGATGTGGGACGTTGCTTATGATATGGGATTGTCTGAACCAGATAAGATATTTTACAGGAATTCGTTTATGTGTGTTCTTTTTTTTTTTTAACAAAAATAAAGTATTTGTCATTTCAACTCAGTGCCTAAGATCCACCATCCTCGCCAATGCTATATGGCGGAGCGGGGTTACAATGACGTCATTGGTTTTGTGGACAGTGGGCCTGGCTGGTCAGTGCCTGTACAAGGAGAGGCTGGTTTCAGGCTCGGTACTTCCGGCTACAAGAAGGTGCTACTGGAGGTGAGTTGGGTTTTAAGCCGCTGTTAGCAATATCCCAACAATATCACGAAAGGGACACCAGAAATGGGCTTCACACACTGTACCCATATGGGGAATCGAAACCGAGTCTTCGACGTGACGAACGAACGCTTTAACCACTCGGCTACCCCACCGACCAAGGTCGATACGAATGTATATTTACATACTCTTCGATCGTTTTAGAAATTTTATGGTGATAATCATATGTTTATTCAAGGTATCCATGTATGATCAATGCGACATTTACCCTGATGCGTCCATACGAATATCGATGATATTATTCTAACTGTATCCATCTCGAACCCGTTAGGTGTCGAAGGTGCAATCAGCCAATACGAGTGAATTATTTTACATTTTTACTACTATCTCACAGACACTCGTCACCAAAATACTGAGAACTTCAGGTTTCACCTATATCATGTCACCTGCCTGTGTTTTTCTCTCCAGTCTGTTAGTCGGAATAATAGCGCTTACATTTTTCTAAGTGGCAGTGTTGTGTTGTTGCACAAAATAGCCGACGTTAAATACAACGTGATGTATCTAATATTCTGTACAGGATCGGGTGGTAAGGCTCGCTGACTTGCTTGACACATGTCATCGCATCCCAATTGCGTAGATCGATGCTCATGATGTTGATCACTGGATTGTCTGGTCCAAACTCGATTATTTACAGACCGTCGCCATATTGCTGACTGCGGCGTAAAACTAAACTCACTCTCACTCACTAATATCTTGTACTTTTTTATTATCTAACATTATCACCTTCATATGTTTTAGCTGCACTGGAACAACCCGAGATGCGCGACGACTACCATGACGCGTCGGGGTTAAAGATCTTCTACACACCACGACTACGCCAATACGATGCAGGAATTCTGTGGACGGGTCAGGAACGTCTGATGTTACCACCAGGGCAGTCGAAAATAGTTGTTCAGTCAACTTGCCCGTCTGAGTGTACAAAACGCCGTTTTTCCAGGCCTATATACATCACTAACTCTCTCAACCATATGCATTACATGGGTATGTATCAATGAGTGAGTGAGTGAGTGAGTTTAGTTTTACTCCGCTTTAGCAATATTCCACGACGGGGATACACACACATTGTATCCATGACGGGAATCGAACCGGGGTTTTCATCCTGATGAGCGAACGCTTTAACCACAAGGCTATCCCACCATCCCTTAGGTTTTGCGGTTAGCTTAGTTAGTGAAGTGTTAGCTTGTTACGCCGGTTCGACTTCCAACATGGTTTCAAAGGTTTAAACCCAATCATGTTGGGTAGTGTCCTGGTTAAAACGTTCGCTCGCCCGTGTTCGATTTCCCATGTGGGTAAAGCCTATTTTTGGTGAAATATTTGTTAAATAGGCGTATAATTGTGGTGGCGAGGAGTTTTGTAGACACATTCTCTCTATCCCTATCCCTGGGACACTGTTGGTAACAACTGTCCACATCACTACGTGCGCATCATTAGGTTTGTTTATCCTGAGGGGCGGTTGGGTAGCATAGTGGTTAAAGCGTTCCATCGGCACTCCAAATTCCGGGTTCAATTCCCTACGTTGATCAGCATTATCAAATACAACATATTATCTTGCATTTAGGTACTATATTTTCGCAAGCAACTATGACATGTACTTTGATGAAATTTGCCGACAATATGCGAGTGTCACGCAAGGCCGTTATAGTAAGTGAGTGAGTGAGTTACGTTTTACGCCCCTTTTAGCAATATTCCAGTAATATTACCGCGTGGACACCAGGGACCGGATTCACTAAACTTCTAAGAATTTTCTTAGTTTCTATGCTTAAGTTTCTTGGAAACTAAGAATTCTTACCAGACTTAAGAATTCTTAAGGCTTAAGAAAATTCTAAGAAATTTTGTGAATCCGGCCCCAGGAATGGGCTCCACATATTTACCCATGTGTGGGGCGGCTACCCCGAAGCCCTATTTTTTATTATGAAATAGGAAGATGTCTACTGAGTTCAAAGCCAGTCCTGTAATGTAGTCATGGAAACGACAGACGCATGTTCTTGTAGAAGGACACACCTTCAGTGAGTCTTTCATTTAGCCCTGAAAGGCACTAGCCGAAGGAGACTGTTACCCACAAGGCTACCACGCCGTCCCTCAGGAAATATGTAACGATGCGCCTGTTGTTTCCAATTATATCAGGTCATAATTGACTCTAAACTCACATGGTCCACTGTCAGGTCATAATTGACTCTATACTCACATCTTGCATCGTCAGGGCATGACTCTATACTCACCCGGTGGGCGAGCTGGCTAAGGCGCCAGGCTAGTGATCCAGCGAGGTCGAGGTGTCGGGATATCGAGCCCACCTGTGACCAGGTGTAAAAACCTCGTAGTCAACTTTGTGTGCAGACTCTTTCAGTGTTGTCACAACCCCTAGTGTACAGTACACAACCCTGTGCACTTAAAAGTACCACGAATCCGTTGGTATATGACCAGATGGTGGCCTCATGAATACGTGCAAACACCTAGTTGCGGGTACAGCAACGTGCAGTGAACATGGACAAAGTACTGTGACTATGTGTCCCAGTCCACCCAGCTGTGAATGGGTACCTCGTTAGGATGAGAAAGCCACAATAACTCGGTGCGCCTAGTGGCTGCAAGAGTTGTATACTCCCCAGGGGAGTTGAGATTGATAATGCGATGGGCCGTTGAGATTGACATCCAATGATCGAGGGAAAAAATACCAGCGCCTTGATCATGCACTAGTTGCCTGGATATGTGCGCTATATAAATATCCTATAACAATATAACAAATTTCAGGAATCTCTGAGAGCGTTGAACACCTGCGGGAGGGGAAGAGATTACAGTACCTGACAAATGAAGCCTACTACACCTACGACAACCCCGTAATTAACACGTGAGTCCATGATCTGTAGGAAACCGTGAACAAAACAGTGATAAATACTACTTTTTTGAAAAGAAAGACTTGCATCAAAATGACAATTTTAGGCGTCATAACGAGAGTTCGCCAAACGAGACAATGCGCCTGCCTTAAACATTCACAGTCCACAGGTTCAGCGCAGATCATCTTTCTTTCGTTGTTGCTTAACGCCACACTCAGCAATATTCCAGCAATATGGTGGCGGTCTGTAAATAATCGAATCTGGACCAGACAATCCAGTGATTGACATCCCGAACATCGATCTACACAATTGGGGTACGATGACATGTGTCTACCACGTCAGCGAGTCTGACTACCCCATCCCGTCAGTCGCCTCTTACGACCAGCATGGGTTACTTAACACCTTGTCCCGGAATAACACGAGTGGGTCACGCATGAGATGGCGACAGTCCCGAAAGCGCTGCCCCTCAAATTCTAACAACATGTCGAAACATTTTCCTCTGTGCAAGTGATGAATGTAGACAAGCATAAGATTGGATGGACAGAATACTATGGCGTCTAGGTATATAACTATTCAATAATTTTGTGTCTGTTGTAGTTTTGATCCTCCTCTGGAGGTTCGACCGGGGGACGTCTTCAAGACCACCTGCGTGTATCGCACCGTCTCCCGTCGGGTCACGACGGTTTGGGGCGAGGGGACGAATGACGAAATGTGTTACTCCTTGCTAATGTTCTATCCAAAATCTGCCGTCTCTAACATCTACTGCGACGGCTGGGGCGACTACAACTCTTGCATGGTGGACGACGACGGATTTTACCGTGGCTGTCATGTTCAAAGTTTCAAGAATCTAACACATCCAGCAACACAGAAGATTTTCCACAAGGTTATTTATGCTTATGACCGCTTATGTACAGACGTATATTTATAAAAAATAATTATACTTTTTTTTGTATTTCATCCACAAATTGAAACCGGGCTCTCAGAAAACGTGTGGGCTTTTCTCATTTCCTCGGGGACCAGTGGCGTAGTGATATTGCAGTGTCTCTGCTATCCCGTGAAGACTCGTAAAGATCCGGGATAGAATTGATCTTCAGTAACGCATGTTTGTCCTAAGAGGCGACTAACGAGATTGGGTGGTCAGGTTCGCTGACTTGGTTGACACATGTCATCGTATCCCAATTGCCAAGATCGATGCTCATGATGTTGATCACTTGTTTCAACACGCCTCTCAGGAACATTTGAAATAAAGTAAATACCATTCAAAACTGAGTGTTAACCTATTCACTCCCTATCTCGTTTTGTCCACAGATACTGAAACACTGTGACTTCAAACATGGCGAATGTCTACCAGAGTGCCCGGATGTTGTCACGGAAGTAAGGAAGCATCCATGTTTGCAAGGAGACCTAGGTGACAAAATGTTGCAGGAGTTTACTGAAGACGGCAGTGCGAGGGGCATGAGGTTTGTGACTGCGCTCCGTTCCTGTGATTGTCCCCGATTGTCCGAACGCCACGTGGGCATGCAGGATATGACGTCATCTAGTGGACTTCGGCTCACGGAATCATATATTACTCTCGTTTTGTTAGTTTGGAACTGTTTTGCATAACAGTGAACAGAAGCCTTGTTGACAATGAATATACTACAGTCAACTTTGGAAACAACAAACTTTAAGGAACTCTTAGAGCAGTTTGCGATATTCGAAGTTCGAAATTCCTATATAAAAAAATTATTCCATCACGTATAGTGTTGGGAATTGGTTAAAATCTCATAATTGATGATTGGTTCTTTACAACCGATCAATCATCGAAATTAATTGATTAGCGTCATTTATGAAATTTGTTAATGCACATATAAATAAGGAAAAAAACATGTAGTTCTGGGGCTTTTTGGCAAAATTTCACATCTGTAAAGGATGACTAGTATGTTTGGAACATAAATTTCTTGGAGCCTTTAAGATAAATTCAATCGTGACTTGAAACGAGCTTGTAGTGCTTACAAAATGTAACAGACAAAACCAACCATGTGGAAAATATTGTTAATGAAAACAAGTGTTCGAAAATTGTTTGTGTTCTATTATGAGAAATTATGATCGATTGCTTGGTCGTTTAGTCACTACGACCAATCTTCGATTATTTCAATTAATCGGACCGCCACTAATCAAGTCAAGATTAAGCGTAAAAAATGTACAATATTATTATTCCTGTGACTCGAGAGAATATGTTAGTGGGAGTAATGGCGTGTGGTGTCCCTAGGTCATTCGTGACCCACCCGTGAAGTCCGGGCTAGAATTGATCTTCAGTAACCCATGCTTGTCGTAAGAGGTGACTAATGGGATCTGGTGGTCAGGCTCTCTGACTGCAGCTGGGTTGGCACATGTCATCGGTTCCCATTTGTATAGATCGATGTTCATGCTGTTGATTCCTGGGTTGTCTGGTCCAGACTCGATTATTTATAGACCGCCGCCATATAGCTGTAATATTACTGCGTGCGGCGTAAAATTAAAGTCACTCACTCACTCACTCACTCACTCACTCACTCACTCATCCCGTGACCCACTCCTGTTATTCCGGGACAAGCCGAATAGCGACTCTTCTCGGAGGTTATGGAAAGGGGTGACGAATGTTCCTAGGTCTGTTAACCAAGGGCAGGTGACACTTCCCTGTTCTACCCAAACCGGAAGTACAAACTGCAGATGACACATGGTGCCTGCCAATCTGCCTGTGTATGTTGTGTGCGTGTGTTGGTGGCTATGGTATAATGAGGCCTTTTTGACGTGTCAAGTGAATTTTTCAGGATTTTTAATAACTTTTACAGTTTTAACTTCTAAAGGGGCTTTTTACCTGAAACGATACTCTCTTGAGGTTTCGCCATTCGGGCCAGTGTAGATAAATCATGCATATGAGATTTCAAACACAAACTTGACAAAGCAAAAAACAGACGCGTGGTTACAGTTCCGTGGTTAAGAATACGCATGTTTTGATGTTTCTAAAGATTAAGCGAGACGTGTTAAGGTTTATATTTCCGAGGACGTCGACAGTACTGTGTCAACAGATGAAGCATTTGGACTAAACTGTGTCAACAGATGAAGCATTTGGACTAAACTGTGTCACCAGATGCAGCATTTGGACTACACTGTGTCACCAGATGCAGCATTTGGACTAAACTGTGTCACCAGATGTAGCATTTGGACTAAACTGTGTCACCAGATGCAGCATTTGGACTAAACTGTGTCACCAGATGCAGCATTTGGACTAAACTGTGTCAACAGATGAAGCATTTGGACTAAACTGTGTCACCAGATGCAGCATTTGGACTAAACTGTGTCACACGATGCAGCATTTGGACTAAACTGTGTCACCAGATGTAGCATTTCGACTAAACTGTGTCACCAGATGCAGTATTTGGACTAAACTGTGTCAGCAGATGCAACATTTGGACTAAACTGTGTCACCAGATGCAGCATTTGGACTAAACTGTGTCGTCAGATGACTAAACTGTAGCATCACCAGATGTAGCATTTGGACTAAACTGTGTCAACAGATGCAGCATTTGGACTAAACTGTGTCACCAGATGCAGCATTTGGACTAAACTGTGTCACCAGATGCAGCATTTGAAGCATTTGGACTAAACTGTGTCACCAGATGAAGCATTTGGACTAAACTGTGTCACCAGATGAAGCATTTGGACTAAACTGTGTCAACAGATGTAGCATTTGGACTAAACTGTGTCAACAGATGTAGCATTTGGACTAAACTGTGTCAACAGATGTAGCATTTGGACTAAACTGTGTCACCAGATGCAGCATTTGGACTAAGCTGTGTCACCAGATGTAGCAATTGGACTAAGCTGTGTCACCAGATGCAGCATTTGGACTCAACTGTGTCACCAGATGAAGCATTTGGACTAAGCTGTGTCACCAGATGAAGCATTTGGACTAAACTGTGTCAACAGATGTAGCATTTGGACTAAACTGTGTCAACAGATGTAGCATTTGGACTAAACTGTGTCACCAGATGAAGCATTTGGACTAAACTGTGTCAGCAGGTGAAGCATTTGGTCTAAACGTTTTAAAAGATGTAGCATTAAATTTAAACTGCTTCACCAAATGTAGCATTTGGACTAAATTTTATTACGAGATGTAGCATTAAGTAACAAACTGTGTCACCAAATGTAGCAGTATGTTACCAGCCGTAGCATTACGTCTAAACTGTATCACCAAATGTAGCATTGGACTTTATTATGAAATTGTGAAGGCGTTGGTCTTGTCTATCTCTTAAATATCAACCAATCAATTACCAGGTTTTACTTTTTAATTAGTTTCAGACATAATCTATGGGTGGTCTTATTCCTGCCTGGTAAGCCGCTTGATGATATTACGATGTGCAGGGAAGTCCCGTATCAAGTCACTCGCTCGGCCCAGTTCCCAGTCCCTGAAGTCAAACCCTAGAAAAAATATAAGATGGTGATTAATAATAATGATAACAATAACAATTGATTTGTAAAGAGCCTAGTATCCATTGACAGGTGCTCAATGGCGCTATGACAAAGGTAAAACCAAATTCATGCACATATATTCACACAATCCTGAAAGTCTAGTGGAATGCTGAGTGTATGAGGTGGGTTTGAAGGAGAGACTTGAAAAGGTCTTTGGATTTGATGTTTCTTAGTTCAGATGTCACAAAGTTCCTTAACTGGGGACTGCAAACTGTGAAGGCAGGGTCAGACATCGTAGAAGTAGACAGAGGCTGATGAAGTAGTGCCCCACTGGCAGATTGAAGTGCACGTTTAGGGGAATACAGGGAGATCAAGTCCTTAAGGTATGAAGGATAGTGACCATTCTTGAGGCAGTCGTGGATGATAATACAGATCTTGAAGATAATTCGAGAGATGGGAAGCCAGACGATGAGTGCATGGTTTCAAGGGAAGGAGTGATGTGTTCAGTTCTAGGAATATTTGCGATGCATCAAGCTAGTTCTGAATTCTCTGTGACTTGGCTATGGCTATTTTTGTAACAGTTACATAGAGAGCATTGCAATACTCAAGTCTGAAAGACAAGGCACTGCATCAACAACTGATGATTGATGAAAATGGTGATTGTGACTGATAAAGAGGACTAACTGATGATGACTAATTAGGAACAAAGGATGCACGACCGAAGGACGGATGACTGATTTAGAAGATTTGTAACATTTACACAGAGAGCATTGCAATAATCAAGCCTGAAAGACAAGGCACTGCATCAACAATTGATGATTGATGAAAATGGTGATTGTGACTGATAAAGAGGACTAACTGATGATGACTAATTAGGAACAAAGGATGCACGACCGAGGGACGGATGACTGATTTAGGAGAGGTGGAAATAACCCTTATTCAAAACTACTTTTCCAAAAATTTATTTATACCTAGCCGATTGTCCACATTCGGAACATTTTGTTACCATCAATCCGTAAATATAACAATTAGGCTTTATTAGTATATTCGTTTTTGTGTGCACAGGGAGATCCGTGTTAGAACTGATCTTCAGCAACCCATGCTTGTCGTAAGAGGCGACTAATGGGATCGGGTGGTCAGGCTCGCTGACTTGGTTGACACATGTCATCAAATCACAATTGCACAGGTCGATCTGCATGGTAAATCAGTGTACTATCTAGTCCACAAACGATATTTACAGGCCACAACGTATACCTGCAATACTGTGGAATGTGGCGACAGACATCCAACAAACTGGTTTACCTGGAAAAGCAGCATCTCCGATAAGTACAAATCCGGACCCTTTTACTGGCTCGACAGCCATCCAGGTTGAGTCTGGCATTATTGCTTCATATACACAGTCATCATCTTGAAAGACATCACACAGGTAGACCGTGGTCAGAGTACCGCTCTTGTCGATGGTATGGACCTACAACAGAACATAGTTCAGCTGCCTATAGAATTGAATATCCGAGATTAGAAGACCAATGATGAAATAGTTTTCAACAACAAAATCATTTTTGTCATGTGGTATTTGGTTTCCGGTTATTTTCTGGAATAAGAGAACGCGAGCCCTCAAACACTGTCAGATGAGCAGATGCTAACATATACATATTTGATTAAATTCAAAAATTGAATTTTATCGTCATGTTCACCTGAGCTTTCCCTCCTGCATGCCAGTAGAAGATCTCTTCTTCCTTCAGCCTATGCCAGGCACTGAAGTCATGCTCCTCAAGGAGGTAGTATATATTAGTCCTCGCTGACCGGACCACTCTGAAACTGAAGGCGGAGCAGGTAAACAAGATGAAACCATTCTTGCACGAGTACTAATTCGAGGAAATATTTACGATGACGATGATGATGATGATGACGACGACGATGATGATGATGATGATGATTTTTACGGGTCCAACAAATTTGTGAACCTGTGAGAATGGTTAAGGAATACCTGTCAGAATGGTTAATGAATGAATAGTATTAGATCATTCCAAATGCTATTATAGACAACACATTGTATGTCGCAAATATCAACTGATCATTACATAAGTCGTACCTCACAGAGGGAATTGTCAAGTTACATATATTCACTATCAGCTATTCCATACACGCACAGAAGTTGGTATAAACGGTGGCAGACGAGTTGGGGAAGCTCTCGGATGGTAGTTCAAAATGGTGTACAAGAGACTGAAGACAAAAGTCAGCGGTAGAATTGAAGAAGGCGGCAGCCATGTTTTATTATGGTTGGCAAATAATAGCCGAAATGGTACATAAAATGGTAATCAGGTGACAGAACGCAACTCGGGACCGAGCGGCCAATGTTCCCGTTTGGAGACCCGCTCTATCACTTACACACATTCAGAAGCCGGACGTCGATTTTTCATCGTCGACGTAGTCGTTGGTGAGGCGACAAATGATACATTGTTGTGCACAATTTTTAATCATGATCTGAGCATTCCAAAACTGCTATTTTGATGAAAATCGGCCAATCCAAACCAGAGTTATTGAATTAAACCATAACGTTATCGGTTAAAATATTACCATAAATGACATGTTGCGCCTTAACAGGGCTTCTAGACCATTACGGAAAGGGGTGAGTGGTGATGAATGGCTTTGATCGTAGGTAGGACATGATAGTTAGCTCCCTTGGCAGCCATCCCTTGAGACCTCGGATGTAACCCCCGCGTAAAGCTGGATTATAGAGCGCGACGTTAACAACAAACAGCAAACAAACTCCCTCACTCACTTACTCTGGTTCGGACACCGTGACATTTCTCTCGCTGCGCCAGTTCTCTGAGAAGAATCCGCCCTCAGGGTGGGGCTGCAGACCCAGCCGTTCCACTAGCAATTGTACAGACCTGAAATGCGATGTGCACATTACGATACATATTTCATTTAGTTAATGGTAAATATTTGTTGTGTAACATTAAAATATATTTTTGTTTTTTCAATATAATACCTCAACACCAGGAAAATCCATTTTTACATGGAGCATTGCTGAGTGCGGAGTTAAACAATAAACAATCAAATTAAACCTAGTATATATTTGTGGGGGGCATCGAGGGCGAGCTGGCTAAGGCGCCAGGCTAGTCATCCAGCGATCGTAAGGTGTCGGGATCGAGCCCACCTGTGACCGGATGTAAAAACCTTGGAGTCAACTTTATGTGTGTTGTCACTTAAAAGAACCCACGAATCCGTTGGTATATGACCAGATGGTGGCCACATGAATACGTGCAAACACGTAGATGCGGGTACAGCAGTGTGCAGTAAAACCAGCTGTGAATGGGTACCTCGTAATGATGGGAACGCCACATTAACTTGGTTGGCCTAAATGGCTGTATAATTCCCAGGGAGCTGAGATTGATGATACCATGTGCCGTTTGGGATTGACATGTAATGATCGAGGGAAAATCAAAGCGCCTTTGAGGAGCTGTATATTGGCGCTATAGAATTAACATATAGATATATATATATGTGTGTGTTCATTCAGATAATGGTTGTCAGTAGTCAGTCGTTCTGACAACACGTTCAGTGTACAAAATACTGATGCTTCGATAGCATATTCTAAACTGAAATTTTAGTATCCACCTAATCGTAATATACTATCCCAAAACAGAATCGCATTGGCATTTTGTATTTTTTAAAATCTATTAATTGCCTATTGTGTTTAAACAATCGTGAAAATATGTAACAAAAGTATTGATAACATGATTTTACAGAATTGTACAAGTTAAAAATCGACTTTACCTGATAATGTTGATTTTGATGAGATTTCTTACAAGGATTAAAAAGGCATCGCCACAACGCAACAGAAAGCATCTTCCAGTTGAAATTGTGCAGCAAAGAGCATGCACTGTCTGGCTATAAAACTCCAGATTACTTTCGGAAATCGACATTCGTTATGAAGACGTTTCAAGGTCAAATCACTACGCCACGTCTTGACGCTGCGACACGGAACATCGCCATTGAAAGAATGGAGATTATCTTCTTCTAAACCGATATAAAAATTCATGTACTAAACTCTATTTGTGGACGAGTTATACATGTTTAAAAATACAACATTTTCGCAACAGATTTCTGGGTTATGCGTTTCTTTTTGGGAATAGTATATGTCCTTTGTCACATCATACGTACTGATTTTCAGATGTGCGACCACCATGTTCGGTTTGGGCCTGAAAACAAATGGAAAAGAAAAAAATAAGCAGGCTCGTTAACGAACTTGACATGATATTCGTCCTCTTATTCCTATCATAAAACATGAATGGGTAAATTCGAATAGTTATGGAAATCTAAGTGCAACGCATGGGACATGGGAGGGTGTTTTGAAATTAAAATATTCTACGACACGGGGGGACAGGATTATCCAAAATAAGCTTAACATAGAGATTTTTTCTGGGTTACATCTTCTTTTTATTCTTGAGTACAACGTTTCAGGGCTTGTTCTGGCCCCATCAGCAGGTAAAACTGAACAGTAACTGTTAACTCTGGCCGTGACGTCACAATGCTATGACGACGCAATACATGTGGTGGTCAATAGATACAGATGACATGGCTAATAGAATACATGTTATTATGAATATATAAGATGTCGTTTACTGCAAAATTAATGGATCAATTTAGAACTGTGCAGATACTTATACAAAAAATGTACAGAGACGTATTTATAAATGTGTAGAATATAAAGTAATAGCAGTGAACACAAAATAAGCTTGTTTGGGTCTGTCCCACTTACTGGTACATAGCTTACAAATATATATTTATTGCAACAATTTTCTATTCATTATTGTCAAAATTACAATAATATTATTTTGAATATAGATGAGATAGGGAATGAGGCTCATGGTGAGAACACTTGATAACTTCTAGGATTATTTGGCTGTCCGTGATTGTCTTTCTTTTTCGTGTTTCCAAACGCCACAGACCCGTGAAGATCCGGGATAGAATAGGTCTTCAGCAACCCATGTGCTTGCCATAAAAGGCGACTATGCTTGTCGTAAGACTGGATCGGGTGGTCAGTTTCGCTGACTTGGTTGACACATGTCATCGGTTCCCAATTGCGCAGGTCGATGCTCATGCTGTTGATCACTGGATTGTCTGGTCCAGACTCGATTATTTACAGACCGCCACCATATAGCTGGAATATTGCTGAGTGCGGCGTAAAACTAAACTCACTCACTCCAAACGCCACATTCAGCAATTTTCCAGCTATGTGGCGGCGGTCTGTAAATGATCTAATCTGGACCAGACAATCCAGTGATTGATCAACGCAACTGAGATACGACAGCATGGGTTGCTGAATACTAGGACTGCGCGGTATTACCGGTTTACCGGTATATCGCCATACGCTTTCAAACGATAGGTATAGCAATATTTTTTTCTAAGAACCGGTATATTGGGTAAAGAACGTATATGAAGTTTTTGTTATTATCTTATGGTTTGAATTAAAATCTACACTTACTGTCATTCACAACAAATATTTTCCTTCGTTATTCAATAACAAAACGGTATACTGTAATACATTCTACCATGAATCAAGAAAATACTAGATTCTGATTGGTTGTTCAGAAAAATCAGAAGGCATCAATTGTGGATTGACGCTCATCTGATTGTAAGGCCGCTTCACCGCGCATTAACAAATCTTATTGTGAGAACTACTTCCGTTTGACCACAATGATGGCGGATCATAACAACAACTCCATGGATTTTGACGCTGACTTTCGAATTTTCCACACAGGCAATTGGAAATTTGTGGATTAAAAATGCGTTTGATTTCATTGCGCTTCACTGCGCACGTATAGAACACTGCCGCACTACTTCAGCTTGACCACCAACATGACTAATATCAACACAACAGACGTGATGGAAATGCTGATAAAACATTTATTTAAACTCGAAAAATACAGTTATATGATTTCCCCCAAAAAATTATGAGGGAACCTCACTATCATATTACCTTCTATTATAAAAATATTCAAACTCAATTACAATACACAGCCCCAAACATAAACAAAACAATATCTAACATATAAATCAGAAAGCCTTGTAAAAATACATCCCTATTTATACAAAATATGCAGCAAAACATTAGTAAACATTTACCTACCTGGTAAATGGTATATTTAATTCCGTTTAGAATGGGAAATTTGCAAGATAGATCTAACGGTCTGGCGAAACACCACATTTATGCCACTCATAGTCATACTCCATCATATCCCGTTGCATCGTTCACAAAATAATTCTGCTCTCTGCCAGTTTCCCCGCAAGGTTGTCACTGTTATGTTCATCTACTTTGAAAAACGCTTGGACACAGCCCAGTCCCAAACGATGAAAACAAAGTTCCAAGGAATCACAAGCTATAGTCGCATGTACAATAGACCGATCCAATCTGTCAATCAAAACTGGCGCATGCGTCAATTTTGGCCAATCAGCAGGCCGGGCGTGCAGTGTGGATTTGTCAGACTTATTTCCGGGGTCAAACGATGCCTCCGAAGCGATGTGCTTCGAATTATGCCACTTACACTCGCTATATTTATTACATATTGCTGCGATTTGATGTGTACCTTAACAAAACCATTACGGTCAAGACAACAAAAATGGAGGCGGATCAAGAAACGCAATAGGCCTAACGATCAGTTAAATGTCTGCACCATCGTTCAGGAAACCTACGTCTGCCTGCTGATGAGAATTTGCACGAATTTCACACTTTTTGCACATGTGCAAAAATCATTACCAATTGATGACAACAAATAGCAGCTTTAAGACTTTGCAAGTGTTATAAACACGGACAATTCTTTGTAACTACAAAATTGTTTTACTTAACGTTTTTTAGTCACTACTAGGCATTGAGTTGGTTCTACGCCATAAACCTCAAATGAGACAGGCGAGAAAGCCGACAACACAATGTAAACAAATCTTTATTTCGGTTAGGGTCAAACCGAAATAGCAAAACTTGTTACATGGAAAGAACCATGTGGCGGATATTGTCCCCTTCGCTCTTAGATATTCTTAAATTTGTCACACATTTTAGGATGTTTTAAGTTTCATGAGCACAATCTGAAGGCCTACAGTATCTTTGTTAACAGAGCAAAATATTCGAGGAGTAATATTTTTTTATTCAAACGGAAATATTGTCAGTGTCAGCAGTTGCCTATCATGCAATATCCAAGTATCAAAATTAGCTCATATGAGTGCCTATAAACCATGCTTTAAATATTTCAGATTTTTATAAAGAGTTGCATGGGACTTTGAACTGAATTACCTTCCTCCATGTTGATTGAATACGAAAACTATGTGAGAAGAATAGTGACTTTCTGGAGTATTGGACGGAGTGAAATAAAGTGTATATCTTAATTATGAGTACATTACTGCAGTATTTGAAGTTTTGTTGCCACATAAATTATTCACATATAATGGTACATTTTAGGAGTAATATTACAACTGTAATTTTGATTAATTCACTGGAAATGATATCAAGGTATGTTTTAAGAATCTTGCTTTTTTTGTAAACGTGGACGGGTAATAAAATTAATAATAATCTAATCAATAATCAATAATCAATAATTATTTAATTGATTGACATATCAGATTTTTTTAGATTTTAAGGCAGAACTAGGCAAACAAACACCATACATATCATGGCAGGACAATCACTTAGTATTTACTTGGCTCCTGCTTTTAGATGTTTTTTTTAAATACTACATTTACTAATAAGATAATTCTGAAAGTGATTGCTAGTATCATAACTCATTAAAGTTATTTCAACATCCAGAAAATTTGAAAAAGCAAAGGCTACGTTTTGATCAAACCCTGGTCAGTCATTATCCAGTCCTGGAACAGAATAATTTACAAAAATCTCAGGTGGCTTTTCATGTAACGGAATAAAGATTGAAACATATATATAACCCATATTTGATGTAATTCTTCTGATAAATCATAAGTTTTTTAGGAGGTTACTAATATTTGAAGACTGAGCCAAAGCTAGTGTTTATTAAGATGGTGGATTTGGACAAATTGTTCAAGGTTTGTCGATGATTATTTGCAAAATGAGCTTCATATTAAATTGCACACTGGTTTGTAGGAGGTGAACGCTTCAGGACATTTTCATGTCTGTTTTCCTAAACCTTTGTTATGACTTTTACCAAATTTTGAATCAACTTTACTATAATTTTTATGACACCAGTAAGTATCTCAGAAAAGGAAATAGATCAAAATCAGTGTTATGTCCTCTAGGGATATAATCTCGGATCTAATAAATCAAAGATTATCATTGTTTAATTAAGAAGCAAATAATGTCAATATGTAATTGTATTGACAGAAGGCTTTGAACATAGGATATATTCTTTGCAACCTTATTTACACTAGTAGTTAGCAGTTAAACATCTCTGATGAAAACAATAGATCTACATTTGTATTTTGTGTACCATTCTATTTCAATGCTAGTTAATTGTTCGGATAACTGTGGATTCTCTGTTCCAAAATTTTGCATCACATGTTTCCTATTTCTGGAAGATGGGTCAGCTAGTGTACAGGTGCAGACTGTATCTTGGATCTTGTTTGTGTTCTGGTGCTGTGACATACCTGCACATAAACGCTGGCAGTTCATGAAGTCAAGTATTGTGGAAGTTTGTATGTAAGTTAGGATTCCACAACAAAGTACATATAGAAAAATTAAATGGAAATGATGATTAAAAAAATGATTTCCTTATATTCAGTGTCATTTTATCATGGTGTACAGATTTTGAAGAGAGAAACTTTACTGAGAGTTGCTGCAGATCAGCTGTTGAATATTTGCTTCTGGGTATGTCCAGATACCTCCATGGAAACATATTGTTTACAAGCCCAATTACCTTTTCCAGATTTCCAAATTAGATCAAATAGGTTATGCTGTGATTGATTTGTTTACATTAATTGTACAGACAAATAAGGTGCATGAAGTAGTAGACGGGAAATATTTTCTGCTTTTTATTTACCATTCTCTTAATTCATTAAAAGATAGAAACCCATGCCTTCAGATTATTGAACTAAATTTGAACAGCGCCACGCGCAGTGTTGATAATCCATTTATAGATACCGAAAGATCTGCAACATGAACATGTGGTTGTGTTCACGAGTTTTAAAAAATTATAAACCCAAACAACAAAATTCAGTTATCCTTCCCCTGCTAATATCTGTGACGGAGGTGAATTGCCAGATAGATTAATTGATTCGAAAGAAATTACGCTTCCTACAGTCTCAGCAGCTAGTCGAGACGCTTTTTCATCGGGCATGTAACTCATTTTCACTCGCCAGTTGTAATCTGCCAGCTAAAATATATCAAAAATCACATACGTATAACTTGCCTCTTTAAATAACATTCACAAACGGCGGATACCAAAGTATCACAAGCAGAATTCATCAACAACGTTCGCAATCACGTAACGTTTCGCAGGCAGTGACGCCATTGTGACTTGCCAGTGGTTGTCCCCCTAACGTCAAAACGAAGTGGGCGGGGCTTAGCAGCAGTACTGTCACTTTTTGTCGCATGCCAGGGTGGAGGCGGTACGTGAAATCATGATCGGCCGGTCATAAAAATCAACAGTCTTTGATGAGTTACAGGTCGTAGGTTGATCAAGAAAGGATCTATTCTTCGATTCTGCAGGGTTCAGATTCAACAGTCAGTCAAGTATTTGTCCACTGTCACTTCAAATTTCAACCTTTCGCAAAATGTAAACAACACTGGCTCGTCCGCCATTTCAAACTGTTACGTAACTGTCTACTGCCAAGAAAATAAGTAGGTCAGACGATTCCATTATAGTGTGGCCAGGGGGGTACAGTTTCACGGCACACAAAACAATAGGCTGGTTTTAGTCGTGTGGAGTTGGTATTGCTCGGGTATTACCTAATTGCATTGAATAAACAGTAGTTTGATTTCTTTGGACAGAATATTGTTATGTTGTAATGTTAAAAAAATACGAACAGCATCTACCGCTCCCTTCACAGACGAGTTCAATTCGCCTCTCGTCCCATGCCGGATTACGCAGTGTCTTCCGCAGAGCGAGGAAGTTCGATTTTAAATGGGTCATGGTAGAATGGAGATAACCCTAGTTTGTTTGAAAATCAGAGACATGCTTTACTGAATTGATGGCGACTAAATATTTCAGTAAAGCATGTCTCTGATTTTCAAACACAGACATGCTTTACTGAATTGATGGCGATTAAATTTCAATTGAAACCTCACGCTACGCGTTCGGTTCCAATTGAAATTTAGTCGCCATCAATTCAGTAAAGCATGTCTCTGATTTTCAAACACACTAGGTTTATCTCCTAAATAAATTCTTTAAAAAAGAAACTAGAATCCATGACTGGAACCTAATATTGAGATTGCTGTTGTCAGAACCATAACATATATGTTAAGGAACTTATAGTGTAGAAGATAGGATTGATGTACACACTTAGTGCCACTCACTGTCAACCACTTACGTTCACAATATATCGCAATACGGGTACCTGATTCGCAATATATCGCAATACAATTTATTTGCCAATACACAGCCTTGCTGAAGACCGATTCAAACCCGGATCTTCACCTTTGCCATATGATAAGGTCCAATCCAGCAGATCATGCCATCAATGACATTTTAAACCTTTACTGGTGCTCACAAAAAGACATTACTTTGATCGGAATAGCATTCAGGTGTAAACACGTTTTCACTCACCTCTCCATCAGTACCCGCGGCACCCGCTTGTGAAGATCCTGGAACGAAATTCGTCAATAGAAGCGTTGGTCTTACAAGGGATAATAAACTGACGTACAAAAGAAACTACACATCTGGAGTTTTGGAAATAGTTTCCTCATACAACGTAAATAGTTTGAAAAGGGTTTTGTGACTTCAATTCCCAAACTTTGAGTACGTATTGCGAAAAAAGCCAAACACTTGGGCCCTTATTTTCGAAACGTTCGTCTAAGAATTCTTAACTTTGATCGCAGGCAATGTGTTAAGAATTGGCTTACGACGTTCGTAGGGCTATAATAGAATAGCTAGCCAGGCGTGTTCTTTCTTTTGTGCGTCAGTTTATTATCCCGTTAAAGTAAGAGTGAGTGAGTTGGGTTTTACGCCGCTTTAAGCAATATTGCAGCAATATCATAGCGGGGGACACCAGAAACTTTTTGTTTGGGATAGGTTTAAGATATTTTACATTCGTGTTTGCGTAAGCTTTTGTGTTTCAGTGTTTGGCCTTTATTTTGGAATTTTGGCGTATCGAGATACGTTGCATATCGTAACCAGCGTATCCACATACGTATCTGCGAGCCCCCATCGATCTACGGAAATGGGATACAATGGCATGCATCAACCCTAGCAGTGAGCCTGGCCACCAGGGCCTAGATTTTCGAAGCTCTCTTAGCGCTAAGATAGTCGTAAGTTAATGTTAATGTATTCCACTTACGACTATCTTAGCGCTAAGAGAGCTTCGAAAATCTAGGCCATGGGCCCCGTTCCTCAAAGCGATCGTAGCGCTACGACAGTCGTAAGTCTATGTTAAAGTTTGGGAGTTACGATCATCGTAGCTCTTCGATAGCTTTGAGGAACGGGACCCTGATTCCGTTAGTCGCCTTTCACAAGCACGAGTTGCTGAAGACCAATTCTAACCCGGATCATCACGGGTCATGATTATTGTTACAAACGCAAATGACACCACGTCAAAGTATTTTTGTCCTATCATTTTTCGTTTTCTCAGAGTGACTGGCTAAGAATGCATAAAAGGTAAACACGATATTAGGTTTAATGTCCAAAGTATAACGATTTTTGTACCTTTGCCGAATGTGCCAAATGCCATATTGTCATTCCTAGGGCATTGTGTTCGCGCAATAAATTTTGTTTTTGAGAAACAAGGAAAAACATATTGTGCAAAGGAAAAGACTATTGTCAACTGTCTCAAGGCAAATATTATCCAAAAATTAACTCCCTGACATAAAATTGAAGAGGACAGGTGGATCAACTTTCATTGACAAGTTGCCTACATTTGGTGGTCTTGTTCACACAATGTATATTGCAGTTTTAGCAAAGATATACACTCCTTAGATTTTATTCCTCTTGTGCTGTGACACATCATAATTTTATTGGTCACATGATTTAGATGCAGATTCTTGGTCACTTGGAGAATTTTTGATGATGGTTGATTTCATCATCACTTTGGTACAACTCACTCACTCACTCAAGACAATGATCTAATGTATGGAACTGACCCATGAAGATCTGGGTTAGAATTGGTCTTCAGTAACCCATGCTTGTCGTAAAGGGCGACCGGGTGTCAGGCTCGCTGACTTGGCTGACACGTCATCGCATCACAGTTACATAGATCTATTCTCATGCTGTTGTTCACCGTATTGTCTGGTCCAGACTCGATTACAGCATGAATATTGCTAAGTGCTTCGTTAAACAACAACAGCAAACAACATAATAGGAAGTATCAGACAGTTAGAGGAGTGAAAACACTCACTGTTTCCGTATGTGATGACAGGAAGGCAAATCAGGACGACGGTGGAGAACAGGCTAACCAGCATTGTGTCTGTAACTGAAATGCAGATATACACAACTATTGCAACACAACGACATACACGAAGTGTTAACCGTGGGGCTATAGTGCTTATACCCCGCCATGGACAATATGAGCATAATGCTAGTTCTTAGCGTTACAAGACCCTGAGGTGTTGACAGTTCCCAAGACAAAATCTTTTCGCTGTAAATGACACGCTGTGTTTATTTATTTCATTTGAATCACGTGATGTTTCTTTTCACTCGTTATCCTAGGTATTCTCAAAGAAATTAATAAATTTTGCATTCATAATAAAAATACATAACTTGCACATTGCATGTTGAAATGCTGTTTTATTATTGTACTGAAATCACTTCATTGGCTACAAGTCCATGAAAGAATACAATTTGAAGTCATATGTCTTGCCTACCAATCAGCCTCTAAGATCTGCCTTCCATATCTTCTAACTCTTACTGTAGTGTATCAACCTTCCAGAAACCTTCGTTCAGCTGATAAATTCCTACAAGTTGAAGACAGTTGGTGCCAGATCCTTCAAACATTCTCCTGCTGTTCTATGGAACTCTCTTCCCCTTCACCTTAGATGTGACCCTTCCTTGACTACTTTTAAATGTGACCTAAGACCCATTTGTCTAATAATCACTGACAATTGTTCATCTCGTTTTTGTTTGCGCTTAGAGTTATGTGCGGTGTGGGGTTCAGGGCCATTATTATTATCATTATGTTTCACAGACTAAGATGAAAAATGCAGCAGAGAGGGTCCGGGTGACCCTGGCACAGTCAGGCTGGTAAGGCCAATAATCAGCTCAGGGCCCTTGCCCCCTCTACTCGCAGCCCAGACAGCGAATGGGACTTCTGCATTACCCAAAGTGTCAGAAGGGCTGTGCTCCCGGTGGAGAACCCGGGCACTCTCCTGATCTGCGCCAAGAGATCAGGAGGTACCAAACCAGGGGCACCGAGAACAATGGGGAGTCTGACGACAGTGTACTGTGGATGCAAGTGAGACATTTCAAAGGCGATGTCAACATATTTAGCATGCTTTTCCTGAATCTTGCCAGTCACGTTGCCGTGAAAAGGGACAGAAAATTCAATGATATAAATAAATTCATTGGCTTTATGAAAAAGGATAAGATCAGGTTTGTTGGCTAGAAATCTTCTGAGGCTGTATATAGGCCTATTGCACATAAGTTTGACAGCATCATTTTCCATGGCGCCCTGGACATGTTCAAGGTCGTACTATGGATGGACTTCGGAGTCAAAGCCACGGGCATGGCGAAGACGGTAGCATAAGTTTTGGACTTCTTTATATCTCTTTCCAGGCAATCTGGTGAGATGTAACTGTAGTAGTAGTAGTAGTAGTAGTAGTAGTAGTAGTAGTAGTAGTAGTACATACCTGCCCGATCCTTGTGCTTGCTGCTACGTTCCCACTGCTAACGAACCAAGTACATACCTGCCCAATCCGTGTGCTTTGAACTCTCCAACCAAATACACACCTGCTCAATCTTTGAACTTTCTACAGTCCTACTGTTAGTCAACCAAGTACATACGTGCCCGATCATTGTGCTTTCTACGCTCCTACTAATAACGAACCAAGTACATACCTGTCCAATCTCTGTGCTTTCTACGGTCCTACTCGTAACGAACCAAGTACCTACCTGCCGAATCCTCGTGCTTTCTACGCTCCCACTGCTAACGAACCAGGTACAACCCTGCTCAATCCTTGTGCTTTCTACGGTCCTACTGCTAACGAACCAAGTACATACCTGCCCAATCCTTGTCCTTGCTGATACGGCGCCACTGCTAACGAACCAAATATACACCTGCCCAATCTTTGAACTTTGTACGGTCCTACTGCTAACGAACCAAGTACATACCTACCCAATCCTTGTCCTTGCTGATACGGCGCCACTGCTAACGAACCAAATATACACCTGCCCAATCTTTGAACTTTGTACGGTCCTCCTGCTAACGAACCAGTTACAACCCTGCCCAATCCTCGTGCTTTCTACGGTCATACTCCTAACGAACCAGTTACAACCCTGCCTAATACGTGTGCTTTCTACTGTCCTCCTGCTAACGAACCACTTACTGCCCTTCCCAATCCTTGTGCTTTCTACGCTCCTACTCCTAACGAACCAGTTACAACCCTTCCCAATCCTTGTGCTTTCTACGGTCCTCCTGCTAACGAACCAGGTACAACCATGCCCAATCCTTGTGCTTTCTACGGTCCTACTGCTAACGAACCAGGTACAACCCTGCCCAATCCTTGTGCTTTCTACGGTCCTACTGCTAACGAACCAGTTACGACCCTGCCCAATCCTTGTGCTTTCTACGGTCCTACTGTTAACGGACCAAATACACACCTGCACAACCCTTGTGCTTGCTACGTTCCCACTGTAAACGAACCAAGTACAAACCAAGCTATGTACCTGTCCAATCCTTGTGCTTTCTGCTACTCTCCCACTGTTAACGAACCAAGTACAAACCAAGCTATGTACCTGTCCAACCCTTGTGCTTGCTACGTTCCCACTGTTAACGAACCAAGTACAAACCAAGCTATGTACCTGTCCAATCCTTGTGCTTTCTGCTACTCTCCCACTGTTAACGAACCAAGTACAAACCAAGCTATGTACCTGTCCAATCCTTGTGCTTTCTGCTACTCTCCCACTGTTAACGAACCAAGTACAAACCAAGCTATGTACCTGTCCAATCCTTGTGCTTTCTGCTACTCTCCCACTGTTAACGAACCAAGTACAAACCAAGCTATGTACCTGTCCAATCCTTGTGCTTTCTGCTACTCTCCCACTGTTAACGAACCAAGTACAAACCAAGCTATGTACCTGTCCAATCCTTGTGCTTTCTGCTACTCTCCCACTGTTAACGAACCAAGTACAAACCAAGCTATGTACCTGTCCAATCCTTGTGCTTTCTGCTACTCTCCCACTGTAAACGAACCAAGTACAAACCAAGGTATGTACCTGCCCAACCCTTGTGCTCGCTACGTTCCCACTGTTAACGAACCAAGTACAAACCAAGCTATGTACCTGTCCAACCCTTGTGCTTGCTACGTTCCCACTGTTAACGAACCAAGTACAAACCAAGGTATGTACCTGTCCAATCCTTGTGCTTTCTGCTACTCTCCTACTGCTAAGGACCCAAGTACCTACCTTCCCAGTCTCTGTGCTTGCTACGCTCCTACTGCTAAGGACCCAAGTACCTACCTTCCCAATCTCTGTGCTTGCTACGCTCCTGCTGCTAAGGTAGGTTGTTATATATAGTCCATACGTCCTTATATATGTTAATGTGAGCTCTCTGAATGTTAATGTGAACTCTCTGTTTCGACTGAACAAGTTTTTGCATTCAGCCATTGGTTAGAACTCACATGATATTCGCCTTTCACTAGTGTTCATTGAACGATATACGTCTCTTGGCTGAATATGATTTTGGTGTTGATAAAGAAATTATAATCGTTCTTAATCATTCGTTCCTTGTCCATTTTCTGTAATAAAACTTGTAATTCTTCTAATAGCTGTCAGTAATAACCTTTGATTTCCCTAAATTAGTGTGGTTGTAAAGAAATTAGACTCGTTCTTAATCATTTGTTCTGTCAATTGTCAGTGATATAACCTGTAATTTTTCTATTTCTGTCCTTAATTACACTTGATTTCCCGAATGAGGGGTTTGGTATGCTTGGCTTTAGTCCTTGAAAGGGTACGACCGAAAGCCTAAAGTGATGTAGGTCATAGGCATTTATCACATCATGTCCGTTCAAAGTGACCCACAATATGTCAATCCTGAATATTCACTCTCTGCTTTGCTACTTCTGTTAAAAATTGCTTTAAACCCCAGCAGTGTCACAACGTCAAAACCCGTATACATCCGGGTTATAATTGGTCTTCATCAACCCATGCTTGTTGTGAGAGGGGACTAACGGGGTCGGGTGGTCAGGCTCGCTGACTTGGTTGACACACGTCTCTCTGGTATGTTTAACAAATAGTACAGTCATGAGTTCATCAAAACGTACATTGTCTTTGGCTTACTCTGGCGTAAAACACTCATCCGCCTACTTTTATGGGAAAATGAACATTCATCTTAATTATGAATGATAGGCAAATTTTTTTCTATAATTGCACGTATTGTTAGTGATTAAACCAGTTAGAAACAGTTAGTTTGCAGAGGTGAAATATAGCCACCAAATTTATTCTGTCTAGTAGCTTGTTCTTCAATGTTTTCGCCACAGACAGATTAATGAGAGCATACAGTTCAGGATATGAACTATGCTAATGATTAGTCTCTCAGAAAAATAAAATGCAATATAGATGGAAAAAAACAAGTAATTATATATTCGCAAGAGTGATGAGCTATTATGATGCATGTATACAGATGATTTTGGCTGAAGTAATAGTATCTTTCGGAGAAATTAACCATTTTCACTATTGTATGCTGTATTTGATCGTTAAATTTCAAGTTTATTTATTAAATTGAATTTTTCTATTATTCAATTGAAGACTGTTTTAAACATTTGTGTATAATACTTAACACGCATCGCGTGTATGTGTACATTTAATTGTTGATGTATTCTGTGACAATGTATAATGAGTGTCTGCTACTGTAAACCCTCCAGTAGAGCAGGTAACATACACGGTTCCAGAGCTTTTTTCTCAAAAACGTCTCTATCCCTGTTTTTACGTGTCAAACCTCAGCTTTATAAAAAATAAATACAAATTATTAATTTGAAATCTACATTCACTAACTGTTACCATGGGCCTCAAAGGCCCAATCATACCCCATCCGCATATCAATTTAGCTATAAACGTGTCCATGTGGGTATGACAACATATACTCTAAGGCAGTCACTGTGAAGCGTCAGGCGAGGAAAAGCGGTACTTTTGCTTGTTTTTAGCACATCTACAAGAGGATGATGCTCATATGCAAATTTCTATAGACAGTCGTTCCATTAGTTACTGTGTATTCTGGTCTTGAATCAACGTCTTCTGACAGTGAAGATTCTGTGTCTGATGAAAAAACTTTGGATCAAGAAGCCTTTTTAACAAGCAAAGATGGCAGCATCTAGTCTTTAAATCCACCACCACATGGACGTGTTGCACAGACAAACATTTTGTAAGGGCCACTGCAGAAAGTTGTCAACGTAGATCATGTGACAATTGAAGTGGATGTGTTACAGCTGTATATTTCAGGGGAAATCGTAAACGGCATTGTTACATTTACAAACGCTGAAGGAAAGAAAAGTGCTAGAGATAAAGGAAAGCCAGAAACTGCATGGAAAGTTACAGATGTTGATGAAATTTATGCCATATTAGGGATTCTTATCACATGTGGCCAGAAGAGCGTTAGCCTTGGCTTTAATGACCGGCTCCATTTCAGAAAGGTTGGCATCAAACCAGTTCTTGTTCTTCCTTTCCCTCTTGCCAAAGGCTTGTGGAATCCTGTTCTGGCAAGTCTTGGAGTGTCTCTCTGATGGCAGCTACAAATTCCTGTCTGCGATCGGGTTCTTCTGTTCTTGCAAAGTTAATGCGGGGATGACCTTTTGCTTTGGAGCGGTACAGCTTGCATGGCTGTATTATCGCTTTGCTGCACACGAGGACGTGATCAATGTTGCAGTCGGCGCTGTGGTAGCTTCTCGGTTCCAGGACAGTGTTCAGAGTTGAGCGTCTCGTGACCACGAGATCCAGTTAGTGCCAGCGATGAGACCTTGGGTGTTTCCAGGACACTTTGTGTTGGGGCTTGGACTGGACGCAAAGGCAGTGGTATGAGCAGAGCTCCAGAAACTTCTGTCCATTGTCGTCCATCTTTCCGACGCCGTGGTGACCGATGCCACGACTGGTGATCAGATCCAACCTGTGCGTTGAAGTCGCCAAGATGGAACAGCGGCTCCAATTTCCGTACCCTGCCAACAGGTCCTTGATGTCTTCTGGACTACTAAGAGTAGGAGCACAGATACTGAGGATATTGACAAATCCTGCAACAGTAGCCAAGCGGATTGACAGGATACGTTCTGTGCCACCTGTTGGGGGTTCCACTGAAGCTACATGTAGAAGACTATTCTCTACTGCAAAGCCAACTCCATGTATTCGTGGTTCATTGGGTTCTTTCCCTTTCCTGAAACAACGTGTAGTTTCCTTCCCTGAGAGAGCCACTAGAGGGTAGCCTGGTTCTTTAGAGGGTCACAATGCTCACGTTGAGTCCTGTAAGCTATGTCCTGTCTATGATGGCAGTCTTCCTGGAGTCTTGTCCTGTGCAATTTCGTCTGACGCATGTGTAACGTAACGCTCTTCTGGCATACAAGAAATCCCCCAGTGAGAAAACGCTCGCAGCATTAAGAACTGCACCGACCAACGCACAGAGGGTTGCATGACGATGTGCCAATGACTACTGTCTGCAGCTGTGCGAGGACATCTAGCGTTCAGCTGACTGCAGAAATGTTCGTGATATGTTCGACTGGATCAAGAAGGCAGTTGGACCAGAAGTGAAGAAAACTACTTCTCTGAAGTCTGTAACAGGCGAGACAATCACCGACCGTGATCAACAGATGAAGCGATTGGTCAAACACTACTCAGAGCTGGGAAGTCAGCGATGCTGCAGTCCCTGTACGACCTGCTTTGCCTGTGCTGGAGGGAAGGCGCAGTCCCCCAAGACGTGCGTGATGCCTCCGTTGCGACTCTCTGCAAGAACAAAGGCGACCGCAGTGACTGCTACAGAGGGATCTCCCTCCTGGGCATAGTCGAGGACAGAGGGATCTCCCTCCTGGGCATAGTAGTGGAGGACAGAGGGATCTCCCCCCTGGGCATAGTCGTGAAGGTATTCGCCGCATCCTCCTCACCAGGCTCAAGACACTGACTGCTCAAGTGTACCCAGAGTCCCAGTGCGGCTTCAGCTCAGGCCGGTATTTTCTCTCTGCGCCAGCTTTAGGAGAAGTGCACAGAGCAGGACAAGCCACTGTATCTGGAATTCATCAATCTAATAAAGGCTCTCGACCTTGTCAGCAGAAAGGGCATTTTCCGTCTCCTGGACAAGATCGGCTGTTTTCCTCAGCTGTGCAGCATGTGCTTTCCTCCAACAAGGACATGAAGAGCGCATATGTACGACGGGTCTTGCTCAGAGCCCTTCTGTATCTCCTCACACATTGAAGACGCCCTGCACAGACTCATGGACAGGTTCGCTCATGCCTGCACAGAATTTGTCACGACCAGTCAAGATGCGTGTCTATCAGGCCTGCGTCCTCAGCACTCTCCTGTACAGCGGCGAGACATGGACCTCCTATGCGAGGCAAAAACTCTGTCTCGAACACCTTCCACATGCCCTGCCCCAAATGCAATCTGGACATCACCTAATGGAACTAATGGATTTATTGTGATTTGATAACAAGGAAACAAAATCAGTCCGAAAACAGAAGGATACATTTGCAGCAGTCCGTGACATATGGAAAATGTTTGAATGTTCTTTGCGACGGTACAACCTGAAATTGGTAACAATATTGCAAATAGAAATTTCATAAATACGATATAAGAAATTGATATTTTTTTTAGAAAAATAGAAAACATAATTTATCAATAAAACAGTTGAGCTCTAATTGTTGGTTGCAGTGTCTGCATTGTTTCTTCTCTGAGTCTCTGTGAACTAATAATTACTGTACATAGGGCCTCTCTCTGTGAACTAGCAACTGTTGTACATAGGGCCTTGTGCAAAGAATGCTTAGGGGGTAAAAGAATTAGGGTGTGACTGGGCTTCCTAGGCCCAGGGTAACAGGTATAAGCAGACAAAAAGGGTAGCAGGACAAGGGTTAAACTTTAACATTGGGCATATATTTCACTTATCTGGGAATATTTGAGTCTGACCTTTTTTGGGTCATTCATATATTTTTCATCAAATTCATCTAAAATTCCACTTGGGGTATGACAGTATGGTTACACGTATGTTCAGTTTGAGAAATATTTTAAAGTAATTTTTTAGTATCTGCTTTGGGATTTAATGTAGCTGAAAAAAGATGATTTTATTTGTATATTCAATAAATATTTGTGATTATTACAACCTATTTAGAAACATAATTGGAAATATAAGATGAACAGCTGGTAATAATTACATTAGATATGTTTTCTCTTTCTTTTAGTTGTAACAAAGAGGTTCTATTGTTTAAAACAAAATAGCAATACAATGGTACTTTGGTGATATTAGAAACACTGGAATCAAACAGGGATAGAGTTATCGTTCTTGTTTAAAGTTGTTCTGATGTTCATGCGCCAATATGAAATCCTTCCAGAGGGACACAGGCGCTATTCGGCTTGTCCCGGAATAACACGAGTTGGACACGAATGAGGGCTTTGGTTGGTTTTATAGTTTTAGGGCGACGTGGACCAATAAGAGGCCAAACGAATGAGGGCTTAATCTGTAAGAGTCGTTTCTCTTTGATAACAAAAAAATAAGAGTTGTCTCTCTTTGACCGTATTTCTAAGGATTTGTAACACGTTGAGATTTGTCTTTGAATGCCACAAAGTTGAGCGTAGTCGCCTCTATTTGCTCGCGGTCTCTTTCAGTGACTGTTCCATGACAAACTGCCTTTTGCTCGCAAGAAAATCTTTCGCGATACGTCACCGACCGTATACAAGGTGTGTAAGAGTTGTCTCACTTTGACCATGTTTTGGTCTTTTAGCGATTTGTACCATTGCAAACAAGAAAACTGATTGTAAATTTACTCAGACCCTGCGTCTGAACCTGTTGCTATGTGGTGTTTAGCCCACGGTACTGGATGAAATTATTCACTTAAATGATGTTTTACCTTCCAGGGCCCGTATCACTACAACAGCCGTTAACTCCATAGAGATTACTAAACGAGTGTCTGTCAGATACCATTTATCTTACGAGTTGTTTCAAAACGTATTTAACGAGCGAAAGCGAGTTAAATACGTTTCGAAACAACGAGTTGTAAGATAAATGGTATCTGACAGACCCGAGTACAGTAATCTGTTTCTTACACACCATAAAATCGCACCATTTTATGGTCGAATAGATTCAAATTTCATATTTTCTCATCGTAGCTGCGCAATAATACACATCACAACGTTTATGAATGAGTGACGTCACTTGGCTTCCTAATCACTACTCATCCCCATGGTGACCCTCCACAAAAAAGTTTCTGCCACCTCTTCGCATCATATAAAGGCAATAGTGATCATGAAAACAAGATAACATCAAGGAAAATTAATTAAACACTCTAAAACGATGATGTTACCGTGCAAATGTGAATGATTTTAATTCTTGCAAGCTAAAAATATTTGAGCGTGTGACGTCATCGTTATCGCTTGGTGGTTGTCATCAGAAGATTGTTTCGGATATCTCTGCACATTGGGATCTGTACTTGTATACCAGTTTACGTTCAATGTTCTCCCATCGAATCGGAGCCAAAACTATTGAGTGTGTGTCATTAGGTGTAACCCGTGTGCTTGAATATGACATTGCTGAGGTTACGTTCACTATCAATGGGGGACTACTCTCTCTTCTTCGCCACAGCCTTCTCGTTTTCCCTAGCCAGAAACTGCCACTTGGAATGTAACGGAATTTACGGAGTTGTCAGTATGAAATGTGAGTTGATTACATCCTGTATGTTATCAAGACATAAACTTTGCATTATCATGCGTCGGAGGAATATCTTGAGCAATGACTTATATGTAGATCAACCGTTCCTGTACATGTTCGATTGAATAGAAAGGACGTGTGCCGCCATTTGCACTCATGAAGCCTAGCAAAACGTTCCACGTTGATACATTGTTTCAACAAGTGTGTTTTTGTTCTGATTGTCATGGGTGAATTTGAGGGAATTTGATAACATTGGAATCACATATTAGCTCGAAGTTGGAAGTGGGTCTTCATCATACTGTATCAGTGAAAAATGTCATCTTCATCAATGCATCAAAGAAACAACGAGGCAAATCGATCTCACAATGGACAGGCACTGACGTTATCGTGTCAGGTATTTTTGCAAGACGATACATGACACTTGTCGCATCTCTCCAGTAAAAGTACCAATGTTGTACATTTTGAATATTCGAAGGGAATCCCGGTCTTAATTTCTAACGGCGATTTTCACATAATTGTTTACACAGGTATCACTGATTGTTCGAGCCATTTTGAATTCATGACTGGAAATCTAAAGTGTTTATAAAAGGAATTAGAAAAAAAATAGATTCGTGTTATATTTATTCTAATTGTGTTTCATTGTATACATACCTGTTAATGTTACAATCGTGAAAATAACAGGTAGGTGTAAAGGGGTAACAGGTTTCTGTTCGATTGAAGCCCAAGTAACTTATCAATGATTTTTAATCAGGAAAGTAGTCCGTCATAACCTGACCTTAGGTCATCACCATGGAGTAGCCAATCACGGGATTAGAAATCGATCTCACACATATGTGTGATACCAGTTTTCTCACATGGGTTTCTCACCCACGGGTGTGTAAGAACATTCTTTATCATAGACATACGTGACTGCCGTAGCGTTACGATCGCTTTGAGGAACAGGGCCCAGCTTTGTTGTGTCATTGAAATGTTTTTGTGCATGTTTGTGCTGGCCATGAATTAGTACATTTTTTTATGAAATGACTACTTTGTTATTTAAAAATCTTTTTGGGTAAAATATTGTTCATCCAACTGTACTTCACATTAAATATGTCCACACCATCAAAGTTTTGTTGGTTGTTTACCATCGCACTCTGCAATATTCCAGCTATATGACAGCAGTCAGTAAATAATCAAGTCTGGACCAGACAATCTTGTGATCAACAGCATGAGCATCGGTCGACGCAATTGGCATACGATAACATGTCTGATTGTCAACCAAGTCAGCGAGCCTGACCACCCTATCCCGTTAGTCGCCTCGTACAACGCTTTGCATGGGTGATCTTCACTGGTGTATTCAGTTTGGTCGAGGACCAGTTTCACTGTCTGTTTGAGAATGTAAAACAAAAGCACAGTAATAGATAAATATTTCTTTTATTGAAAATATCTTTGATTTGATTACCATTCACTCATAATCACATTGTATGAATTATCAACATGAATACATATTATGTCATGACTTCCATAAACAAATTATTTTACATCGAACATAAAATATCTTTAGAACCTGCAGAAAACCTCCCAAATGACATCAATATGGTCTGTAGGTCGACATTATCCTTCATGAAACAATGGCATTCCTTAAACTGACTGAGTGATGGCTTAAACATATTTTATTGTCCAAAAGACTTGCTCACTCTCCCTGTCGTTTCTTCTTTTCTCACTGAGTGAGAGTGGTCATGGCACTTATCCCAATATTACAGCAACTGCAAGATAAGGCTTCACACATTGTACCCATGTCAAACATCAAACAAGGGCTTCAGAGTGAGCTAATGCCTAGCCTCTAGGCTACTCCACCACCCAGTATCTGAAAAGTAGACAGAATGTCCTCTGACATAATTTTTCACAAAATGCCAAGAAACCAACAAAATATAAAGATGAAGGCTTAGCATAGAATGGCATTGTGTAATCTTAGCATAGAAGTCCAGAATTCTCCCCAGAGTTTGAAAAACATTACCTATAATTTTGTAAAGAAACAAAATACATTGTATATACATTGCTACATTTGACAAATATTTTCATACTTTTCTTCTCAAGAAAAATTAAATGTGAAGCTGAAGTTTTCACATGGACACATATGCATAAACAATATTTCAACTATCTTAAGATGTCTTCACTAAAGCAGATCCATAAAGGACAGTTTGGACCCTTTTGGTGACCACATGATGTGCGAAATTGAAAGAAACCAGCTAAACTAAAGATAAACGAAAATTGTCCGGTATGTTCTTGTGGATAATAATTTGCTCTTTTCACAAGCAAGTTCTGTACTTTAGCAAATCATTTACACCAACTCTGTATCTTTTCTAGATTGTACTGGAAACAAAATTTTAAGATGACTTTATTCCGAATTTACTGCGTGATCAAGTTGGTATTTATACAGCCTTTCGGCAATATTTCCGCAATGAATGGGTTCCAACCCAGGCCTTGAGTGTGACCAGCGAACGCAATAATCACTTGGCTACCCTACAGCCCTGTACACATGAACTGATGAAACCGTAAAACTAAAACGTGGCTGTGCGCTTTACAGAAATGTCTTAAAACTTATCTAATGCAAAACATAAAAAATTTACCTTATGCACAAAACTATTTTGTTTCATAAAATCAATATCCTTTGGTTGACTCCATGTGCCATTTCAAAGAAAAATTGATTCACACGATTAACAGAAATTGGTTAAAATATAAATGTTACATCAGAAAAAAACATCAACATGAAAGACTATATTATGAACACAATTTTATGCAAATATATTCATGACTTCATAGTGACTTGCATTAATATTTGTGCCCGATTCTGACAAAGAAAGGAAGGAGTGTGACTATTGTTATATGCTGCACTGGAATTTTTATACAATCTCTATGCACTTGGAATCAAACCCTGGTCTGCTGCATGAAAACATACACCTTATCCACTAGGCTACCCCACCACCCTTCAAGCATAAAACCTAACACTATTCTGCAGAAAAAACTTGCTGTTTCTAAAAAGGTCTAAATTTTCTGTTTTAATCGATTATATTTCCTTTATTATTCAACTTGTTAGTCTCTATTCATTTGTAATATATATATATAAACAACCAAGATTGAATAATGCACTTATTTTGTAAATTATTCAATATAGTGAGACTTGATAGAGATTATACAATTTAGTCCTACAGAATTTGTGAATGAAAGCTGGAAGCACTATTCACGCTATACAGCAGTCTGTACATAATCGCATGTGAACCAGACAATCCAGTGATTGACATGAGCATTTATGCAGTTGGGTTTTGGCCATAACAGATTGTCATGTGATCACATTTCATTTAGAAGGAAAATGGTTTTATGCAGCTTTTTACAATATTTAAGCAATATCATGGTAGGGGAAACAAGAAAAGGGCTTCACACATTGTACTCGTGATTAATCCTGGGTCGTAACAACAAACACTTTAACCACTTGGCTACCCCAACCGCCCAAACCCTGTTTTCCAAGCAATATTTTAACACTTTCTCCACAAGGGATACAAGAAATATGGTACCATATAATGAACTAAATGAGAATGATGAATTGAACCTTAGGTTTTTCCTTTTAATACTTTTCCAGAAAATAATGTCTTGGGTTGTAAAGTTTCGATCTACTAGAACTACGTAATATTATGGCCTACAAAATATATCAATGCTCATAATATGCTATGGAAACACACTGACACATGTACACTACAAGTGTTAATCTTTTGAAGCAAGTTGTGCGCTCCTATACATCACTACTCTAGCTTAAATAAGAAGTCACCTAGCACAATGTGTACACATATATACATGGAGTTATTTAATTGTCGTTGTCTTTTCATGTTAGTTCTGTGATTCATAAAAAATGAACAGAAGTTTAACTACACCAAGAATTATGTTGAACTAAATTTATGATTATACTGAGGATTATTATGACAGGTTTACCTTGACTAAGGTTACATATTCTCTGGTTACAGGTATTTTATTATACATGTATTATCATGTTTATTATGATGTTTATTAGTGTCAGTCTGATGTTACTCATTTAAAACCTTCTCATCTGCAATTACTGAATGTCTAGAGTTCTCTCCCTATATATAGCTGGAGTTACCTCCCATGGTAAGCTTCATCCCAGCAGGTGGCGCACCCTCCAGTATTACTGCTCCCACCAGTGTGACTGGCCATTGTAAGAACACTGAAAAGTTCCTTCAACCCCAAATATATTTTATGTATGTCTTTGGGAATGACATCACAGAAAAGGGAAATATTTTATGACTGACTTCCTGTTCCCCAGAGGTACGTTTGTTTATTTGTTTAATCGGATTGGTTTAAGATTGAAACTAACAGAAAAATGTCCAAATTCTTTCATGTTGTCTGACTGAAAAAATAACATGATAGCTGAATAAAAATACAAATTCAAACAGGCAAAAAAGACATTTCAGCTGGGTGAATCGTATTTGGAGTTGTGACAGGCATATTTATCTGAAAACAACAGTCAGTTGTGAGTTAAACTCAACACATTGTTGTAGGCCACATCACACAGTAGGGAGTTGTCAGTAACCTGCTTTCCATGGTTTCTGAATATTATGTATGGTCAAAATGTATTAATTTTCATCAGGGACCAACTACAGTCAAATCCCGATGAGTCGAATCACTGGGGACCAAGTAATAAATTCGACTTATCGATGTATTCGAGACATAGGTATGTCCATGAGGGTAGAAAAAAGATGATCCAGTCCTAATTCCTCCGCCTAAGCATTTGTTTATCTAATGATTTCCATATCACTAATAGGGGCACCTTATCAGTTCCAGTCTGATTAGCACAGACAGTCATTTCCGTAAAATCACTAATCTGCCTTTTGAACTCAACCGTCAATGGCGGAAAGGTGTGAGCCGCGCTGGTTTGTTAATTGGATCAGTTTGCTACACCAATCAACTTCTCATTGACTGACTTGGGCTTATGTATACAAGATTGCAGTTGTTTGAATCTCATGGGACCAAATTTCCTTCTCGAGTCATCGTGTGTATTTATGAGACGAATTCGTGTAACCGGTATTCAAATGATGACAACTATAACAGGGAATGATCGGGACCGACAGCTACTTCGAGTTATGCATAATATTCGACACACCGGCATTCGACTCATCGGGATTTGCCTGTATTTCATTTTCATCAGGGACCAACTATTTCATTTTTATCGAGGGGATGTGGTAGGAGAGGGATTTGATTTGAGATCAGCATATTTCTTTTTGAATGTCATGCTCTATTAATTTTAAAACTAAAATAGTTGCTTGAATAATATTTATAAATATAAATATTGAAAGAAACTGTATCCTTTTGAATCTTGCCCATAAAAATCAAACAGTTGTTCCCTTACAGCAGATTCATACATTGCTCAAACAACCTTGCATTTATATACATATATATATATAGGTTAACATTTCTATCACAACAACAAAATTTTCAATGTACACTCTTAAAGTATTCAAAAGCAGTTGGTGAATATATTGTGCTATTTGAGATACCATAAATATCATTACTGGTCCTTATTATGAACAACCGGTACAAAACGGTTGCTATGGCAGCAACTGTATGTGTTTAGATTGATGAGTGAGTGAGTTTAGTTTTACGCCACTTTCCAGCAATATCACCGCGGGGGAAACCAGAAACGGGCTTCACACATTGTGCCCCTGTTGGGAATCGAACCCGGGTCAACCGGTACAGAGTAACGCAGGTCTCACACCTTTACCAACTGGGTGAAACCAGTGGGTGGTATAAACCAAGAAACCTAATACTCTGAAACTGGGATTTAAACCCACAGTCACACAGATGTAACCTTCTGTCGTGAGTGAGTATTGTTTTAAGCCGCTTTAAGCAATATTCCAGCAATATCATGGCGGGGGACACCATAAATGGGCTTCGTACCCATGTGGGGAATCAAACCCGGGTCTTCGGTGTTACGAGCGAACGCTTTAAGCACTTGGCCAACGTCGCCCGTAAGTTTCTGTAAGTGTAATCCCAAATATAATGTGTTACATTTGACCACTTTCTACATGGCATTGTGTATGCACATACAGATGAAATTTAGGTAATTTCAAGGGATGTAATTTTGACAACTGGGTCAATTGCATTAATCTATGGGTTATGTCATATCCTGTTCTGTTTGGTAGAAACCCCTGAAAGACACAAGTCACACGTTTGCTTGTTTGTTATAAAACGCCACATTTGAGTTGACAGATCATTAGTTCATTCACATATATTACATACAATACAATAAATGACATCATTGCTTCGAAGACTTTCGTCAAGGACCTTCATGTTAAAAGAACAACTGAATGTGTAATGTCCAAAAAATAGATTGTATTGCGTGTATGTGTGTGTGTGTGTGGTCTTAAAGTTTTAATATTTAGAGTCGTTCTCCTGTTTTTTATGAAAAAAGACAAAACCCTGATGTTTTAATATCAAAATTTGATTTTGTACATACATTTTTTGCAACTGTTCCAATTCAAACATTGCGGGAGTATTGTTTCATGCCTTTATCCCACTTGTTACTACTAAAGTACCATTTAAGAAAATGTAGTGTTCTTGTTCAGAATTTAACAGCATTATGTGAGACAATTATCAAAATTAAATCTCTATAAACTTACAAAATATATGAAACTGAATCTGACTACAAACCAACCAGGCAAACCCTTCCAAAAACATCTGAACATCATTACAATATAATGTTGCCCAAATAGACAGTTCCTTGGAAGATACACACTTAAAATACCTAATCACATTAGTACAACGTGTACAACTCTTGCAACTCTCTTGTATTCAGTTTTGATACAAGCTTTCGATTTTATCACAAAGATGTATAAGTTTGGGTTTTTTGACAAAATATACAAAATTAAGTTCTGGAATACTCTACTTGGTGTTTAAGTTTTAATGACAATGTTCATTAATGTCCACAACAACTGCTCTTTTCCAGCCGAAGAAGAAATATCCAGCCCCCGCTCCAAGAATGACGGCAAGCCCCAGCCAAACGTTGTACGTCATGAAGACAAGCATGAGACAGTAGCTTACAAACACTTGCACCATGTGGAGGATCGTCTGGAGGAAGTGGCTGCCACTCAGCATCTTCCCACTGGAATAAAGAGGAGATATTACTCATTTTTCATAGGGATAGGTTCTTTGTGTGTTTGTTTGTTTTGTTTCTCTGTTTGTTTGTTGTCTAAAAGAACCTTTGAGCTACATTCCTGCTACCGGACATTATTCTGGACCAAACAATCCAGTGATTGCTATTGTGGGAATCATGTGATCCATCGAGTCAGTGAGCCTGACGAAACGATTCATTTGGTGGCATATCTGACGATCAGAGGTTGCCGGGGATCTGATGACATGTGATCCACCCAGTCAGTCAACACGATGAACAGATTCATTTGAGGGCATATCTGACCAGCAGGGGTTGCTGGGGATCTGATGACATGTGATCCACCCAGTCAGTCAACACGATGAACAGATTCATTTGAGGGCATATCTGACCAGCAGAGGTTGCTGGGGATCTGATGACATGTGATCTATCCAGTCAGTGAGCCTGACCAACCGATTCATTTGGTGGCATATCTGATGATCAGAGGTTGCTGGGGATCTGATGACATGTGATCCATCCAGTCAGTGAGCCCGACCAACCGATTCATTTGGTGGCATATCTGACCAGCAGAGGTTGCTCGGGATCTGATGACATGTGATCCATCCAGTCAGTGAGCCCGACCAACCGATTCATTTGGTGGCATATCTGATGATCAGAGGTTGCTGGGGATCTGATGACATGTGATCCATCCAGTCAGTGAGCCCGACAAACCAATTCATTTGAGGGCATCTCTGACCATCTGACCAGCAGAGGTTGCTGGGGATAGCTCCCAAACATCACCATTTCCATTTACTTTGTCTTTGTATAGTTAGGGATAACACTGTCATCATTATTGTTACCATGGTTACTAACAGCAATATTCTGTTACCATTGTCATAACCATGGTAACAGGATATTACTGTTAATTTCTGTCAGTAAAGTTCACATCTCCCGAGAGTCCTGTGCACCAGGGCCTCCTGTGGTGACGGTAACTCCCATACATCTCCCTCCACTGTTGGTACTTCATGTTTATATCGATACCCATAAGACAGTTACAGTTGGTACTTACTGGACCGTTTCCTTCGATTCCATGACCATGTTTTCTTTCGATGATCCAGCTGGGAGAGTTGTGTTGTAGTACTTGGTCCCGACATGGTTTTTCTGGATGAGGTACTCTCGGAGACACTTCAGCCCCTCGTACAGCATGGCCAGGAAAAATATCACAACACAAGCTCCGCCCATCTCTGACAAAACAGAATCGGAGATTAAATACAATGTGTATCAGTGTTGTATGTTAACAATGCAGTCCCAACTGACTCCCTGTACTGTCCCTCACAAAACAGAACTGGGAGAGTAAATACAATGTTTATAAGTGTTGTATGTTAACAGTGGATTACCAACTGACTCCCTGTACCATGTTAAAGCCTAATGTATTGATATGCTGTGGTGTCGGACAGACAATGCGGACATGAAGAGACAATTGAAGGTCAATATTTGGCTGAAGCAGGTGTGTTTATAGTGTTGCTTTGTTTATGATATTCCTTACATATCATACCTGTCCTGATACACTACACACAATACACAGATAGTTGGGGCAACAATTACAACAGGGAGTTACATTCTCACAAGTCTTGGTTGATTGGCTTGTTGTTTTACGCCGCACTCAGCAATATTCCAGCTATATACCGGCGGTCTGTAAATAATCGAGTCTGGACCAGACAATCCAGTGATCAACAGCATGAGCACTGTAGTGTTTCAGACAACTCGGCCATGTTCTTTTCTTTCCCTTTTCCCTCATATCTCTTGGTTATACTTACGTCCAGCATTGCTTATAATAATCTTCTCAAACAACACATATTCACATGTTCCTGTGTGGAAATACATCTGAAATAGAAGAGAAAGAAAAATATATATCTTTTATCTATCCCAACCTGTGGACCAGGCTTTTCACACTGTCCACCCAGATAAATCATGAAACCCAAAAGCCCAGATAAATCATGAAACTCATCAGCCCAGATAAATCATGAAACTCATCAGCCCAGATAAATCATGAAACCCAACAGCCCAGATAAATCATGATACCCAACAGCCCAGATAAATCATGAAACTCATCAGCCCAGATAAATCATGATACCCAACAGCCCAGATAAATCATGAAACCCAACAGCCAGGGGGAAATGCTACTCTGGGGAAAATTTATCAGGGGAGAAGCGAAGGGTGTGTGTGTGTGTGCGGGAGTTGCACCCTCCCTCTGGATCCGCTCCTGCTGTACCCATGTGGGGAATGAAACCCAGGTCTTTGACGAGAAGAGCAAAAGCTTTAGCCACTGGGCTATCTCACCGCCCATATTACCACAGAGCCAGGTAGTCTGGTGGGTACCCTAATTTCCCATGAATGTAACCCTGGCTTATTAGATTCAGAAGGCAGTGGGGTAACCTAGTTGTAAAAGTATTCACTCATCACGCCTAAGACCCAGGTTCGATTCCCACATGCATGCAATCTGTGAAGCCCATTTGTGGACCACTACATCATTTTGATGGAATATTGCTAAAAGTGACACAAAACCATACCGAATCACTTATTAAATTAGGACAAAGGGGTCCATTAGTGGGTCCACAACACTTTATTTCAGATCCTATAAATACCTTTCTGGTATTACAGCAATGGCATTGCAGCAACTGGCGCTGAACAGCCAACCACCGCTGTCCCAAGATCAAGTGTAGACCCACAAAACCAATACTTCACCCAAGGCGAACCATGGTCAAACTGCAGTGTATATTACCTGAAGTGCATGTTCAGCCAGTAGTATCCTGCACCTCATCCTGAATACCTTGCCTACCGCCACAAGCATACCAGGCATTCTCTAACTAAATGACAGGCAGCTAACGAGTACATGACTCAGTGCTGTTGGCCATGATAATCAACCAAGCTGTTATCTAAATTGTGTTGACAGCAGTATGTTTGCATATTCATAAAACATCTTAAACTCATAGAACATATGAAACAAATTGAGTTTGTTTTAAAGCACATATCCTGCCAAACTGATGTTTGTTATATGGTTGGTTTAAAAAATAATTGAGTCTGGACCAAACAATCCAGTGGACATGACTGACATGAACGATGTCACTGGATTGTTTGGTTCACACTTGATGTCACTGGATTGTTTGGTCCAGACTTGATTATTTACAGACCCCTGCCATATAGTTGGAATATTGCTGAATGAAGGGTTGAACAACAAACAAACATATTCACTTTGTCAGATGCTGTTGTTTGCTAGTTACATGGATGATAAAACCGATGGAAGGTTAGGTTGTTTGCAACAGGGTGGAGAGTCAAGATGTTGTTGAGTATATAAGAGTTTGTCGACTGCAGTGAGTTAGTGAGTTTAATTTTACGCCACTTTTAGCAATATTCCAGCAATATCATGGCAGGGGACACCAAAAAGGGCTTGACACATTGTACCCATGTGTGGACTCAAACCCAGGTCCTGCCGTTATAAAGCTGAAATATTACTGAATACCTATCACGAAACAATTGTATTACTGATTCTCATGTCAGTCACAAGATTGTGTGGTCCAAACTCCATTAACAGACTGACATCATAAAGCTGGAATTTGCTGAATATAGTGTTAACAACAGAAATACTAAGTGTCTGTGAGGTGAGGTGAGGTGAAATGGGGTTTAACGTCGTTCTTGTGAATATTTCGCTCATATGACGATGTGCATGCGTGTGTATGTGTATGTGCAGCTGCTTGTACTAGACCAGACTGAAGCTGGTTTTATAGTGCTAGCCCACTGAGATACCATGCCGCAGTGAAGCATGAATACCCCACTCAGACACATTATACTGACTCCGAGCCGGCCAGTCCTTGATGCACCCATTAATGCCGAGCGCCAGGCAGGGACCAACAAGTACCATATTTTAACGTCTTTTGGTATGATGCAGTCGGGGATCGAACCCGCAACCTTCCGCACTCCGGGCGGACGCTCTTACCACTACACCACGGAGGCGGTCAAGATCCATCAGGACTTACCATCATGCCTGGCATGGAGCAGTCGGTGTCGTTCATGTTCATCATGTCAGCCCATCATGCCTGGTTTCATGGTGGTCATATGGTTGTGGTTATATTTCTTAGACGATATTTTATTTTCATTCAAAACTGTATCAATACTGAAAAACATTTTAGCAGGTTTAATTTATACACCGCTTTAATAAACCTGTCATTCATTCAGTCTAGCCACGCCTCTGAGTTGTTACCATAACACATCAAGTTTGAAGACAGAAATCTACGGAATCTTAAAATGACGACTGATAGTAGCATAAAGAATCATACTTAACTGTCGCTGTAATGGATTTCCCAAAACATAATTAAATAATGAGCCAAATCCCATCACCGAATTAGCTTAAAACAGCAATGTGTGTTGTGGCCGCCATGGAAATTGGTCACATGACAGATGGTTTGATACAAAACAGATTACCATGAAACGACTCGAAAGAAATAATACAGCAGTATTTTATTTATTCATTAAGATTTTATTTACCAGTACATCATGAAGCTTAATAGTCACTTAACACTCAATCATCTCATTCACAACAACCCGCTTGTTTGAAATCACAAGAAGCTTCATATACAGTAGAAGTTAATTCGCCAGATCGCCAGAATTCGAACATAAGACTGATGTGTTTTTCATCTCTTCCGTGGAGTAAACGGATTACTGTGTACTCAGTATATCGCACAGATAGGGATTTCCTGTGAGTAAGCAATAAACGCCACCTGACAGGTTAAGCCACTCTGTTTGTTTTCACTGCTATTAGTGGCGCCAAAGAGACAGCTGGCAGTTCCGCAATTACTGATTGCGCCAATAATTGACCGCGCGATGTAGTCTAAACTGTCAATTCCGCTTACAAATTGCACCACGCCAAAATAAGATTATTTTTCATGCACGCTTTACAGTATACTAATCTCGTGACGTCACATGAGTGTCGTGATCGCTGCTGACCTGTGTCGTGAACGACTTGACCTGAGATTCTAACGATTTGATTGATAACCGATTGACCTCTCAAATAGGTCAAATTCTGACGTAACTATTTTTCATTCATAACAAACACGCGAATTCACATTCATTCTACAACTTAAATGCATTGTGGAATGTAAACATTGCTTAACGCTTTGTCGTCGCTGTTTAATTGTGAGTCTGAGACATTATATCTGTCGAAAAACATAACGTTTTCCATCAGTGATCTTAGCCTAATGAAGCAACTGCAAACCAAGAAACGGGTGCTACGTAGTAGTTTACTGTAGGAGGCTGTAATGAGGCGATGGCAACTGACATGCATCGTGGACGCCGGTTACCAAGGCAGTGACGCCATTACAGTGTGACGCCATGCAAATATTGTACTACAGTACAAAACTCTTCCGCTAACCTCCTCTTTATGAAACCGGTTTCGGGTTTGAAACCATAAAAATAACAAAAACGCTATTTTATCAATTTAATGCATGTAAGACGTGGGTAATAAATAAAATGACACACTCGGTCTCATAACATACGAATTTTACGAAACTTGTGACCTTCCTATGGTATCTGACCTCGCTTTCACTCAGTCAGATACCATAGGAAGGACACTCGTTTCGTATAATTTGTATGTAATGAGACCTCGTGTTGTATTCTCTATTTACACAATAATGCCGCGAAAATAGGTATCGTGATACGTATTGAATCGTGACATGGGTATCGCGGATAATGTATTGATTCATGAAACTTACGTATTGAATGTGACATTCCTAGTTACTAGGGCTGTAACGATGCATCGAACTATCGATGGATTGCAATTGTTGAGTCTCCAATAGCAATTAATCGATGGTAGAAACAAAAAACTATCAATGCATCGATAGTATGTGTGACTATCGATAGTTTAGTATTTGACCTCTGTTGATAAATGTGCAGTGCAAAATACAGGAAGTACCAGATTCGTTCACTTTGATTTAGAGTTATCCACCCCTGTTCCTTCTTAAACAAACATGGCAGCAATTGAAATTTGAGTTTGAAATTGTGAATAACAATGCTGGAAGATCCATAGTGTGGAGACATTTTGGGTTTTTGAAGCTCAAAGAAACTGGGATTGTGGAAAGGAAACATGTTGCTTGTAGAAATGACTTCAAATGTCAGACAATTTAAGGAGAAAAAACCCAATTGCAATAGTTGGTTGCAATAGACTATTGCTATCGCAATAGTGGTTTCCCCACCAATGGTTACAGTCATTAACAGTGATGATTCTTGTGATCAATTAGGGACTGTGCCAACTGGAAAATCGTGTGCATTCGAGAGTAGGAAATTATATGGAGAATGGATGAATTGATTTATAATCAGCTCGCCAGTAAGCATGGTTACAGGTGAATACTGGATATTATTTTAATCAAAACTTTTAGCTTAAGCCAAAATATATTAAAAACAACTTGCCACAATGTACCAGTAATATTTGTAGAAGGCAATTTCCTATCTTGACATTTTTGTCATGTATTTTTCTGGTCAACATATATATTTAGATAGCATCCCAGAGTCAGTCCCCCAAAAGTACTAGAATCTGCAAACATGTTACATTTGACCATTTTCTCGATGGCATTCTGTATTCACATTTTCGACTACAACTAGTAACGAGATCATAGGGGTTATCATGGTGAGCCTTGTGGTCACTGATCATGTCTACCCAGGTACGATTCCCCACACTGGCACTTTAAATGTGTGCAACCCAATGGTTACAATCCGCCTGCCATGATATTGTTAAACCATACTAACTCACTCACTCACTTTTTGGGGTCTCATCCCACAAAGCAATTACATCACACCACTACGACTGTTGTAATTTATGATCATATACTTGCTAAAAACAGGGCCCCAGTCCCCAAGTCCCCTTGACCAAGAGAGAACCAAGCTTATAAACCTGCAGTGACATCACTCTATTGTCTCACCAGGTTCACCTTTTTACCTGAGTAAGTAAACCTCTACAGGCAGTTTCGCGGACATTCTATAAAAATTCTGGGGATTTTCTATAGAATTGCCTACAGCTCGGGGATTTTCTGAAGAATAACCCTTGACTTGGAACAGTGTGCGAAATAATTTCCAAATTTTGCTAGCCAGTCGGGCTAGCTATGCCTGAAAGTTGCTAGCCCACAAAATAATTCGCTTGCCCGAAATTTGAATGTGGACATGGGTTTCATCAATTAGCTGCTAATATGATGAACAGTTTTATCAGGCCATCATCTTTCATGATTTAAAAGTGTGTTTTTAATTAACAAGTTTGAGGGAGTGATATATTTACAAAACGACTCCATGAAAATTCACTAGCCAGTTGGGCCAGGGACTGGAGATTTACTTTCCCGACTGGAATTTTATTAGCCACGGGCTAGCGGGCTAGTGGCTATTTCAAGATACTGACTTGGAATTATTTTACTTGTTTTGAGGATTGATTATTATAAACTTTGTCTTGCTATGAATGAATACGATCGTGAAATATCACATTATTGAAAACTTCTAATATATTGTGCTGATTCCCCGGTTTCAAACCCGCTAGAACCCTTCGCTCTCTAGCTTGGTGGTTTTATCCACTAGGCTACTGAAGGATCGCTGTGAAGTATGAGATTGTCAGTATGAACCATGTGTTCCTCACAAGACGGGTAGTGCAGGCAACGCATGCAGGACACGGGTAGCACATGCAAAACATGTGACTGCGTGTGCAAAACAAGGTATCGGCTGCTAGTCGCATCCCAGTTGATTTCAACAGTAAATACCAAATATAAAAATTATATCAAAAGTCTATCTTTGGTCGGTTGTTAAGTTTGATCAAAACCTCCTCCTCGGTTTTGGCCTGTCGGCCCTCTGCAATTACCCTCTCGCAGCTGGCTTATTTTTTTTAAACAAAACCTCGAGTCGGGTTTTGATCCTTCACATATAACCTTATCAGTGTTAATGAAGGCAGAACACCTCGAAAATATTAGCCAGGAAGGGCAGGTCAGTCTACACCACACAAACAACCTTCTCCTTTGAGACTATCAGTGTGGCTGACCTCCACTCCAGTCATACAGGTATCTGATTATACCTGCCCCTGTACAACAGATTCTTTCTTTCAACTGGTATCGCAATGTATTCCCCTGACACAGTTTCTCTTTAACCCTAAAGAATTTCAAGCATGTGGGTTTAAAAGATTTATGAAGTGTTGGTGCATCGCTACAACTTGTTGTTAGGATCATGGATGTTGTGGGAAATGTTTGACAATCTGAGCTCAGATTTCACATAAAATATATCACCAAATATATTCATGATGATAGATCTATACTGAACTGAATAAGATAGGATCATGAATGCTTGGGACATTTTCGACAATATGGGATCAAATTTCACACAAAACATATCACCAAATATATTCATGATGTTACATCTATATTGAACTAAATAA